>NC_092226.1:59285661-59413831 GCF_036320965.1 Panulirus ornatus
CTTCCGCAAAGCTTTCACTACCTCTTCTCTGTTTACCAAATATATATATATATATATATATATATATATATATATATATATATATATATATATATAATATTATTTTTTTTATTATACTTTGTCGCTGTCTCCCGCGTTTGCGAGGTAGCGCAAGGAAACAGACGAAAGAAATGGCCCAACCCCCCCCATACACATGTATATACATACGTCCACACACGCAAATATACATACCTACACAGCTTTCCATGCCTTGATTCAATCCACTGACAGCACGTCAACCCCGGTATACAATATCGCTCCAATTCATCCTATTCCTTGCCCTCCTTTCACCCTCCTGCATGTTCAGGCCCCGATCACACAAAATCTTTTTCACTCCATCTTTCCACCTCCAATTTGGTCTCCCTCTTCTCCTTGTTCCCTCCACCTCCGACACATATATCCTCTTGGTCAATCTTTCCTCACTCATCCTCTCCATGTGCCCAAACCACTTCAAAACACCCTCTTCTGCTCTCTCAACCACGCTCTTTTTATTTCCACACATCTCTCTTACCCTTACGTTACTCACTCGATCAAACCACCTCACACCACACATTGTCCTCAAACATCTCATTTCCAGCACATCCATCCTCCTGCGCACAACTCTATCCATAGCCCACGCCTCGCAACCATACAACATTGTTGGAACCACTATTCCTTCAAACATACCCATTTTTGCTTTCCGAGATAATGTTCTCGACTTCCACACATTCTTCAAGGCCCCCAGAATTTTCGCCCCCTCCCCCACCCTATGATCCACTTCCGCTTCCATGGTTCCATCCGCTGCCAGATCCACTCCCAGATATCTAAAACACTTCACTTCCTCCAGTTTTTCTCCATTCAAACTCACCTCCCAATTGACTTGACCCTCAACCCTACTGTACCTAATAACCTTGCTCTTATTCACATTTACTCTTAACTTTCTTCTTCCACACACTTTACCAAACTCAGTCACCAGCTTCTGCAGTTTCTCACATGAATCAGCCACCAGCGCTGTGTCATCAGCGAACAACAACTGACTCACTTCCCAAGCTCTCTCATCCCCAACAGACTTCATACTTGCCCCTCTTTCCAAAACTCTTGCATTTACCTCCCTAACAACCCCATCCATAAACAAATTAAACAACCATGGAGACATCACACACCCCTGCCGCAAACCTACATTCACTGAGAACCAATCACTTTCCTCTCTTCCTACACGTACACGTATAAGGTGAGTAATGTGGCAATTGATGGAATAATTGGTATTCATGGGGTGTTCAATGTTGTAAATGGAACAGAACACATAGCCAGCTGATAGCGTTTTACCGAACCTGACTGTACAACGCGGAGTTATATAAATACGAATAAAGTGTATATGAACGCGCACCTTCATGGAACATACAAAGGTCCAACACCCAGGATCGAATAGTTGTTTCCTATTATACAGTCCCTTAGCCTAGCGGTTAGCATGCCTGCCTCTTGCACAAGGGGTCCCAGGTTCGATCCTGGCTGTTGGAGCTTTGTATGTTCTATGAAGGTTCGCGTTCATATACACTTCATTCGTATTCATATAACTCCGCGTTGTACAGTCAGGTTCGGTAAAACACTATCAGCTGGCTATGTGTTCTGTTCGGAAAACACCGATAGACCCCGTTGCTCACCATTGTGAGACGAAGGGTATTCGAGTACTTATTATTTCGAATAGTTGTTTCCTATTATACAGTCCCTTAGCCTAGCGGTTAGCATGCCTGCCTCTTGCACAAGGGGTCCCAGGTTCGATCCTGGCTGTTGGAGCTTTGTATGTTCTATGAAGGTGCGCGTTCATATACACTTTATTCGTATATATATATATATATATATATATATATATATATATATATATATAGGGAAGAAAGAATACTTCCCACGCATTCCTCACGTGTCGTAGAAGGCGACTAAAGGGAACGGGAGCTTGGTCTAGAAACCCTCCCCTCCTTGTATTTTAACTTTCTAAAAAGGGAAACAGAAGAAGGAGTCACGCGGGGAGTGGTCATCCTCCTCGAAGGCTCAGACTGGGATGTCTAAATGTGTGTGGATGTAACCAAGATGAGGAAAAAGGAGAGATAGGTACTTTGTTTGAGGATAGGAGCCTGGATGTTTTGGCTCTGAGTAAAACGAAGGTCAAAGGTAAAGGGGAAGAGTGCTTTGGGAATGTCTTGGGAGTAAATTCATTGGTTAGTGAGAGGACAAGAGCAAGGGAAGAAGTATCACTACCCCTGAAACAGGAGTGGTGGGAGTATGTGATAGAGTGTAAGAAAGTAAACTCTATATTGATATGTGTAAAACTGAAAGTGGATGGAGAGAGATATGGGATTATTGGTGCATATGCACCTGTGCATGACAAGAAAGATCATGAGAGGCAAGTGTTTTGGGAGCAGCTGAATGAGTGGGTTAGTGGTTTTGATGCACGAGACCGGGTTACAGTGATGGGTGATTTGAATGCAAAGGTGAGTAATGTGACAGTTAAGGGAATAATTGGTATACATGGGGTGTTCAGCGTTGTAAATGGAAATGGTGAAGAACTTGTAGTTTTATGTACTGAAAAAGGACTGGTGATTGGGAATACCTGGTTTAAAAAGAGAGATATACTTAAGTATACGTATGTTAGTAGGAGTGATGGCCAGAGAGCGCTATTGCATTACGTGTTAATTGATAGGCGCTCGAAAGAGAGACTTTTGGATGTTAATGTGCTGAGAGGTGCAACTGGAGGGATGTCTGATCATTATCTTGTGGAGGCGAAGGTGAAGATTTGTAGAGGTTTTCAGAAAATAAGAGAGAATGTTGGGGTGAAGAGAGTGGTGAGAGTAAGTGAGCTTGGGAAGGAGACTTGTGTGAGGATGTCCCAGGAGAGACTGAATACAGAATGGAAAAAGGTGAGAACAAAGGAGTTAAGGGGATTGGGGGAGGAACGGGATGTATTCAGGGAAGCAGTGATGGCTTCCGGAAAAGATGCTTTTGGCATGAGAAGCGTCGGTGGTGGGCAGATTTGAAAGGGTAGTGAGTGATGGGATGAAGTTACAAGTAAGAATATTAGTGAAAGAAAAGAGAGAGGCATTTGGACGATTTTTGCAGGGAAAAAATGCAAATGAGTGGGAGATGTATAAAAGAAAGAGGCAGGAGGTCAAGAGAAAGGTGCAGGAGGTGAAAAAGAGGGCAAATGAGACTTGGGGTAAGAGGGTATCATTAAATTTTAGGGAGAATAAAAAGATGTTTTGGAAGTATGTAAATAAAGTGCGTAAGACAAGGGAACAAATTAGGAGGTAAGTTTGAATGGAGAAAAACTGGAGGAAGTAAAGTGTTTTAGATATCTGGGAGTGGATCTGGCAGCGGATGGAACCATGGAAGCGGAAGTATATCATAGGGTGGGGGAGGGGGCGAAAATCCTGGGAGCCTTGAAGAAAGTGTGGAAGTCGAGATCATTATCTCGGAAAGCAAAAATGGGTATGTTTGAAGGAATAGTGGTTGGAACAATGTTGCATGGTTGTGAGGCGTGGGCTATGGATAGAGTTGTGCGCAGGAGGGTGGATGTGCTGGAAATGAGATGTTTGAGGACAATGTGTGGTGTGAGGTGGTTTGATCGAGTAAGTAACGTAAGGGTAAGAGAGATATGTGGAGATAAAAAGAGCGTGGTTGAGAGAGCAGAAGAAGGTGTTTTTAAATGGTTTGGGCACATGGAGAGAATGAGTGAGGAAAGATTGACCAAGAGGATATATATGACGGAGGTGGAGGGAACGAGGAGAAGTGGGAGACCAAATTGGAGGTGGAAACATGGAGTGAAAAAGATTTTGTGTGATCGGGGCACGAACATGAAGGAGGGTAAAAGGAGGGCAAGGAATAGAGTGAATTGGATCGATGTGGTATACCGGGGTTGACGTGCTGTCAGTGTATTGAATCAGGGCATGTGAAGCGTCTGGGGTAAACCATGGAAAGCTGTGTAGGTATGTATATTTGCGTGTGTGGACGTGTATGTATATACATGTGCATGGGGGTGGATTGCGCCATTTCTTTCGTCTGTTTCCTTGCGCTACCTCGCAAACGCGGGAGGCAGCGACAAAGCAAAAAAAAAAAGATAAAAACAAAATATGTATATATATATATATATATATATATATATATATATATATATATATATATATATATATATATATATATATATATATATATATATATATATATATATATTTATATTTTTATTTATTATACTTTGTCGCTGTCTCCCGCGTTTGCGAGGTAGCGCAAGGAAAGAGACGAAAGAAATGGCTCAACCCCCCCCCCCCCCATACACATGTATATATATACGTCCACACACGCAAATATACATACCTACACAGCTTTCCATGGTTTACCCCAGACGCTTCATATGCCCTGCTTTAATCCACTGACAGCACGTCAACCCCGGTATACCACATCGCTCCAATTCACTCTATTCCTTGCCCTCCTTTCACCCTCCTGCATGTTCAGGCCCCGATCACACAAAATCTTTTTCACTCCATCTTTCCACCTCCAATTTGGTCTCCCTCTTCTCCTTGTTCCCTCCACCTCCGACACATATATCCTCTTGGTCAATCTTTCCTCACTCATCCTCTCCATGTGCCCAAACCACTTCAAAACACACTCTTCTGCTCTCTCAACCACGCTCTTTTTATTTCCACACATCTCTCTTACCCTTACGTTACTCACTCGATCAAACCACCTCACACCACACATTGTCCTCAAACATCTCATTTCCAGCACATCCATCCTCCTGCGCACAACTCTATCCATAGCCCACGCCTCGCAACCATACAACATTGTTGGAACCACTATTCCTTCAAACATACCCATTTTTGCTTTCCGAGATAATGTTCTCGACTTCCACACATTCTTCAAGGCCCCCAGAATTTTCGCCCCCTCCCCCACCCTATGATCCACTTCCGCTTCCATGGTTCCATCCGCTGCCAGATCCACTCCCAGATATCTAAAACACTTCACTTCCTCCAGTTTTTCTCCATTCAAACTCACCTCCCAATTGACTTGACCCTCAACCCTACTGTACCTAATAACCTTGCTCTTATTCACATTTACTCTTAACTTTCTTCTTCCACACGCTTTTCCAAACTCAGTCACCAGCTTCTACAGTTTCTCACATGAATCAGCCACCAGCGCTGTATCATCAGCGAACAACGACTGACTCTCTTCCCAAGCTCTCTCATCCCCAACAGACTTCATACTTGCCCCTCTTTCCAAAACTCTTGCATTTACCTCCCTAACAACCCCATCCATAAACAAATTAAACAACCATGGAGACATATATATATATATATATATCCCACTCAACTGCATTTTTTCCCTGCAAAAATCGTCCAAATGCCTCTCCCTTCACTTTCACTAATAATCTTACTTCTTCAACCCACCACTCACTACACTTTCTAATCAACCCACCTCCCACTCTTCTCAACCCACAAGCATCTTTTGCGCAATCCATCACTGATTCCCTAAATACATCCCATTCTTCCACCACTCCCCTTACTTCCATTGTTCTCACCGTTTTCCATTCTGTACTCAGTCTCTCCTGGTACTTCCTCACACAAGTCTCCTTCCCAAGCTCACTTACTCTCACCACCCTCTTCACCCCATCATTTACTCTTGTTTTCTGAAAAACCATACAAATCTTCACCTTAGCCTCCACAAGATAATGATCAGATATCCCTCGAGTTGTACCTCTCAGCACATTAACATCTTTCGCGCGCCTGTCAACTAACACGTAATCCAATAACGCTCTCTGGCCATCTCTTCTACTTACATACGTATACTGATGTATATCTCGCTTTTTAAACCAGGTATTCCCAATCATCAGTCCTTTTTCAGGACATAAGTCTACAAGCTCTTCACCATTTCCATTTACAACACTGAACACCCCATGTATACCAATTATTCCCTTAACTGCCACATTACTCACCTTTGCATTCAAATCACCCATCACTATAACCCGGTCTCGTGCATCAAAACCACTAACACACTCATTCAGCTGCTCCCAAAACACTTGCCTCTCATGATCTTTCTTCTCATGCCCACGTGCATATGCAACAATAATCACCCATCTCTCTCAATCAACTTTCAGTTTTACCCATATTAATCGAGAATTTACTTTCTTACATATTATCACATACTCCCACAACTCCTGTTTCAGGAGTACTGCTACTCCTTCCCTTGCTCTTGTTCTCTCACTAGCCCCTGACTTTACTCCCAAGACATTCCCAAACCACTCTTCCCCTTTACCCTTGAACTTCGTTTCACTCAGAGCCAAAACATCCAGGTTCCTTTCTTCAAAAATACTACCTATCTCTCCTTTTTTCACATCTTGGTTACATCCACACACATTTAGACACCCCAGTCTGAGCATTCGAGGAGGATGAGCACTTCCCGCGTGACTCCTTCTTCTCTTTCCCATTTTAGAAAGTTAAAAGAAAGAGACAGGAGGACAAGAGAAAGGTGCAAGAGGTGAAAAAGAGGGCAAATGAGAGTTGGGGTGAGAGAGTATCATTAAATTTTAGGGAGAATAAAAAGATGTTCTGGAAGGAGGTAAATTGGGTGCGTAAGACAAGGGAGCAAATGGGAACTTCAGTGAATGGCGCAAATGGGGAGTTGATAACAAGTAGTGGTGATGTGAGAAGGAGATGGAGTGAGTATTTTAAGGTTTGTTCAATGTGTTTGATGATAGAGTGGCAGATATAGGGTGTTTTGGTCGAGGTAGTGTGCAAAGTGAGAGGGTTAGGGAAAATGATTTGGTAAACAGAGAAGAGGTAGTAAAAGCTTTGCGGAAGATGAAAGCCGGCAATGCAGCAGGTTTGGATGGTATTGCATTGGAATTTATTAAAAAAGGGGGTGACTGTATTGTTGACTGGTTGGTAAGGTTATGTAATGTATGTATGACTCATGGCATAGTGCCATTGTACAAAGGCAAAGGTTATAAGCGTGAGTGCTCTAATTACAGAGGTATAAATTTGTTGAGTATTCCTGGTAAATTATATGGGAGGGTATTGATTGAGAGGGTGAAGGCATGTACAGAGCATCAGATTGGGGAAGAGCAGTGTGGTTTCAGAAGTGGTAGAGGATGTGTGGATCAGGTGTTTGCTTTGAAGAATGTATGTAAGAAATACTTAGAAAAGCAAATGGATTTGAATGTAGCATTTATGGATGTGGAGAAGGCATATGATAGAGTTGATCGAGATGCTCTGTGGAAGGTATTAAGGATATATGGTGTGGGAGGCAAGTTGTTAGAAGCAGAGAAAAGTTTTTATCGAGGATGTAAGGTATGTGTACGTGTAGGAAGAGAGGAAAGTGATTGGTTCTCAGTGAATGTAGGTTTGCGGCAGGGGTGTGTGATGTCTCCATGGTTTTTTAATTTGTTTATGGATGGTGTTGTTAGGGAGGGGGATACAAGAGTTTTGGAAAGAAGGGCAAGTATGCAATCTCTTGTTAATGAGAGTGCTTGGGAAGTGAGTCAGTTGTTGTTCGCTGATGATACAGCGATGGTAGCTGATTCATGTGAGTAACTGCAGAAGCTGGTGACTGAGTTTGGTAAAGTGTGAGAAAGAAGAAAGTTGAGAGTAAATGTGCCTTCACATGCCCTGATTGAACCCACTGACAGCACGTCAACCCCGGTATACCACATCGATCCAATTCACTCTATTCCTTGCCCTCCTTTCACCCTCCTGCATGTCAAGGCCCCGACCACACAAAATCTTTTTCACTCCATCTTTCCACCTCCAATTTGGTCTCCCACTTCTCCTCGTTCTCTCCACCTCCGACAAATATATCATCTTGGTCAATCTTTCCTCACTCATTCTCTCCATGTTCCCAAACCATTTCAAAACCTCCTCTTCTGCTCTCTCAACCACGCTCTTTTTATTTCCAAATATCTCACTTACCCTTACGTTACTTACTCGATCAAACCACCTCACACCACACATTGTCCTCAAACATCTCATTTCCAGCACATCCATCCTCCTGCGCACAACTCTATCCATAGCCCACGCCTCGCAACCATACAACCTTGTTGGAACCAATATTCCTTCAAACATACCCATTTTTGCTTCTCGAGATAATGTTCTCAACTTCCAAACATTCTTCAAGGCTCCCAGAATTTTCGGCCCCACCCCCACCCTATGATTCACTTTCGCTTCCATGATGATAGAGCGCTGGTGGCTGATTCATGTGAGAAACTGCAGAAGCTGGTGACTGATTTTGATAAAGTGTGTGAAAGAAGAAAGTTAAGAGCAAATGTGAATAAGAGCAAGGTTATTAGGTACATTAGGGTTGAAGGTCAAGTCAAATGGGAGTTAAGTTTGAATGGAGAAAAACTGGAGGAAGTAAAGTGTTTTAGATATCTGGGAGTGGATCTGGCAGCGGATGGAAGCATGGAAGCTGAAGTGGATCATAGGGTGTGGGAGGGGGCGAAAATTCTAGGAGCCTTGAAGAATGTGTGGAAGTCGAAAACATTATCTCGGAAAGCAAAAATGGGTATATTTGAAGGAATAGTGGTTCCAGCAATGTTGTATGGTTGCGAAGCGTGGGCTATGGATAGAGTTGTGCGCAGGAGGATGGATGTGCTGGAAATGATATGTTTGAGGACAATGTGTGGTGTGAGGTGGTTTGATCAAGTCAGTAATGTAAGGGTCAGAGAGATGTGTGGAAATAAAAAGAGCGAAGTTGAGAGAGCCGAAGAGGGTGCTTTGAAATGGTTTGGGCACATGGAGAGAATGAGTGAGGAAAGATTGACCAAGAGGATATATGTGTCGGAGGTGGAGGGAACGAGGAGAAGTGGGAGACCAAATTGGAGGTGGAAAGATGGAGTGAAAAAGATTTTGTGTGATCGGGGCCTGAACATGCAGGAGGGTGAAAGTAGGGCAAGGAATAGAGTGAATTGGATCGATATGGCATACCGGGGTTGACGTGCTGTCAGTGGATTGAATTAGGGCATGTGAAGCGTCTGGGGTAAACCATGGAAAACTGTGTAGGTATGTATATTTTGCGTGTGTGTACGTAAGTATATAAATGTGTATGGGTGTGGGTTCGGCCATTTCCTCGACTGTTTCCTTGCGCTACCTCGCAAACGCGGGAGACAACGAAAAAACAAAAAAAAAAAAAAATAAAAACGAATATATATATATATATATCCTCACCTGGTCCCCTGTGTTCCTTCTTTTGGAAAATGAAAAAAAAAACGAGAGGGATTGAAGGAATTCCAGCCCCCCGCTCCCTCCCCTTTTAGTCGCCTTTTACGACACGCAGGGAATACGTGGGAAGTATTCTTAATCCCCTATCCCCAGAAATAGTATATATATATATATATACATTGGGGAAGAGCAGTTTTGTTTCAGAAATGGTAGAGGATGTGTGGATCAGGTGTTTGCTTTGAAGAATGTATGTGAGAAATACTTAGAAAAGCAAATGGATTTCTATGTAGCATTTATGGATCTGGAGAAGGCATATGATAGAGTTGATAGAGATGCTCTGTGGAAGGTATTAAGAATATATGGTGTGGGAGGAAAGTTGTTAGAAGCAGTGAAAAGTTTTTATCGAGGATGTAAGGCATGTGTACGTGTAGGAAGAGAGGAAAGTGATTGGTTCTCAGTGAATGTAGGTTTGCGGCAGGGGTGTGTGATGTCTCCATGGTTGTTTAATTTGTTTATGGATGGGGTTGTTAGGGAGGTAAATCCAAGAGTTTTGGAAAGAGGGGCAAGTAGGAAGTCTGTTGGGGATGAGAGAGCTTGGGAAGAGAGTCAGTTGTTGTTCGCTGATGATACAGCGCTGGTGGCTGATTCATATGAGAAACTGCAGAAGCTGGTGACTGAGTTTGGTAAAGTGTGTGGAAGAAGAAAGTTAAGAGTAAATGTGAATAAGAACAAGGTTATTAGGTACAGTAGGGTTCAGAGTCAAGTCAATTGGGAGGTGAGTTTGAATGGAGAAAAACTGGAGGAAGTGAAGTGTTTTAGATATCTGGGAGTGGATCTGGCAGCGGATGGAACCATGGAAGCGGAATTGGATCATAGGGTAGGGGAGGGGCCAAAATTCTGGGGGCCTTGAAGAATGTGTGGAAGTCGAGAACATTATCTCGGAAAGCAAAAATGGGTATGTTTGAAGGAATAGTGGTTCCAACAATGTTGTATGGTTGCGAGGCGTGGGCTATGGATAGAGTTGTGCGCAGGAGGATGGATGTGCTGGAAATGAGATGTTTGAGGACAATGTGTGGTGTGAGGTGGTTTGATCGAGTGAGTAACGTAAGGGTAAGAGAGATGTGTGGAAATAAAAAGAGCGTGGTTGAGAGAGCAGAATAGGGTGTTTTGAAGTGGTTTGGGCACATGGAGAGGATGCGTGAGGAAAGATTGACCAAGAGGATATATGTGTCGGAGGTGGAGGGAGCAAGGAGAAGAGGGAGACCAAATTGGAGGTGGAAAGATGGAGTGAAAAAGATTTTGTGTGATCGAGGCCTGAACATGCAGGAGGGTGAAAGGAGGGCAAGGAATAGAGTGAATTGGAGCGATGTGGTATACAGGGGTTGACGTGCTGTCAGTGGATTGAATCAAGGCATGTGAAGCGTCTGGGGTAAACCATGGAAAGCTGTGTAGGTATGTATATTTGCGTGTGTGGACGTATGTATATACATGTCTATGGGGTGGGGTTGGGCCATTTCTTTCGTCTGTTTCCTTGCGCTACCTCGCAAACGCGGGAGACACCGACAAATTATAAAAAAAAATATATATATATATATATATATATATATATATATATATATATATATATATATTTTTTATACTTTTTACTTTATACTTTTATATATATGTATATATATATATATATATTTTTTTTTTTTTTTTTTTTAATACTTTATCGCTGTCTCCCGCGTTTGCGAGGTAGCGCAAGGAAACAGACGAAAGAAATGGCCCCCCCCCCCCCCGAAACACATGTACATACACACGTCCACACACGCAAATATACATACCTACACAGCTTTCCATGGTTTACCCCAGACGCTTCACATGCCCTGATTCAATCCACTGACAGCACGTCAACCCCTGTATACCACATCGCTCCAATTCACTCTATTCCTTGCCCTCCTTTCACACTCCTGCATGTTCAGGCCCCGATCACACAAAATCTTTTTCACTCCATCTTTCCACCTCCAATTTGGTCTCCCTCTTCTCCTCGTTCCCTCCACCTCCGACACATATATCCTCTTGGTCAATCTTTCCTCACTCATTCTCTCCATGTGCCCAAACCATTTCAAAACACCCTCTTCTGCTCTCTCAACCACGCTCTTTTTATTTCCACACATCTCTCTTACCCTTACGTTACTTACTCGATCAAACCACCTCACACCACACATTGTCCTCAAACATCTCATTTCCAGCACATCCATCCTCCTGCGCACAACTCTATCCATAGCCCACGCCTCGCAACCATACAACGTTGTTGGAACCACTATTCCTTCATACATACCCATTTTTGCTTTCCGAGATAGTGTTCTCGACTTCCACACATTTTTCAAGGCTCCCAAAATTTTCGCCCCCTCCCCCACCCTATGATCCACTTCCGCTTCCATGGTTCCATCCGCTGACAGATCCACTCCCAGATATCTATATATATGTATATATATATAGGCAGCAGGTTTGGACGGTATTGCAGTGGAATTTATTAAAAAAGGGGTTGACTGTATTATTGACTGGTTGGTAAGGTTATTTAATGTATGTATGACTCATGGTGAGGTGCCTGAGGATTGGCGGAATGCGTGCATAGTGCCATTGTACAAAGGCAAAGGGGACAAGAGTGAGTGCTCAAATTACAGAGGTATAAGTTTGTTGAGTATTCCTGGTAAATTATATGGGAGGGTATTGATTGAGAGGGTGAAGGCATGTACAGAGCATCAGATTGGGGAAGAGCAGTGCGGTTTCAGAAGTGGTAGAGGATGTGTGGATCAGGTGTTTGCTTTGAAGAATGTATGTGAGAAATACTTAGAAAAGCAAATGGATTTGTATGTAGCATTTATGGATCTGGAGAAGGCATATGATAGAGTTGATAGAGATGCTCTGTGGAAGGTATTAAGAATATATGGTGTGGGAGGAAAGTTGTTAGAAGCAGTGAAAAGTTTTTATCGAGGATGTAAGGCATGTGTACGTGTAGGAAGAGAGGAAAGTGATTGGTTCTCAGTGAATGTAGGTTTGCGGCAGGGGTGTGTGATGTCTCCAAGGTTGTTTAATTTGTTTATGGATGGGGTTGTTAGGGAGGTAAATGCAAGAGTTTTGGAAAGAGGGGCAAGTATGAAGTCTGTTGTGGATGAGAGAGCTTGGGAAGTGAGTCAGTTGTTGTTCGCTGATGATACAGCGCTGGTGGCTGATTCATGTGAGAAACTGCAGAAGCTGGTGACTGAGTTTGGAAAAGTGTGTGGAAGAAGAAAGTTAAGAGTAAATGTGAATAAGAGCAAGGTTAGAAGGTACAGTAGGGTTGAGGGTCAAGTCAATTGGGAGGTGAGTTTGAATGGAGAAAAACTGGAGGAAGTGAAGTGTTTTAGATATCTGGGAGTGGATCTGGCAGCGGATGGAACCATGGAAGCGGAAGTGGATCATAGGGTGGGGGAGGGGGCGAAAATCCTGGGGGCCTTGAAGAATGTGTGGAAGTCGAGAACATTATCTCGGAAAGCAAAAATGGGTATGTTTGAAGGAATAGTTGTTCCAACAATGTTGTATGGTTGCGAGGCGTGGGCTATGGATAGAGTTGTGCGCAGGAGGATGGATGTGCTGGAAATGAGATGTTTGAGGACAATGTGTGGTGTGAGGTGGTTTGATCGAGTGAGTAACGTAAGGGTAAGAGAGATGTGTGGAAATAAAAAGAGCGTGGTTGAGAGAGCAGAAGAGGGTGTTTTGAAGTGGTTTGGTCACATGGAGAGGATGAGTGAGGAAAGATTGACCAAGAGGATATATGTGTCGGAGGTGGAGGGAACAAGGAGAAGAGGGAGACCAAATTGGAGGTGGAAAGATGGAGTGAAAAAGATTTTGTGTGATCGGGGCCTGAGCATGCAGGAGGGTGAAAGGAGGGCAAGGAATACAGTGAATTGGAGCGATGTGGTATACCGGGGTTGACGTGCTGTCAGTGGATTGAAGCAGGGCATGTGAAGCGTCTTGGGTAAACCATGGAAAGCTGTGTAGGTATGTATATTTGCGTGTGTGGACGTATGTATATACATGTGTATGGGGGGGGGTTGGGCCATTTCTTTCGTCTGTTTCCTTGCGCTACCTCGCAAACGCGGGAGACAGCGACAAAGTATAATAATAATAATAATAATAATAATATATATATATATATATATATATATATATATATATATATATATATATATATATATATATATATATATATATATATATATATTATATGGGAGGGTATTGATTGAGAGGGTGAAGGCATGTACAGAGCATCATATTGGGGAAGAGCAGTGTGGTTTCAGAAGTGGTAAAGGATGTGTGGATCAGGTGTTTGCCCTGAAGAATGTATGTGAGAAATACTTAGAAAAGCAAATGGATTTGTTTGTAGCATTTATGGATCTGGAGAAGGCATATGATAGAGTTGATAGAGATGCTCTGTGGAAGGTATTAAGAATATATGGTGTGGGAGGCAAGTTGTTTGAAGCAGTGAAAAGTTTTTATCGAGGATGTAAGGCATGTGTGCGTGTAGGAAGAGAGGAAAGTGATTGGTTCTCAGTTAATGTAGGTTTGCGGCAGGGGTGTGTGATGTCTCCATGGTTGTTTAATTTGTTTATGGATGGGGTTGTTAGGGAAGTGAATGCAAGAGTTTTGGAAAGAGGGGCAAGTATGAACTCTGTTGGGGATGAGAGAGCTTGGGAAGTGATTCAGTTGTTGTTCGCTGATGATACAGAGCTGGTGGCTGATTCATGTGAGAAACTGCAGAAGCTGGTGATTGAGTTTGGTAAAGTGTTTGAAAGAAGAAAGTTAAGAGTAAATGTGAATCAGAGCAAGGTAATTTGGTACAGTAGGGTTGAGAGTCAAGTCAATTGGGAGGTAAGTTTGAATGGAGAAAAACTGGAGGAAGTAAAGTGTTTTAGATATCTGGGAGTGGATCTGGCAGCGGATGGAACCTTGGAAGCGGAAGTGGATCATAGGGTGGTGGAGGGGGCGAAAATCCTGGGAGCCTTGAAGATTGTGTGGAAGTCGAGAACATTATATCGGAAAGCAAAAATTGGTATGTTTGAAGGATCAGTGGTTCCAACAATGTTGTATGATTGCGAGGCGTGGGCTATGGATAGAGTTGTGCGCAGGAGAATGGATGTGCTGGAAATGAGATGTCTGAGGACAATGTGTGGTGTGAGGTGGTTTGATCGAGTAAGTAACGTAAGGGTAAGAGAGATGTGTGGAAATAAAAAGAGCGTGGTTGAGAGAGGAGAAGAGGGTGTTTTGAAATGGTTTGGTCACATGGAGAGAATGAGTGAGGAAAGATTGACCAAGAGGATATATGTGTCGGAGGTGGAGGGAACGAGGAGAAGTGGGAGACGAAATTGGAGGTGGAAAGATGGAGTGAAAAAGATTTTGTGAGATCGGGGCCTGAACATGCAGGAGGGTGAAAGGAGGGGAAGGAATAGAGTGAATTGGATCGATGTGGTATACCGGGCTTGACATACTGTCAGTGGATTGAATCAGGGCATGTGAAGCATCTGGGGTAAACCATGGAACGCTGTGTAGGTATGTATATTTGCGTTTGTGGACGTATGTATACACATGTGTATGGGGGTGGGTTGGGCCATTTCTTTCGTCTGTTTCCTTACGCTACCTCGGAAACGCGGGAGACAGCGACAAAGAAAAAAAAAAAAAAAAAAAATATATATATATATATATATATATATATATATATATATATATATATATATATATATATATATATATATATATATATATATATATATATATATATATATATACATATATATATATATATATATATATATATATATATATATATATATATATATATATATATATATATATATATATATATATATATATTCAAAACATATGTAAGTAGAAATGATGTCCAAAGAGCGTTATTGGATTATGTATTAATTGATAGGCGTGTGAAATAGAAACTTTTGGATGTTAATGTGCTGAGAGGTGCAACTGGAGGGGTGTCTGGTTATTATTATGTGGAGTCGAAGGTGAACATATGTAGAGATTTTCAGAAAAGAAGAGAGAATGTTGGGGTGAAGAGAGTGGTGAGAGTAAGTGAGCTTGGGAAGGAGATTTTTGTGAGGAAGTACCAGGAGATACTGAGTACAGAAAGGAAAAAGGTGCGAACAAAGGACGTAAGGGGTGTTGCGGAGGAATGGGATGTATTTAGTGAAGCAGAGATTGCTTGCGCAAAAAGATGCTTTTGGCATGAGAAGAGAGGGAGGTGGGCAGATTAGAAAGGGTAGTGAGTGGTATATATATATATATATATATATATTATATATATATATATATATATATATATATATATATATATATATATATATATATATATATATATATATATATATATATATATATATATATATATATATATATATATATATATATATATATATATATATATATATATATATATATATATATATTATCCCTGAGGATAGGGGCGAAAGAATACTTCCCACGTATTCCCTGCGTGTCGTAGAAGGCGACTAAAAGGGGAGGGAGCGGGTGGCTGGAAATCTCACCTCTTGTTTTTTCTTTGATTTTCCAAAAGAAGGAACAGAGAAGGGGGCCAGGTGAGGATGTTCCCTCAGAGGCCCAGTCCTCTGTTTTTAACGCTACCTTGCTGATGCGGGAAATGGCGAATAGTTTGAAAAAGAAATATATATATATATATATATATATATATATATATATATATATATATATATATATATATATATATATATATATATATATATATATATATATATATATATATATATATATATATATATATATATATATATATATATGTATATATATATATATGTATATATACATATATATATATATATATATATATATATATATATATATATATATATATATATATATATATATATATATATATATATATATATATATATATATATATATATATAACCATGGACACATCACACACCCCTGCCGCAAACCTACATTCACTGAGAACCAATCACTTTCCTCTCTTCCCACACGTACACATGCCTTACATCCTCGATAAAAACTTTTCACTGCTTCTAACAACTTCCCTCCCACACCATATATTCTTAATACCTTCGACAGAGCATCTCTATCAACTCTATCATATGCCTTCAACAGATCCATAAATGCTACATACAAATCCATTTGCTTTTCTAAGTATTTCTCACATACATTCTTCAAAGCAAACACCTGATCCACACATCCTCTACCACTTCTGAAACCACACTGCTCTTCCCCAATCTGATGCTCTGTACATGCCTTCACCCTCTCAATCAATACCCTCCCATATAATTTACCAGGAATACTCAACAGACTTATACCTCTGTAATTTGAGCACTCACTCTTATCCCCTTGGCCTTTGTACAATGGCACTATGCACGCATTCCGCCAATCCTCAGGCACCTCACCGTGAGTCATACATACATTAAATAACCTTACCAACCAGTCAACAATACAGTCACCCCCTTTTTTTAATAAATTCCACTGGAATACCATCCAAACCTGCTGCCTTGCCGGCTTTCATCTTCCGCAAAGCTTTTACTACCTCTTCTCTGTTTACCAAATCATTTTCCCTAACCCTCTCACTTTGCACACCACCTCGACCAAAACACCCTATATCTGCCACACTATCATCAAATACATTCAACAAACCTTTAAAATACTCACTCCATCTCCTTCTCACATCATATATATATATATATATATATATATATATATATATATATATATATATATATATATATATATATATATATATATATATATATATATATATATATATATATATATATATATATATATATATATATATATATATATATATATATATATTTGTATATATATATATATATATATATATATATATATATATATATATATATATATATATATATATATATATATATATATATATATTTCTTTCTTTCTTTCAAACTATTCGCCATTTCCCGCATTAGCGAGGTAGCGTTAAGAACAGAGGACTGGGCCTTTGAGGGAATACCCTCACCTGGCCCAATTCTCTGTTCCTTCTTTTTGGAAAAAAAAAAAAAAAAAAAAAAAAGAAAAAAAAAAAAAAAATATATATATATATATATATATATATATATATATATATATATATATATATATATAGCCTTGTGGAGGCTAAGGTGAAGATTAGTATGGGTTTTCAGAAAAGAGGAGTGAATGTTGGGGTGAAGAAGGTGGTGAGAGTAAGTGAGCTTGGGAAGGAGACCTGTGTGGGGAAGTACCAGGAGAGACTGTGTACAGAATGGAAAAAGGTGAGAACAATGGAAGTAAGGGGAGTGGGGGAGGAATGGGATGTATTTAGGGAATCAGTGATGGATTGCGCAAAAGATGCTTGTGGCATGAGAAGAGTGGGAGGTGGGCTGTTTAGAAAGGGTAGTGAGTGGTGGGATGAAGAAGTAAGAGTATTGGTGAAAGAGAAGAGAGAGGCATTTGGACGATTTTTGCAGGGAAAAAATGCAATTGAGTGGGAGAAGTATAAAAGAAAGAGACAGGAGGTCAAGAGAAAGGTGCAAGAGGTGAAAGAAAGGGCAAATGAGAGTTGGGGTGAGAGACTATCAGTAAATTTTAGGGAGAATAAAAAGATGTTCTGGAAGGAGGTAAATAGGGTGCGTAAGACAAGGGAGCAAATGGGAACTTCAGTGAAGGGCGTAAATGGGGAGGTGATAACAAGTAGCGGTGATGTGAGAAGGAGATGGAATGAGTATTTTGAAGGTTTGTTGAATGTGTCTGATGACAGAGTGGCAGATATAGGGTGTTTTGGTCGAGGTGGTGTGCAAAGTGAGAGGGTTAGGGAAAATGATTTGGTAAACAGAGAAGAGGTAGTAAAAGCTTTGCGGAAGATGAAAGCCGGCAAGGCAGCAGGTTTGGATGGTATTGCAGTGGAATTTATTAAAAAAGGGGGTGACTGTATTGTTGACTGGTTGGTAAGGTTATTTAATGTATGTATGACTCATGGTGAGGTGCCTGAGGATTGGCGGAATGCGTGCATAGTGCCATTGTACAAAGGCAAAGGGGATAAGAGTGAGTGCTCAAATTACAGAGGTATAAGTTTGTTGAGTATTCCTGGTAAATTATATGGGAGGGTATTGATTGAGAGGGTGAAGGCATGTACAGAGCATCAGATTGGGGAAGAGCAGTGCGGTTTCAGAAGTGGTAGAGGATGTGTGGATCAGGTGTTTGCTTTGAAGAATGTATGTGAGAAATACTTAGAAAAGCAAATGGATTTGTATGTAGCATTTATGGATCTGGAGAAGGCATATGATAGAGTTGATAGAGATGCTCTGTGGAAGGTATTAAGAATATATGGTGTGGGAGGCAAGTTGTTAGAAGCAGTGAAAAGTTTTTATCGAGGATGTAAGGCATGTGTACGTGTAGGAAGAGAGGAAAGTGATTGGTTCTCAGTGAATGTAGGTTTGCGGCAGGGGTGTGTGATGTCTCCATGGTTGTTTAATTTGTTTATGGATGGGGTTGTTAGGGAGGTAAATGCAAGAGTCCTGGAAAGAGGGGCAAGTATGAAGTCTGTTGGGGATGAGAGAGCTTGGGAAGTGAGTCAGTTGTTGTTCGCTGATGATACAGCGCTGGTGGCTGATTCATGTGAGAAACTGCAGAAGCTGGTGACTGAGTTTGGTAAAGTGTGTGGAAGAAGAAAGTTAAGAGTAAATGTGAATAAGAGCAAGGTTATTAGGTACAGTAGGGGTGAGGGTCAAGTCAATTGGGAGGTGAGTTTGAATGGAGAAAAACTGGAGGAAGTGAAGTGTTTTAGATATCTGGGAGTGGATCTGTCAGCGGATGGAACCATGGAAGCGGAAGTGGATCATAGGGTGGGGGAGGGGGCGAAAATTTTGGGAGCCTTGAAAAATGTGTGGAAGTCGAGAACATTATCTCGGAAAGCAAAAATGGGTATGTTTGAAGGAATAGTGGTACCAACAATGTTGTATGGTTGCGAGGCGTGGGCTATGGATAGAGATGTGCGCAGGAGGATGGATGTGCTGGAAATGAGATGTTTGAGGAAAATGTGTGGTGTGAGGTGGTTTGATCGAGTAAGTAACGTAAGGGTAAGAGAGATGTGTGGAAATAAAAAGAGCGTGGTTGAGAGAGCAGAAGAGGGTGTTTTGAAATGGTTTGGGCACATGGAGAGAATGAGTGAGGAAAGATTGACCAAGAGGATATATGTGTCGGAGGTGGAGGGAACGAGGAGAAGAGGGAGACCAAATTGGAGGTGGAAAGATGGAGTGAAAAAGATTTTGTGTGATCGGGGCCTGAACATGCAGGAGGGTGAAAGGAGGGCAAGGAATAGAGTGAATTGGAGCGATGTGGTATACAGGGGTTGACGTGCTGTCAGTGGATTGAATCAAGGCATGTGAAGCGTCTGGGGTAAACCATGGAAAGCTGTGTAGGTATGTATATTTGCGTGTGTGGACGTGTGTATGTACATGTGTATGGGGGGGGGGGGGGTTGGGCCATTTCTTTCGTCTGTTTCCTTGCGCTACCTCGCAAACGCGGGAGACAGCGACAAAGTATAAAAAAAAAAAAAAAAAAAAAAAAAAATATATATATATATATATATATATATATATATATATATATACATTTTTTTTTTTTTTGCTTTGTCGCTGTCTCCCGCGTTTGCTAGGTAGCGCAAGGAAACAGACGAAAGTAATGGCCCAACCCACCCCCATACATATGTATATACATACGTCCACACACGCAAATATACATACCTACACAGATTTCCATGGTTTACCCCAGACGCCTCACATGCCCCGATTCAATCCACTGACAGCACGTCAACCCCGGTATACCACATCGCTCCAATTCACTCTATTCCTTGCCCTCCTTTCACCCTCCTGCATGTTCAGGCCCCGATCACATAAAATCTTTTTCACTCCATCTTTCCACCTCCAATTTGGTGTCCCTCTTCTCCTCGTTCCCTCCACCTCCGACACATATACCCTCTTGGTCAATCTTTCCTCATTCATTCTCTCCATGTGACCAAAACATTTCAAAACACCCTCTTCTGCTCTCTCAACCACGCTCTTTTTATTTCCACACATCTCTCTTACCCTTACGTTACTTACTCGATCAAAACACCTCACACCACACATTGTCCTCAAACATCTCATTTCCAGCACATCCATCCTCCTGCGCACAACTCTATCCATGGCCCACGCCTCGCAACCATACAACATTGTTGGAACCACTATTCCTTCAAACATACTCATTTTTGCTTTCCGAGATAATGTTCTCAACTTCCACACATTCTTCAAGGCTCCCAGAATTTTCGCCCCTCCCCCACCCTATGATCCACTTCCGCTTCCATGGTTCCATCCGCTGCCAGATCCACTCCCAGATATCTAAAACACTTCACTTCCTCCAGTTTTTCTCCATTCAAACTCACCTCCCAATTGACTTGACCCTCAACCCTACTGTACCTAATAACCTTGCTCTTATTCACATTTACTCTTAACTTTCTTCTTTCACACACTTTACCAAACTCAGTCACCAGCTTCTGCAGTTTCTCACATGAATCAGCCACCAGCGCTGTATCATCAGCGAACAACAACTGACTCACTTCCCAAGCTCTCTCATCCCCAAAAGACTTCATACTTGCCCCTCTTTCCAAAACTCTTGCATTCACCTCCCTAACAACCCCATCCATAAACAAATATATATATATATATATATATATATATATATATATATATATATATATATATATATATATATATATATATATATATATATATATATATATATATATATATATGCGACAATCGCATGTTTACAAAATGGCGTCCTAGCTCCGTCTCTTAAATGTATATCAGCTGACTTATATTTCTCTTTGTGTCTCCCCTGATGATGTGATTATTACACGAAAGTGCACTTGGGAACTTATCGTGTTTAATTTTCCTCGTGGACTCATAGGAATATCATGATCACGCGCAAAATTGCGATCCTTTTCAATATATATATATATATATATATATATATATATATATATATATATATATATATATATATATATATATATATATATATATATATATATATATATATATATGACTATATTTTGTTTGTGTACGTATGTTCTGTATAGAGCACGAATTCAAAAATCTTACTGACACAGGGCTATAACGCTTGTATTGCCCCATTTTCATTCAGGTCCCAGGCACTGTTATGGGGGTATTTGCCTGAAGTGCGCTACACCCCCCCCAGAATAAATTGCTACAGAAGATAATATTGCACAGTATATTACAAGACTAAGCTCTAGGACGTGAAATATCTGATATTGAACGTGCAGTGGTGGTCTGCAGATAATGGAAACCTGTGTCACATATGTTTTAGAACGTATGCTGTTTATATGACAGTGTGCGAAAAGATATGGGAAATTTCTTAAAGCAGCAGATCCTTCTAGATGTTTGCGATAGATCAACTTTTCGTTTCATATTTTGTTTTGGCAATATCAATTTTATTATAAATCAAAATTCATAATTTTGTGTTCGAAATGCGACGTATTTAACATTTCGTTTCCAATAGTCTTTTAGATGACAGTAATACATAGAGGTTATAATGAAAGGCAAGAAGGGAGTGAATCTATTTGTGTTTGTGTATGTGTGTGTGTATGTGTGTGTGAGTGTGTGTGCCTGTGTGTGTGTGCCTGTGTGTGTGTGTGTGTGTGTGTGGTGTGTGTGTGTGTGTGTGTGTTATTGTGTGTGTGTGTGTGTGTGTCTTTGTGTGCTTAATTACCTATTTGTAGCTACATTTTTATATTGTAAGACGAGGAATGTTACACTAGTAGAGTTCCATGTCTTGATATATCTGTACATCTGTATTTTCATGCATTTTTGTAGTGATCTGTATCGTGTCCGCATTTGCTACGTTAGTATCCACCTCTCTCATTCTTTGTACTTCTCTCCATCCTTTCTTTCAAGTTTCATCTTAAAATTCATGTTGTGGCCTCTGGTTGTTCTAACTCCTCACTTTGGAAGAACTGTTTACTCTCTACATCATAGAGCTGATTTAAAAACTTAATGGTATCGATCAGGTCACCCCTGACTCATCTCTCTTCCATAATGGGTAAATCTAAGGTCTCTAACTTTCCTTGTAACTCAGCTTTCTTGATTCTGGCAACATCTAGTTTCCCTTCTCTGGATCTACTCTGTTAGTTCTCTGTGCTTCTGTAAGCGCGGTGGACAAAGCTGGGAATTGTTCTATATTTGACCTAATGGAGGAAGAGAATAGTTTGTTGCAGATCGCCTTCAAATACATGAATGCTAGTCTATTATTTGCCAGCAATCAGTTTGTGTCCTAAATTATTCTTGTAATGTGAGACTTTGAGGGATGATGTTAAATCCCAGATCCCTCTCACACAGATTCCTGCATCTATATCATGTTATATAATGATACTGTTTAAAGCGGGGCTTTCTTTCGCTGCGACCCATCCTCAGTTAACATCTAATCAAGTTGAAATTCATCAACCATGTACCAAACCAATTGTGGAACCTATCTAGATTCTCTTGAAAGTTCATGCAGTCCATCTTGCTCTTCATTTCCCTCGTGACCTTTGTATCATCTGAACACATATTCAGGTAGGAGTCCATACCTTTTGTGAGGACATTCACTTAGATCAAGAGGAGTAATGGTCCCAAAACAGAACCCTGCTACACCCAGCTCGTGACCTCAGTCCATTTCGAAAAGGTTTCCCTGATATGCATCGTTTGTTTCCCTCCACTTTGATGATCTTCTATCCATTTATGAGTATCACCTAACTACTTACTGGTGTTTCAGCTTCGTAATGAGCCTCCCAATGCGTCAAACGTTTTCTAACAGCTCAGATATAAACAATCTAACCAACTCACTCTCTCATAGAAAGCCGAAAGGTAAGCTACACACGACCTCATTTTCCTAAAACCAGGTTTTCTCTCTCTTAGGTAATTTCTCCTCTAAAAGAAGCCATCCATTTCCGTTTTCATTACCTTTCCTGGTATCTTACATACCACACTTGTCGAGAAGACTGGCCTGTAGTGCAGCACCTCTTCCCAGATTCCTCTCTTAAAGGAATATATGACGTTTTCCCTTCTCTACCCCTTGGCACTATGCCTTTCTCCATCAAAATCCTGAACAGTTTTCATAATGGTCGATGAGGCGTGTCTGCACACATCTTCAGTATATATGATGAAGTTTTATCGTTGGATCATGAGTCTCGTATGTGTTGTGGGTATAGTGTACTCAACTGTAAGAGCATTTATGAATTTTTTTCTTTAGTCCTACACATATCCATACATCAACCTTAATTACAACGCTTCTTTCTCACTGCTTCTGCACTTTAACTAGAAATTTAATCCTGATGAAATTAGGTAAAAAGTTTCAGATTTTCTCCTGCGATCTGTGATCACCGTTTGCTTGTTACAGGGAGAGAGCTTTACATTCACATTGCGCTGTTGTGTAGGTTTTTGTAATTACCTATTTGTAATTACTTATCTGTACCGGGTGGCAGTTTTACAATCGTTGTGTTTTATCTCTACTATCGTATTTCTTAGATACAGTATATATGCTGTCTACATTAACCATGTCCTCGATCATTCTGTTCCATTCATTCACCAATATAATACTATGAATGTACTTCTTTACACCATCTTTTAACAAGTTTATTTCTTGATTTCATGTTGTATTCCTCTGGTTGCTCTATCTCTACGTCTCTCGAGGAAGGGTTCTCTCTCAACACCATCAATTTTTTTCTAAAACATAAAGGGTGTGATCAGTTCATTCTTTTGTGAGAGAGAGAGAGAGAGAGAGAGAGAGAGAGAGAGAGAGAGAGAGAGAGAGAGAGAGAGAGAGAGAGAGAGAGAGAGAGAGAGAGAGAGAGAGAGAGAGAGAGAGAGAGAGAGAGAGACTTTATTGATTAAAGGGAGAATTAAAGGAATAAATGACTTACCAATAAAATTGTGCCGAGTGTCATCTATTTTTCATTTATCTTTGTTGAGAGATTAGCTGAAACGTGTCACTTTAGTTGAAGCAGGTCATCGTAGGGGTCAGCTACAGATTGTCATTTTACGGATCAGGTGAAATGCGCCATTCTAGAAATTAGCAAGTATTTGTAAAGCTTCTTAAGTTATGTTTAATAAATAATATATTTCGGACTGATGATAATTCTTACAAGCAAACAGTTGGCAATACTCTGGATATGGCTTTGATATGATCATAAAATACTTTGTCTCTGGCCAGAGGAGAGTGATCCATGTGAATTTCTAACTGAATTGACGCGGGAAATGGTAAATATGTACAAAAAGATGAAATATATATACTGTGTTCCATGTAAATGTTGTCGAGAAACATATATTTTGGTCAAACATGAAAGAAATTAGGAAAGAGACTTAGCTAACACGAATACAGTATTAGAAATGGGTTAGAGTCTAATTATCTAGACAAGTGAGGTATCATGGTCATGTAGTTGACTGGAAAGGGGCATAGATATGATGATCCAGTTAACAGATTGATTAGACTAATCATGGAATCCTGTCAGTTTAGAAAACATGATTCTTTGAATCATACTGATGGTGTGTATACACTGGATGTTGTGTTGATAACTTTCATTTATGATGCACCAAGTTTTAAAACAGCAACCACCGACTGCAGCGGGGACTGAATTCATCTGACGCTGGGTAAGGTGTACGGTCACCACCCTTGTGCATGGCCAGTACCCTGCAGTACGGTCAGTACCCTTGTGTATGGCCATTACCCTGGTGTACGATCAGTGCTTGGTGTACGGTCAGTACCCTGGTGAATCGTCAGCGCTTGATGTACGGTCAGTATCCTGGTGTACAGTCAGTACCCTGTACAGTCGGTGCTTGGTGTACGACAGTACTCTCGTTTGCGGTCAGTACATTGGGGTAAGGTCAGTACCCTGGTGTACGGTCAGTACCCTGGTATACGGCCAGTACCATGGTGTATGGCCAGTACCCTTATGTACGGTCAGTACCCTGGTTTACGGCCAGTACCCTGGTGTACGGTCAGTACACTTGTGTACGGTCAGTACCCTGGTGCACAGTCAGTGCTCTTGTGTATGGAAAGTACCCTTGTGTATGGCCAGTACCCTTCTGTATGACCAGTACCCTTGTGTATGTTCAGTACCCTTGAGTATGGCCAATACCCTTCTGTACGGTCAGTACTCTGTGTACGGTCAGTACCGTTGTGTATGGCAAGTACCTTGGTGTACGGTCAGCACCCGGCTGCATGGCCAGTGCCCTTGTGTATGATCAGTACCCTGCTGTATGGCCAGTACCCTTTTGTATGGCTAGTATCATGATGTACGGTCAATACCCTTGTGTGTGGTCAGTACTCTTGTATGGTCAGTATTCTTGTGTATGGCCAGTACCATGGTGTATGGCCAATACCCTTTTGTATAGTCAGTGCCCTGGAGTACAGTCAGTACCCTTGTGTATGCCAGTACCGGGTGTACGGCCAGTACCCTGGTGTACTGTCAGTACCCAAGTTTATGGTCAGTACCCTGATGTGCAGTCAGTACCCTGGTGTATGGCCAGTGCCCTGGTGTACGATCAGTACTCTTGTGTACGGTGAGTAACCTGGTGTGTGGCCAGTGCCCTGATGTACGGTCAGTGCTTTGCGTACGGCTAATGCTTTGGTGCACGGTCAGTACCGTGGTGTACGGTAAGTGCTTAGTGTACAGTCATAACCATGGTGTGCGGTCCGTACCCTGGAGTACGGCCAGTACGACGGCGTATGGTCAGTGCTTGGTGTGCGGTCAGTGCCCTGGTGTACTTTCAATACTTTGTGTGCAGGCACTACTTTGGTGTACGGTCTGTACCGTGGTGTGCGGCCAGTACCCTCGTGTATGGTCAGTACCTCGGTGTACGGCTAGTGCCCTGGTGTACGGTAATTGCTTGAAATACTGTCATTACCCGTCGTACGGTCAGTGCCCTGGCGCACGGCCAGTTCCCTGGTGTACGGCCAGTTCCCTGGTGTACGGCCAGTTCCCTGGTGTACGGCCAGTACCCTGGTGAAGAGCCATTCCCCTAGTGGTACTGCCACTACCCTATCCAGCCACAAGGTATTTTCATTCCTGTGTCTTTATGTAGGTATGTTTCTCCCTCTGAGGCCAGTGTCTCACACTCACTGACGTCGTCTTCCTAACGCTTCTCTACAATGAGTTACAACAGACCTCTTGCCTCAGTAACCAGTGAGTGGGAAAAGTCTTCATAGCTTACCCAGTATGGCTTACTAGTATGATGCGAGAAGACTAGAGTAATCAAAGATGAGGAAAGACAAAAGGCAATTGGGAAATAACGGGAAGATAAGTAAAACTGAGGGAAAAAAGAAAAATAGGGAGCACCTCTGTTTTTTCCTCATAGTCCAGCTCCTTCATCCGTCTTTAATTCTTTCACTTTATTCTCCCATTTCTGAGTCCACTGATCCTAATGTAGTGTCTCTGAGAATCACAAGTGGGATAGTCAGTATCATTAAACACTCTAAAGAAGGACCTCGCCTCCCCCGCCTCCGTAGTATAGTCAAGCTCAGAACTATACCTTACACACGGGTCTGGGTCAATATGATCCTGGATTCCCTGACTACTTCTACTCAGTCATGTTCCATATATAAGACACGTTGATCAGAATTTCTGAATATCTGTGTCAACATGCCTCATCATAAGGTTTCCTGTCTTAAAGATAGTTTATTTTGTTTCACTTTCTCTGCTCGAGAGACCCAGACTACATATATTTCTCTCACTGCTATGCACTGAAAGTTCTCCCTACTTAAATAAACCAGAATAGTTTGCACAAGCATCGTGCAAGCAGCAACTATCTATGATCAATGTTTATGTCTGTGGAACACATGTTTCAGGGTTACAAACTTGTAACGTGAAAGTTGGTTTGACATTAATGGTTCACTTGGACCAGCTAACGAGCCTCCTGGAGAGCAGGTGGAAAGTGATCAACCAAAACTGAGTTTCATTAAATGTCTGCCTTCGTTGCATACAGCTTTATATGGGCTATCCACGTGTATAAGCGTTGATAACAATACTACGGTCGTACAAGAAAGTTGAAAACTACGTATCATAAATGTATCCTTACAATCTCTCTCTCTCTCTCTCTCTCTCTCTCTCTCTCTCTCTCTCTCTCTCTCTCTCTCTCTCTCTCTCTCTCTCTCTCTCTCTCTCTCTCTCTCTCTCTCTCTCTCTCTCTCTCTCTCTCTCTCTCTCTCTCTCTCTCTCTCTCTCTCTATTAATCAGAGCAGTAGTGCTGCAAGTCTACTAACAGGAATTGGATGTCTTTACCCTCATGCCAACCAATAAGGTTATGGCTGGGGATTCCAGTTCTGCAGAATTGCACAAAATGTTGGCTTTGAAGAATTTGATAACCATTTTATCTGTCAGATGGAAAGCCCTATAAGCATCTTGAGAGTGCCTTAGTCTTGCAAGGGATTAGAACCAACTTCCCATCACACTGAGGAGATTTGTGAGAATTACCCCATTTAACCTCCACAGCAAGTGGAGCTAACCAGAGGACTCATCAGTCAGTCAGCAACCACTTAGAACCATGACGTCACTGACACAAGCAACACAAGGCCTGGGTACCTAGAACACACTCATTATTTGCTGATTACTGATGTCTACCTCAGGTAGGTCACTGCTAAAACAAAACAAAAAATGAATAAGACAGGAAAGGAAAATACACAAGGATGCTCATAGGGCTCTCCCTCTGGTAGAATTTTCATTATTATAAATAATTCTTATTATCATTCTTCTTCTTCTTCTTCTTCTTCTTCTTCTTCTTCTTCTTCTTCTTCTTCTTCTTCTTCTTCTTCTTCTTCTTATCATTGTTATTTTTTCTTATTATTATTTTGCTTTGTCGCTGTCTCCCGCGTTTGCGAGGTAGCGCAAGGAAACAGACGAAAAAAATGGAACAACCCACCCCCATACACATGTATATACATACACGTCCACACACGCAAATATACATACCTATACATCTCAATGTGCACATATATATACATACACAGACACATACAAATATACCCATGCACACAATTCACACTGTCTGCCTTTATTCATTCCCATCGCCATCTCGCCACACATGGAATACCATCCCCGTCCCACGTCATGTGTGCGAGGTAGCGCTAGGAAAAGACAACAAAGGCCCATTCGTTCACACTCAGTCTCTAGCTGTCATGCAATAATGCCCGAAACCAAAGCTCCCTTTCCAAATCCAGGTCCCACACAACTTTCCATGGTTTACTCCAGACGCTTCACATGCCCTGATTCAATCCACTGACAGCACGTCAACCCCGGTATACCACATCGATCCAATTCACTCTATTCCTTGCCCGCCTTTCACCCTCCTGCATGTTCAGTCCCCGATCACTCAAAATCTTTTTCACTCCATCTTTCCACCCACCACCAATTTGGTCTCCCACTTCTCCTCGTTCCCTCCACCTCCGACATATATATCCTCTTGGTCAATCTTTCCTCACTCATTCTCTCCATGTGCCCAAGCAATTTCAAAACACCCTCTTCTGCTCTCTCAACCACGCCCTTTTTATTTCCACACATCTCTCTTACCCTTACATTACTTACTCGATCAAACCACCTCACACCACATATTGTCCTCAAACATCTCATTTCCAGCACATCCACCCTCCTGCGCACAACTCTATCCATAGCCCACGCCTCGCAACAATACAACATTGTTGGAGCCACTATTCCTTCAAACATACCCATTTTTGCTTTCCGAGATAATGTTCTCGACTTCCACACATTCTTCAAGGCTCCCAGGATCTTCGCCCCCTCCCCCACCCTATGATTCACTTCCGCTTCCATGGTTCCATCCGCTGCCAGATCCACTAACAGATATCTAAAACACTTTACTTCCTACAGTTTTTCTCCATTCAAACTTACCTCCCAATTGACTTGACCCTCAACCCTACTGTACCTAATAACCTTGCTCTTATTCACATTTACTCTTAACTTTCTTCTTTCACACACTTTACCAAACTCAGTCACCAGCTTCTGCAGCTTCTCATATGAATCAGCCACCAGCGCTGTATCATCAGCGAACAACAACTGACTCACTTCCCAAGCTCTCTCATCCACAACAGACTTCATACTTGCCCCTCTTTCCAAAACTCTTGCATTCACCTCCCTAACAACCCCATCCATAAACAAATTAAACAACCATGGAGACATCACACACCCCTGCCGCAAACGTACATTCACTGAGAACCAATCACTTTTCTCTCTTCCTACACGTACACATGCCTTACATCCTCGATAAAAACTTTTCACTGCTTCTAACAACTTGCCTCCCACACCATATATTCTTAATACCTTCCACAGAGCATCTCTATCAACTCTATCATATGCCTTCTCCAGATCCATAAATGCTACATACAAATCTATTTGCTTTTCTAAGTATTTCTCATATACATTCTTCAAAGCAAACACCTGATCCACACATCCTCTATCACTTCTGAAACCACACTGCTCTTCCCCAATCTGATGCTCTGTACATACTTTCACCCTCTCAATCAATACCCTCCCATATAATTTACCAGGAATACTCAACAATCTTATACCTCTGTAATTTGAGCACTCACCCTTATCCCCTTTGCCTTTGTACAATTGCACTATGCACGCATTCCGCCAATCCTCAGGCACCTCACCATGAGTCATACATACATTAAATAACCTTACCAACCAGTCAACAATACAGTCACCCCCTTTTTTAATAGATTCCACTGCAATACCATCCAAACCTGCTGCCTTGCCGGCTTTCATCTTCCGCAAAGCTTTTACTACCTCTTCTCTGTTTACCAAATCATTTTCCCTAACCCTCTCACTTTGCACACCACCTCGACCATAACACCCTATATCTGCCACTCTATCATCAAACACATTCAACAAACCTTCAAAATACTCACTCCATCTCCTTCTCACATCACCACTATCACCTCCCCATTAGCGCCTTTCACTGAAGTTCTCATTTGTTCCCTTGTCTTACGTACTTTATTTACCTCCTTCCAGAACATCTTTTTATTCTCCCTAAAATCTAATGATACTCTCTCACCCCAATTCTCATTTGCCCTCATTACGACACGCAGGTATTCCCTGCGTGTCGTAAAAGGCAACTAAAAAGAGAGGGACCAGAGGGCTGGAAATCCTCCCCTCTAGTTTTTACTTTTACAAAAGTAATAAGAGAGAAGTGTGCTAAGTGAGAATTTTCCGTCTTAGGCTCAGTCCTCTGTTCTTAACGTTAGCTCGCTAACGCGAGAAATAGCTAATACGTAGGAAAGAAAAACAAGAAAATATTTATATTATTATTTTCATTATAATTTGTCGCTGTCTCTAGCGTTAGCGAGGTGGCGCAAGGAATGGCCCAACCCACCCACATACACATGTATATACATACGCATCCACACACACCTTTCTCTTGACCTCCTGCCTCTTTCTCCTATAAATCCCCCACCCATTTGCATTTTTTCCCTGCAAAAATCGTCCAAATGCCTCTCTCTTCTCTTTCACTAATAATCTTACTTCTTCATCCCACCACTTACTACCCTTTCTAATATGCCCACCTCCCACGCTTCTCCTGACACAAGCATCTTTTGCGCAGTCCATCACTAATTCCCTAAATGCATCCCATTCCTTCCGCACATTATGCATAGGAACAAGCACCTTCATAGACCATACAAACCTCCGTTAGCCAGAATCGAACCCGGGACCCTTGTGCAACAGGCGGAAATGCTACCGCCAGGCTATCGGCCTGGCTAATAGGAAATAACTATTCGATTACTATGTACTCGAATACCCTTCGTCTCACGTTGTTGAGCAACGGGGTCTACACCAGTCATTTTCCGAGAGTCGCACATAGCCAGTAGATAGCATTTTACCGAACCTAACCGTACAACGCGGAGGTATTATAAATACGAGCAAAGTGCATAGGAACGCCCACCTTCATAGAAGAAAGAAACCTCCAACAGCCAGGATCGAACCCGGGACCCCTGTTCACCAGGCGGGAATGTTACCGCTAGGCTATGGCCCTGGCTGATAGGAAAAACCCTTTCGAATGCTATTTATTTATCTATTTATTTTGCTTTGTCGCTGTTTCCCGCGTTAGCGAGGTAGCGCAAGGAAACAGACGAAAGAATGACCCAACCCGCCCACACACACATGTATATACATACACGTCCACACACGCAAATATACATACCTATACATCTCAATGTACACATATATGTACACGAACAGACATATACATATATACACATGTACATAATTCATACTGTCTGCCTCTATTTGTTCCCATCGCCACCTCACCACACATGGAATAACAACCCCCTCCCCCTCATGTGTGCGAGGTAGCGCTAGGAAAAGACACCAAGGGACCCATTTGTTCACACTCAGTCTCTAGCTGTCATGTAACAATGCACCGAAAGCACAGCTCCCTTTCCACATCCAGGCCCCACACAACTTTCCATGGTTTACCCCAGACGCTTCACATGCCCTGGTTCAATCCACTGACAGCACGTCGACCCCGGTATACTACATCGTTCCAATTCACTCTATTCCTTGCGCGCCTTTCACCCTCCTGCATGTTCAGGCCCCGATCACTCAAAATCTTTTTCACTCCATCTTTCCACCTACAATTTGGTCTCCCACTTCTCCTCGTTCCCTCCACCTCCGACATATATATCCTCTTTGTCAATCTTTCCTCACTCATTCTCTCCATGTGCTCAAACCATTTCAAAACACCCTCTAACGCTCTCTCAACCACACTCTTTTTATTTCCACATATCTCTCTTACCCTTACATTACTTATTCGATCAAACCACCTCACACCACATATTGTCCTCAAACATCTCATTTCCAGCACATCCACCCTCCTGCGCACAACTCTATCCATAGCACACGTCTCGCAGCCATACAACATTGTTGGAACCACTATTCCTTCAAACATAGCCATTTTTGCTTTCCGAGATAATGTTCTCGACTTCCAAACATTCTTCAAGGCTCCCAGAATTTTCGCCCCCTCCCCCACCTTATGATTCACTTCCGCTTCCATGGTTCCATCCGCTGCCAGATCCATTCCCAGATATCTAAAACACTTTACTTCCTCCAATTTTTCTCCCTTCAAACTTACCTCCCAATTGACTTGACACTCAACCTTACTGTACCTAATAACCTTGCTCTTATTCACATTTACTCTTAACTTTCTTCTTTCACACACTTTACCAAACTCAGTCACCAGCTTCTGCAGTTTCTTTCATGAATCAGCCACCAGTGCTGTATCATCAGCGAACAACAACTGACTCACTTCCCAAGCTCTCTCATCCACGACAGACTGCATACTTGCCCCTCTTTCTAAAACTCTTGCATTCACCTCCCTAACAACCACATCCATAAACAAATTAAACAACCATGGAGACATCACACACCACTGCCGCAAACCTATATTTACTGAGAACCAATCACTTTCCTCTCTTCCCACACGTACACATGCCTTACATCCTCGATAAAAACTTTTCACTGCTTCTAACAACTTGCCTCCCACACCATATATTCTTAAAACCTTCCACAGAGCATCTCTATCAACTATATCATATGCCTTCTCCAGATCCATAAATGCTACATACAAATCCATTTGTTTTTCTAAATAATTCTCACATACATTCTTCAAAGCAAACACCTGATCCACACATCCTCTACCACTTCTGAAACCACACTGCTCTTCCCCAATCTGATGCTCTGTACATGCCTTCACCCTCTCAATCAATACCCTCCCATATAATTTACCAGGAATATTCAACAAACTTATACCTCTGTAACTTGAGCACTCACTCCTATCCCCTTTGCCTTTGTACAATGGCACTATGCACGCATTCCCCCGCTCCTCAGGCACCTCACCATGAATCATACATACATTAGATAACCTTACCAACCAGTCAACAATACAGTCATCCTCTTTTTTAATAAATTCCACTGCAATACCATTCAAGCCTGCTGTCTTTCCGGCTTTCATCTTCCGTAAAGCTTTTACTACCTCTTCTCTATTTTCCAAATAATTTTCCCTAACCCTCTCATTTTGCACACCACCTCGACCAAAACACCCTATATCTGCCACTCTATCATCAAACACATTCAACAAACCTTCAAAATACTCACTCCATCTCCTTCTCACATCACCACTACTTGTTATCACCTCCCAATTAGCCCCCTTCACTGAAGTTCCCATTTGCTCCCTTGTCTTACGCACTTTATTTACCTCTTTCCAAAACATCTTTTTATTCTCCCTGTAATTTAATGATACTCTCTCACCCCAACTCTCATTTGCCCTCTTTTTCACCTCTTGCACCTTTCTCTTGACCTTCTGCCTCTTTCTTTTATACCTCTCCCACTCATTTGTATTTTTTCCCTCCAAAACTCGTCCAAATCCCTCTCTCTTCTCTTTCACTGATACTCTTACTTCTTCATCCCACCACTCACTACCTTTTCCAATCAACCCACTTCCCATGCTTCTCATGCCACAAGCATCTTTTGCGCAAACCATCACTGATTCCCTAAATGCATCACATTCCTCCCCCACTCCCCTTACCTCCTTTGTTCTCACCTTTTTCCATTCTGTACTCAGTCTCCCTGGTACTTCCTCACACAAGTCTCCTTCCCAAGCTCACTTACTCTCACCGATCTCTTCACCCCAACATTCTCTCTTCTTTTCCGAAAACCCCCACAAATCTTCACCTTCGCCTCCACAAGTTAATGATCAGACATCCCTCCAGTTGCACCTCTCAGCACATTAACGTTCAAAAGTCTCTCTTTCGTGCGTCTATCAATTAACACGTAATCCAATAACGCTCTCTGGCCATCTCTCCTACTTACATACGTATACTTATGTATATCTCGCTTTTTAAACCAGGTATTCCCAATCACCAGTCCTTTTTCAGCACATAAATCTACAAGTTCTTCACCATTTCCATTTACAACACTGAACACTCCATGTATACCAATTATTCCCTCAACTCCCACATTACGAATACTATGTACTTTCGACTTTCGAATACTATGTATTCGATTACCCTTCGTCTCACGTTAGTGAGCAACGGGGTCTACACTGTTCATTTCCCAACAGGCACACATACCCAGCAGATAGCACTTTCCCGAACCAATTTGTACAACGCGGAGGTATATGAATGCGAATAAAGTGCATAGGAACGCGCACCTTCATAGAAAATACAAACCTCCAACAGCCAGGATCGAACACGGGACCCATATGCAACAGGCAGGAATGCTACCTCTAGGCTATGGGCCTGGCTAATACGAAATAATTATTCACATACTATGTACTCGAATACACTTCGTATCACGTCGGTGAGCAACGGTGCCTACACCGGTCATTTCCCAACAAGCGCACAGTTTTGTTCGGTAAAATGCTATCTGCTGGCTATGTTGGGAAATGACCGGTGTAGACCCCATTGCTCACCAACGTGAGACGAAGTGTATTCGAGCACATAGTATTCGAATAGTTATTTCCTACTAGCCAGTCCCATAGCCTAGCGGTTATCATTCCTGCCTGTTGCACAGTGGTCCCGGGTTCAATCCTGGCTGTTGGAGGTTTGTATGTTCTATGAACGTACGCTTTCCTATGCACTGCGTTCGTATTCATATACCTTCGCGTTGTACAGTTAGGTTCAGTAAAATGCTTTCTGCTGGCTATGTGCGCCTGTTGGGAAATGACCGGCGTAGACTCCGTTGCTCACCAACGTGAGAAGAAGGGTATTCGAGTACATAGTATGCGAATAGTTATTTCCTGTTCGCCAGGCCCATAGCTTAGCGGTCCCGGGTTCGATCCTGGCTGTTGGAGGTTTGTATGTTCTATGCAGGAGCGCGCTCCTATGCACTTTGTTCGTATTCATATACCTCCCCGTTGTACAGATAGGTTCAGTAAAATGCTATCTGCTGGCTCTGTGCTCCTGTTGGGAAATGACCAGTATAGACCCCATTGTTCACCGTCGAAAGACGAAGGGTATTCGGGAACATAGTATTCGATAAGTTATTTCCTAATAGCCAGGCTCATGGCCTGGCGGTAGCGTGCGCCTGTTGCACAGGGGTCCCGGGATCGATCCCTGCTGTTGAAGGTTTGTATATGATATATATATATATATATATATATATATATATATATATATATATATGTATATATATATATATATATATATATATATATATATATATATATATATATATATATATTTTTTTTTTTATTATACTTTGTCGCTGTCTCCCGCGTTTGTGAGGTAGCGCAAGGAAACAGACAAAAGAAATGGCCCAACCCCCTCCCATACACATGTCCACACACGCAAATATACATACCTGCACAGCTTTCCATGGTTTACCCCAGACGCTTCACATGCCTTGATTCAATCCACTGACAGCACGTCAACCCCGGTATACCACATCCATCCAATTCACTCTATTCCTTGCCCGCCTTTCACCCTCCTGAATGTTCAGTCCCCGATCACTCAAAATCTTTTTCACTCCATCTTTCCACCCACCACCAATTTGGTCTCCCACTTCTCCTCGTTCCCTCCACCTCCGACATATATATCCTCTTGGTCAATCTTTCCTCACTCATTCTCTCCATGTGCCCAAGCAATTTCAAAACACCCTCTTCTGCTCTCTCAACCACGCTCTTTTTATTTCCACACATCTCTCTTACCCTTACGTTACTCACTCGATCAAACCACCTCACACCACACATTGTCCTCAAACATCTCATTTCCAGCACATCCATCCTCCTGCGCACAACTCTATCCATAGCCCACGCCTCGCAACCATACAACATTGTTGGAACCACTATTCCTTCAAACATACCCATTTTTGCTTTCCGAGATAATGTTCTCGACTTCCATACATTCTTCAAGGCCCCCAGAATTTTCGCCCCCTCCCCCACCCTATGATCCACTTCCGCTTCCATGGTTCCATCTGCTGCCAGATCCACTCCCAGATATCTAAAACACTTCACTTCCTCCAGTTTTTCTCCATTCAAACTCACCTCCCAATTGACTTGACCCTCACCCCTACTGTACCTAATAACCTTGCTCTTATTCACATTTACTCTTAACTTTCTTCTTCCACACACTTTACCAAACTCAGTCACCAGCTTCTGCAGTTTCTCACATGAATCAGCCACCAGCGCTGTATCATCAGCGAACAACAACTGACTCACTTCCCAAGCTCTCTCATCCCCAACAGACTTCATACTTGCCCCTCTTTCCAAAACTCTTGCATTTACCTCCCTAACAACCCCATCCATAAACAAATTAAACAACCATGGAGACATCACACACCCCTGCCGCAAACCTACATTCACTGAGAACCAATCACTTTCCTCTCTTCCTACACGTACAAATGCCTTACATCGTCGATAAAAACTTTTCACTGATTTTAACAACTTTCCTCCCACACCATATATTCTTAATACCTTCCACAGAGCATCTCTATCAACTCTATCATATGCCTTCTCCAGATCCATAAATGCTACATACAAATCCATTTGCTTTTCTAAGTATTTCTCACATACATTCTTCAAAGCAAACACCTGATCCACACATCCTCTACCACTTCTGAAACCACACTGCTCTTCCCCAATCTGATGCTCTGTACATGCCTTCACCCTCTCAATCAATACCCTCCCATATAATTTACCAGGAATACTCAACAAACTTATACCTCTGGAATTTGAGCACTCACTCTTATCCCCTTTGCCTTTGTACAATGGCACTATGCACGCATTCCGCCAATCCTCAGGCACCTCACCATGAGTCATACATACATTAAATAACCTTACCAACCAGTCAACAATACAGTCACCCCCTTTTTTAATAAATTCCACTGCAATACTTTATTTTTTTTTTTTTTTCCTTTGTCGCTGTCTCCCGCGTTTGCGAGGTAGCGCAAGGAAACAGACGAAAGAAATGGCCCAACCCACGCCCATACACATGTATATACATACGTCCACACACGCAAATATACATACCTACACAGCTTTCCATGGTTTACCCCAGACGCTTCACATGCCTTGATTCAATCCACTGACAGCACGTCAACCCCGGTATACCACATCGCTCCAATTCACTCTATTCCTTGCCCTCCTTTCACCCTCCTGCATGTTCAGGCCCCGATCACACAAAATCTTTTTCACTCCATCTTTCCACCTCCAATTTGGTCTCCCTCTTCTCGTTCCCTCCACCTCCGACACATATATTCTCTTGGTCAATCTTTCCTCACTCATTCTCTCCATGTGCCCGAACCATTTCAAAACACCCTCTTCTGCTCTCTCAACCACGCTCTTTTTATTTCCACACATCTCTCTGACCCTTACGTTACTTACTCGATCAAACCACCTCACACCACATATTGTCCTCAAACATCTCATTTCCAGCACATCCATCCTCCTGCGCACAACTCTATCCATAGCCCACGTCTCGCAACCATACAACATTGTTGGAACAACTATTCCTTCAAACATACCCATTTTTGCTTTCCGAGATAATGTTCTCGACTTCCACTCATTCTTCAAGGCTCCCAGAATTTTCGCCCCCTCCCCCACCCTATGATCCACTTCCGCTTCCATGGTTCCATCCGCTGCCAGATCCACTCCCAGATATCTAAAACACTTCACTTCCTCCAATTTTTCTCCATTTAAACTCACTTCCCAATTGACTTGACCCTCAACCCTACTGTACCTAATAACCTTGCTCTTATTCACATTTACTCTTAACTTTCTTCTTTCACACACTTTACCAAACTCAGTCACCAGCTTCTGCAGTTTCTCACATGAATCAGCCACCAGCACTGTATCATCAGCGACACACAACTGACTCACTTCCCAAGCTCTCTCATCCCCAACAGACTTCATACTTGCCCCTCTTTCCAAAACTCTTGCATTCACCTCCCTAACAACCCCATCCATAAACAAATTAAACAACCATGGAGACATCACACACCCCTGCCGCAAACCTACATTCACTGAGAACCAATCACTTTCCTCTCTTTCTACACGTACACATGCCTTACATCCTCGATAAAAACTTTTCACTGCTTCTAACAACTTGCCTCCCACACCATATATTCATAATACCTTCCACAGAGCATCTCTATCAACTCTATCATATGCCTTCTCCAGATCCATAAATGCTATATACAAAACCATTTCCTTTCAAAGTATTTCTCACATACATTTTTCAAAGCAAACACCTGATCCACACATCCTCTACCACTTCTGAAACCACACTGCTCTTCCCCAATCTGATGCTCTGTACATGCCTTCAACCTCTCAATCAATATCCTCCCATATAATTTACCAGGAATACTCAACAAACTTATACCTCTGTAATTTGTGCACTCACTCTTATCCCCTTTGCCTTTGTACAATGGCACTATGCACGCATTCCGCCAATCCTCAGGCACCTCACCATGGGTCATACATACATTAAATAACCTTACCAACCAGTCAACAATACAGTCACCCCCTTCTTTAATAAATTCCACTGCAATACCATCCAAACCTGCTGCCTTGCCGGCTTTCATCTTCCGCAAAGCTTTTACTACCTCTTCTCTGTTTACCAAATCACCTTCCCTAACCCTCTCACTTTGCACACCACCTCGACCAAAACACCCTATATCTGCCACTCTATCATCAAACACATTCAACAAACCTTCAAAATACTCACTCCATCTCCTTCTCACATCACCACTACTTGTTATCACCTCCCCATTTGCGCCCTTCACTGAAGTTCCCATTTGCTCCCTTGTCTTACGCACTTTATTTACCTCCTTCCAGAACATCTTTTTATTCTCCCTAAAATTTAATGATACTCTCTCACCCCAACTCTCATTTGCCCTTTTTTTTCACCTCTTGCACCTTTCTCTTGACCTCCTGTCTCTTTCTTTTATACATCTCTCACTCAATTGCATTTTTTCCCTGCAAAAATCGTCCAAATGCCTCTCTCTTCTCTTTCACTAATACTCTTACTTCTTCATCCCACCACTCACTACCCTTTCTAATCAACCCACCTCCCACTCTTCTCATGCCACAAGCATCTTTTGCGCAATCCATCACTGATTCCCTAAATACATCCCATTCCTCCCCCACTCCCCTTACTTCCATTGTTCTCACCTTTTTCCATTCTGTACTCAGTCTCTCCTGGTACTTCCTCACACAAGTCTCCTTCCCAAGCTCACTTACTCTCACCACCCTCTTCACCCCAACATTCACTCTTCTTTTCTGAAAACCTATACAAATCTTCATCTTAGCCTCCACAGGATAATGATCAGACATCCCTCCAGTTGCACCTCTCAGCACATTAACATCCAAAAGTCTCTCTTTCGCGCGCCTGTCAATTAACACGTCATCCAATAACGCTCTCTGGCCATCTTTCCTACTTACATAAGTATACTTATGTATATCTCGCTTTTTAAACCAGGTATTCCCAATCATCAGTCCTTTTTCAGTACATAAATCTACAAGCTCTTCACCATTTCCATTTACAACACTGAACACCCCATGTATACCAATTATTCCCTCAACTGCCACATTACTCACCTTTGCATTCAAATCACCCATCACTATAACCCGGTCTCGTGCATCAAAACCACTAACACACTCATTCAGCTGCTCACAAAACACGAAGCTCAAGGGTAAAAGGGAAGAGTTGTTTGGGAATGTCTTGGGAGTAAAGTCAGGGGTTAGTGAGAAGACAAGAGCAAGGGAAGGAGTAGCAATACTCCTGAAACAGGAGTTGTGGGAGTATGTGATCGAATGTAAGAAAGTAAATTCTCGATTAATATGGGTAAAACTGAAAGTTGATGGAGAGAGATGGTTGATTATTGGTGCATATGCACTTGGGCATGAGAAGAAAGATCATATATATATATATATATATATATATATATATATATATATATATATATATATATATATATGTATATATATATTTATTTATATTTATCATACTTTGTCGCTGTCTCCCGCGTTTGCGAGGTAGCGCAAGGAAACAGACGAAAGAAATGGCCCAACCCCCCCATTACACATGTATATACATACGTCCACACACGCAAATATACATACCTACACAGCTTTCCATGGTTTACCCCAGACGCTTCACATGCCTTGATTCAATCCAATGACAGCACGTCAACTCCGGTATACCACATCCCTCCAATTCACTCTATTCCTTGCCCTCCTTTCACCCTCCTGCATGTTCAGGCCCCGATCACACAAAATCTTTTTCACTCCATCTTTCCACCTCCAATTTGGTCTCCCTCTTCTCCTCGTTCCCTCCACCTCCGACACATATATCCTCTTGGTCAATCTTTCCTCACTCATTCTCTCCATGTGCCCAAACCACTTTAAAACACCCTCATCTGCTCTCTCAACCACGCTCTTTTTATTTCCACACACCTCTCTTACCCTTACGTTACTCACTCGATCAAACCACCTCACACCACACATTGTCCTCAAGCATCTCATTTCCAGCACATCCATCCTCCTGCGCACAACTCTATCCATAGCCCACGCCTCGCAACCATACAACATTGTTGGAACCACTATTCCTTCAAACATACCCATTTTTGCTTTCCGAGATAATGCTCTCGACTTCCACACATTCTTCAAGGCCCCCAGAATTTTCGCCCCCTCCCCCACCCTATGATCCACTTCCGCTTCCATGGTTCCATCCGCTGCCAGATCCACTAACAGATATCTAAAACACTTGACTTCCTCCAGTTTTTCTCTATTCAAACTCACCTCCCAATTTACTTGACCCTCAACCCTACTGTACCTAATAACCTTGCTCTTATTAACATTTTCTCTTAACTTTCTTCTTCCACACACTTTACCAAACTCAGTCACCAGCTTCTGCAGTTTCTCGCATGAATCAGCCACCATCGCTGTATCATCAGCGAACAACAACTGACTCACTTCCCAAGCTCTCTCATCCCCAACAGACTTCATACTTGCCCCTCTTTCCAAAACTCTTGCATTTACCTCCCTAACAACCCCATCCATAAACAAATTAAACAACCATGGAGACATCACACACCCCTGCCGCAAACCTACATTCACTGAGAACCAATCACTTTCTTCTCTTCCTACACGTACAAATGCCTTATATCCTCGATAAAAACTTTTCACTGCTTCTAACAACTTTCCTCCCACACCATATATTCTTAATACCTTCCACAGAGCATCTCTATCAACTCTATCATATGCCTTCTCCAGATCCATAAATGCTACATACAAATCCATTTGCTTTTCTAAGTATTTCTCACATACATTCTTCAAAGCAAACACCTGATCCACACATCCTCTACCACTTCTGAAACCACACTGCTCTTCCCCAATCTGATGCTCTGTACATGCCTTCACCCTCTCAATCAATACCCTCCCATATAATTTACCAGGAATACTCAACAAACTTATACCTCTGTAATTTGAGCACTCACTCTTATCCCCTTTGCCTTTGTACAATGGCACTATGCACGCATTCCGCCAATCCTCAGGCACCTCACCGTGAGTCATACATACATTAAATAACCTTACCAACCAGTCAACAATACAGTCACCCCCTTTTTTAATAAATTCCACTGCAATACCATCCAAACCTGCTGCCTTGCCGGCTTTCATCTTCCGCAAAGCTTTTACTACCTCTTCTCTGTTTACCAAATCATCTTCCCTAACCCTCTCACTTTGCACACCACCTCGACCAAAACACCCTATATCTGCCACTCTATCATCAAACACATTCAACAAACCTTCAAAATACTCACTCCATCTCCTTCTCACATCACCACTACTTGTTATCACCTCCCCATTTGCGCCCTTCACTGAAGTTCCCATTTGCTCCCTTGTCTTACGCACTTTATTTACCTCCTTCCAGAACATCTTTTTATTCTCCCTAAAATTTAATGATACTCTCTCACCCCAACTCTCATTTGCCCTTTTTTTCACCTCTTGCACCTTCCTCTTGACCTCCTGTCTCTTTCTTTTATACATCTCTCACTCAATTGCATTTTTTCCCTGCAAAAATCGTCCAAATGCCTCTCTCTTCTCTTTCACTAATACTCTTACTTCTTCATCCCACCACTCACTACCCTTTCTAATCAACCCACCTCCCACTCTTCTCATGCCACAAGCATCTTTTGCGCAATCCATCACTGATTCCCTAAATACATCCCATTCCTCCCCCACTCCCCTTACTTCCATTGTTCTCACCTTTTTCCATTCTGTACTCAGTCTCTCCTGGTACTTCCTCACACAGGTCTCCTTCCCAAGCTCACTTACTCTCACCACCCTCTTCACCCCAACATTCACTCTTCTTTTCTGAAAACCCATACAAATCTTCACCTTAGCCTCCACAAGATAATGATCAGACATCCCTCCAGTTGCACCTCTCAGCACATTAACATCCAAAAGTCTCTCTTTCGCACGCCTGTCAATTAACACGTAATCCAATAACGCTCTCTGGCCATCTCTCCTACTTACATAAGTATACTTATGTATATCTCGCTTTTTAAACCAGGTATTCCCAATCATCAGTCCTTTTTCAGCACATAAATCTACAAGCTCTTCACCATTTCCATTTACACCACTGAACACCCCATGTATACCAATTATTCCCTCAACTGCCACATTACTCAACTTTGCATTCAAATCACCCATCACTATAACCCGGTCTCGTGCATCAAAACCACTAACACACTCATTCAGCTGCTCCCAAAACACGAAGCTCAAGGGTAAAGGGGAAGAGTTGTTTGGGAATGTCTTGGGAGTAAAGTCAGGGGTTAGTGAGAAGACAAGAGCAAGGGAAGGAGTAGCAATACTCCTGAAACAGGAGTTGTGGGAGTATGTGATCGAATGTAAGAAAGTAAATTCTCGATTAATATGGGTAAAACTGAAAGTTGATGGAGAGAGATGGGTGATTATTGGTGCATATGCACCTGGGCATGAGAAGAAAGATCATATATATATATATATATATATATATATATATATATATATATATATATATATATATATATATATATATATATATATATATATATATATATATATATATATATATATATAAATATATATATATTATTTATATTTATCATACTTTGTCGCTGTCTCCCGCGTTTGCGAGGTAGCGCAAGGAAACAGACGAAAGAAATGGCCCAACCCCCCCATTACACATGTATATACATACGTCCACACACGCAAATATACATACCTACACAGCTTTCCATGGTTTACCCCAGACGCTTCACATGCCTTGATTCAATCCAATGACAGCACGTCAACTCCGGTATACCACATCGCTCCAATTCACTCTATTCCTTGCCCTCCTTTCACCCTCCTGCATGTTCAGGCCCCGATCACAAAAAATCTTTTTCACTCCATCTTTCCACCTCCAATTTGGTCTCCCTCTTCTCCTCGTTCCCTCCACCTCCGACACATATATCCTCTTGGTCAATCTTTCCTCACTCATTCTCTCCATGTGCCCAAACCACTTCAAAACACCCTCATCTGCTCTCTCAACCACGCTCTTTTTATTTCCACACATCTCTCTTACCCTTACGTTACTCACTCGATCAAACCACCTCACACCACACATTGTCCTCAAGCATCTCATTTCCAGCACATCCATCCTCCTGCGCACAACTCTATCCATAGCCCACGCCTCGCAACCATACAACATTGTTGGAACCACTATTCCTTCAAACATACCCATTTTTGCTTTCCGAGATAATGCTCTCGACTTCCACACATTCTTCAAGGCCCCCAGAATTTTCGCCCCCTCCCCCACCCTATGATCCACTTCCGCTTCCATGGTTCCATCCGCTGCCAGATCCACTAACAGATATCTAAAACACTTGACTTCCTCCAGTTTTTCTCTATTCAAACTCACCTCCCAATTTACTTGACCCTCAACCCTACTGTACCTAATAACCTTGCTCTTATTAACATTTACTCTTAACTTTCTTCTTCCACACACTTTACCAAACTCAGTCACCAGCTTCTGCAGTTTCTCGCATGAATCAGCCACCATCGCTGTATCATCAGCGAACAACAACTGACTCACTTCCCAAGCTCTCTCATCCCCAACAGACTTCATACTTGCCCCTCTTTCCAAAACTCTTGCATTTACCTCCCTAACAACCCCATGCATAAACAAATTAAACAACCATGGAGACATCACACACCCCTGCCGCAAACCTACATTCACTGAGAACCAATCACTTTCTTCTCTTCCTACACGTACAAATTCCTTATATCCTCGATAAAAACTTTTCACTGCTTCTAACAACTTTCCTCCCACACCATATATTCTTAATACCTTCCACAGAGCATCTCTATCAACTCTATCATATGCCTTCTCCAGATCCATAAATGCTACATACAAATCCATTTGCTTTTCTAAGTATTTCTCACATACATTCTTCAAAGCAAACACCTGATCCACACATCCTCTACCACTTCTGAAACCACACTGCTCTTCCCCAATCTGATGCTCTGTACATGCCTTCACCCTCTCAATCAATACCCTCCCATATAATTTACCAGGAATACTCAACAAACTTATACCTCTGTAATTTGAGCACTCACTCTTATCCCCTTTGCCTTTGTACAATGGCACTATGCACGCATTCCGCCAATCCTCAGGCACCTCACCGTGAGTCATACATACATTAAATAACCTTACCAACCAGTCAACAATACAGTCACCCCCTTTTTTAATAAATTCCACTGCAATACCATCCAAACCTGCTGCCTTGCCGGCTTTCATCTTCCGTAAAGCTTTTACTACCTCTTCTCTGTTTACCAAATCATCTTCCCTAACCCTCTCACTTTGCACACCACCTCGACCAAAACACCCTATATCTGCCACTCTATCATCAAACACATTCAACAAACCTTCAAAATACTCACTCCATCTCCTTCTCACATCACCACTACTTGTTATCACCTCCCCATTTGCGCCCTTCACTGAAGTTCCCATTTGCTCCCTTGTCTTACGCACTTTATTTACCTCCTTCCAGAACATCTTTTTATTCTCCCTAAAATTTAATGATACTCTCTCACCCCAACTCTCACTTGCTCTTTTTTTCACCTCTTGCACCTTCCTCTTGACCTCCTGTTTCTTTCTTTTATACATCTCCCACTCAATTGCATTTTTTCCCTGCAAAAATCGTCCAAATGCCTCTCTCTTCTCTTTCACTAATACTCTTACTTCTTCATCCCACCACTCACTACCCTTTCTAATCAACCCACCTCCCACTCTTCTCATGCCACAAGCATCTTTTGCGCAATCCATCACTGATTCCCTAAATACATCCCATTCCTCCCCCACTCCCCTTACTTCCATTGTTCTCACCTTTTTCCATTCTGTACTCAGTCTCTCCTGGTACTTCCTCACACAGGTCTCCTTCCCAAGCTCACTTACTCTCACCACCCTCTTCACCCCAACATTCACTCTTCTTTTCTGAAAACCCATACAAATCTTCACCTTAGCCTCCACAAGATAATGATCAGACATCCCTCCAGTTGCACCTCTCAGCACATTAACATCCAAAAGTCTCTCTTTCGCACGCCTGTCAATTAACACGTAATCCAATAACGCTCTCTGGCCATCTCTCCTACTTACATAAGTATACTTATGTATATCTCGCTTTTTAAACCAGGTATTCCCAATCATCAGTCCTTTTTCAGCACATAAATCTACAAGCTCTTCACCATTTCCATTTACACCACTGAACACCCCATGTATACCAATTATTCCCTCAACTGCCACATTACTCACCTTTGCATTCAAATCACCCATCACTATAACCCGGTCTCGTGCATCAAAACCACTAACACACTCATTCAGCTGCTCCCAAAACACTTGCCTCTCATGATCTTTCTTCTCATGCTCAGGTGCATATGCACCAATAATCACCCACTTCTCTCCATCAACTTTCAGTTTTACCCATATTAATCGAGAATTTACTTTCTTACATTCTATCACATGCTCCCACAACTCCTGATTCAGGAGTATTGCTACTCCTTCCCTTGCTCTTGTCCTCTCACTAACCCCTGACTTTACTCCCCAGACGTTCCCAAACCACTCTTCCCCTTTACCCTTGAGCTTCGTTTCACTCAGAGCCAAAACATCAAGGTTCCTTTCCTCAAACATACTACCTATCTCTCCTTTTTTCACATCTTGGTTACATCCACACACATTTCGGCACCCCACTCTGAGCCTTCGAGGAGGATGAGCACTCCCCGCGTGACTCCTTCTTCTGTTTCCCATTTTAGAAAGTTGATACAATATATGTATATATATATATATATATATATATATATATATATATATATATATATATGTATATATTTATATATATATATATACATATATATATATATATATATATATATATATATATATATATATATATATATATATATATATATATATATATATATATATATATTTTTTTTTTTTTTTTTTTTTTTTTTTATACTTTGTCGCTGTCTCCCGCGTTTGCGAGGTAGCGCAAGGAAACAGACGAAAGAAATGGCCCAACCCCCCCCCCCCCATACACATGTACATACACACGTCCACACACGCAAATATACATACCTACACAGCTTTCCATGGTTTACCCCAGACGCTTCACATGCCTTGCTTCAATCCACTGACAGCACGTCAACCCCTGTATACCACATGACTCCAATTCACTCTATTTCTTGCCCTCCTTTCACCCTCCTGCATGTTCAGGCCCCGATCACACAAAATCTTTTTCACTCCATCTTTCCACCTCCAATTTGGTCTCCCTCTTCTCCTCGTTCCCTCCACCTCCGACACATATATCCTCTTGGTCAATCTCTCCTCACTCATTCTCTCCATGTGCCCAAACCATTTCAAAACACCCTCTTCTGCTCTCTCAACCACGCTCTTTTTATTTCCACACATCTCTCTTACCCTTACGTTACTTACTCGATCAAACCACCTCACACCACACATTGTCCTCAAACATCTCATTTCCAGCACATCCATCCTCCTGCGCACATCTCTATCCATAGCCCACGCCTCGCAACCATACAACATTGTTGGAACCACTATTCCCTCAAACATACCCATTTTTGCTTTCCGAGATAATGTTCTCGACTTCCACACATTTTTCAAGGCTCCCAAAATTTTCGCCCCCTCCCCCACCCTATGATCCACTTCCGCTTCCATGGTTCCATCCGCTGACAGATCCACTCCCAGATATCTAAAACACTTCACTTCCTCCAGTTTTTCTCCATTCAAACTCACCTCCCAATTGACTTGACCCTCACCCCTACTGTACCTAATAACCTTGCTCTTATTCACATTTACTCTCAACTTTCTTCTTCCACACACTTTACCAAACTCAGTCACCAGCTTCTGCAGTTTCTCACATGAATCAGCCACCAGCGCTGTATCATCAGCGAACAACAACTGACTCACTTCCCAAGCTCTCTCATCCCCAACAGACTTCATACTTGCCCCTCTTTCCAGGACTCTTGCATTTACCTCCCTTACAACCCCATCCATAAACAAATTAAACAACCATGGAGACATCACACACCCCTGCCGCAAACCTACATTCACTGAGAACCAATCACTTTCCTCTCTTCCTACACGTACACATGCCTTACATCCTCGATAAAAACTTTTCACTGCTTCTAACAACTTGCCTCCCACACCATATATTCTTAATACCTTCCACAGAGCATCTCTATCAACTCTATCATATGCCTTCTCCAGATCCATAAATGCTACATACAAATCCATTTGCTTTTCTAAGTATTTCTCACATACATTCTTCAAAGCAAACACCTGATCCACACATCCTCTACCACTTCTGAAACCGCACTGCTCTTCCCCAATCTGATGCTCTGTACATGCCTTCACCCTCTCAATCAATACCCTCCCATATAATTTACCAGGAATACTCAACAAACTTATACCTCTGTAATTTGAGCACTCACTCTTATCCCCTTTGCCTTTGTACAATGGCACTATGCACGCATTCCGCCAATCCTCAGGCACCTCACCATGAGTCATACATACATTAAATAACCTTACCAACCAGTCAACAATACAGTCACCCCCTTTCTTAATAAATTCCACTGCAATACCATCCAAACCTGCTGCCTTGCCGGCTTTCATCTTCCGCAAAGCTTTTACTACCTCTTCTCTGTTTACCAAATCATTTTCCCTAACCCTCTCACTTTGCACACCACCTCGACCAAAACACCCTATATCTGCCACTCTGTCATCAGACACATTCAACAAACCTTCAAAATACTCATTCCATCTCCTTCTCACATCACCGCTACTTGTTATCACCTCCCCATTTACGCCCTTCACTGAAGTTCCCATTTGCTCCCTTGTCTTACGCACCCTATTTACCTCCTTCCAGAACATCTTTTTATTCTCCCTAAAATTTACTGATAGTCTCTCACCCCAACTCTCATTTGCCCTTTTTTTCACCTCTTGCACCTTTCTCTTGACCTCCTGTCTCTTTCTTTTATACTTCTCCCACTCAATTGCATTTTTTCCCTGCAAAAATCGTCCAAATGCCTCTCTCTTCTCTTTCACTAATACTCTTACTTCTTCATCCCACCACTCACTACCCTTTCTAAACAGCCCACCTCCCACTCTTCTCATGCCACAAGCATCTTTTGCGCAATCCATCACTGATTCCCTAAATACATCCCATTCCTCCCCCACTCCCCTTACTTCCATTGTTCTCACCTTTTTCCATTCTGTACACAGTCTCTCCTGGTACTTCCCCACACAGGTCTCCTTCCCAAGCTCACTTACTCTCACCACCTTCTTCACCCCAACATTCACTCCTCTTTTCTGAAAACCCATACTAATCTTCACCTTAGCCTCCACAAGATAATGATCAGACATCCCTCCAGTTGCACCTCTCAGCACATTAACATCCAAAAGTCTCTCTTTCGCACGCCTGTCAATTAACACGTAATCCAATAACGCTCTCTGGCCATCTCTCCTACTTACATAAGTATACTTATGTATATCTCGCTTTTTAAACCAGGTATTCCCAATCATCAGTCCTTTTTCAGCACATAAATCTACAAGCTCTTCACCATTTCCATTTACAACACTGAACACCCCATGCATACCAATTATTCCCTCAACTGCCACATTATATATATATATATATATATATATATATATATATATATATATATATATATATATATATATATATATATATATATATATATATTTCTTTTTTTATTTATACATGTATTTACTATACGTTGTCACTGTCTCGCACGTTACTGAGGTAGCGCCAGGAAACAGACGAAAGAATGGCGGAACCCACCCACATGCACATGTGTATATATACAAGTCCACACACGCACATATACGTACCTATACATTTTAACGTATACATGTATATACATACGCAGACATACATAAATACACTTGTACATAATTCATACTTGCTGCCTTATTAATTTCCGTCACCACCCCGCCACAGATGAAAGGACCCACCCCCGCCACACGTGCGCGAGGTAGTGCTAGGAAAAGACAACAAACGCTACATTTGTTCACGCTCAATCTCTAGCTGTCATGTATAATGCACCGAAACCACAGGTACCTTTCCACATCCAGGCCCCACAAACTATTACCACACATATCTCTTACCCTTTCATTACTTACTCGACCAAACTACTTTACATCACATATTGTCCTCAAACATCTCATTTCCAACACATCCGCCCTCCTTCGCACAATTCTATCTATAGCCCTCTCGTCGTAACCATATAAAATTGTTCGAACCACTATTCCTTCAAACATGCCCATTTTTGCTTTCCGAGATAACGTTCTTGCCTTCCAAACATTTCTCAACGCTCCCAGAACTTTTGCCCCCTCCCCTACCCTGTGACGCAATTCCGCTTTCGTGGTTGCAGCCTTTGCCAAATCCACTCCCAGATATCTAAAACACTTCACTTCCTCCAGTTTTCTCGATTCAAACTTACCTCACAGTTGACTTGTCCCACAACCCTACTCTACATAAAAACCTTGCTCCTATTCACATTTACTCCCAGTCTTCTTCTTTCACACACTTTACCAAGCTCAGTCACCAGTTCCTGCATATTCTCACCCGAATCAGCCACCAGCTCTGATACGTCAGCAAACAACAGCTGAATCACTTCCCAAACCCTTTCATCCACAAGAGACTATATACTTGCCCCTCTCTCCAAAACTCTTGTATTCACCTCCCATTCACAGCCATAAAGAAATTAAACAACCATGGCGACATCACACACTCCTGCCGCAAACCGACATTCACTGAGAAGCAATCACTTTCCTGTCTTCGTACTGGTATACATGCCTTACATCCTCGATATAAACTTTTCACTGTCTCTAGCAACTTGCCTCCCACACTATACATCATTTACACCTTCCACAGAGCATCTCTATCAACTCTATCATATACCCTCTTCAGATCTATAAATGCTACATACAAATCCATTTGTTTTACTAAGTATTTCTCACATACATTCTTCAGAGCAAACACCTGATCCATATATCCTCTACCGCTAAAACCACATTGCTCTTCCCTAATCTAATGCTCTGTACATACCTATACCTTTGTAATTTGAACACTCACCTTTAACCCCTTTGCCTTTGTACAATGACACTATGCATGCATTTCGCCAATCTTCAGGCACTTCACCACAAGCCATACATACATCAAATACCCTTACCAACCAGACAACCACACATTCACCCACTGCAATACCATCCAAACCCGCCGCCTTGCCGGCTTTCATCTTCCGCAAAGCTTTTACAGCCTATTCTCTGTTTACCCTCTCACTTTGCACACCATCTCGACCAAGACACCTACTACTTCTAACACATTCAACAAACCTTCAAAATCCTCACTCCATCTCCTTTTCACATAACCACTACTTGTTATTGCCTCAACATTAGCCCCTACGCTGATGTTCCCATTTGTTCTCTTATCGTACGCACTTTATTTACCTCCGTCTAAATCATTTTTTTATTTTCCTTAAAATCTAATGATAATATCTCACCCCAACTCTAATTTGACCTCTTTTTCATCTTTTGCACCTTTCTCTTGAACTTCTGCCACTTTCTTTTATACTTCTCCGAGTCATTTCCACTATTTCCTTGCAAAAATCGTCTGAATGCCCCTCTCTTCTCTTTCACTAATATTCTTACTTCTTCATCCCACCACTTACTACCCTTTCTAATCTGCCCAACTACCACGATACTCATGCCACAAGCATCTTTTGCGCAAGCCATCTCTTCTTACCTAAATATATCCCATTCATCCCGCACTCCCCTTACGTCCTTTGTTCTCATCTTTACCCAATCTGCACTCAGTTTCTCCTGGTACTTCATCACACAAGTCTCCTTCCCAAGCTCACTTACTCTCACCACTCTCTTCAAACCAACATTCTCTCTTCTTTTCTGAAAACCTCTACAGATCTTTACCTTCGCCTCCACAAGATAATGATCAGACACCCTCCAGTTGCACCTCTCAGCACATTAACGTGCAAGTCTCTTTCACGCGCTACCTCGTCAGCATGCAGGGGGAGGGGGTTGTTATTTCATGTGTGGCGGAGTGGCGGTGGGAATGAATAAAGGCAGACAGTATGAATTATGTACATGTGTATATATGTATATGCCTGTGTGTGTATATATATGTATACGTTGAGATGTATAGGTATGTATATTTGCTTGTGTCGACGTGTATGTATGTACTTCTCTATGTGGGTGGGTTAGGCCATTCTTTCGTCTGTTTCCTTGCGGTATCTCGCTAACGTGGGAGACAGTGACAAAGTAAATTAAACAGAAATGAAATAAAAAAAAACAATATATATATATATATATATATATATTTTTTTTTTTTTCATACTATTCGCCATTTCCCGCGATAGCGAGGTAGCGTTAAGAACAGAGGACTGGGCCTTTGAGGGAATATCCTCACCTGGCCCCCTTCTCTGTTCCTTCTTTTGGAAAATTAAAAAAAAACGAGAGGGGAGGATTTTCAGCCCCCCGCTCCCTTCCCTTTTAGTCGCCTTCTACGACACGCAGGGAATACGTGGGAAGTATTCTTTCTCCCCTATCCCCAGGGATATATATATATATATATATATATATATATATATATATATATATATATATATATATGCATATATATATATATATATATATATATATATGCATATATATATATATATATATATATATATATATATATATATATATATATATATATATATATATATATATATATATATATATATATATATATATATATATATATATATATATATATATATATATATATATATATATATATATATATATATATATGCATATATATATATATATATATATATATATGTATATGCATATATATATATGTATATATATATATATATATATATATATATATATATATATATATATATATATATATATATATATATATATATATATATATATATATATATATATATATATATATATATATATATATATATATATATATGCATATATATATATATATATATATATATGCATATATATATATATATATATATATATATATATATATATATATATATATATATATATATATATATATATATATATATATATATATATATATATATATATATATATATATATATATATATATATATATATATATATATATATATATGCATATATATATGCATATATATATATATGCATATATATATATATATATATATATATATATATATATATATATATATATATATATATATATATATATAAATATCATACAAAGCTCCATCAGCCAGGACCGAACCTGGGACCACTTGTGCAAGAGGAAGGCATGCTAACCGCTAGGCTAAGGGACTGTATAATAGGAAACAACTATTCGAAATACTAAGTACTCGAATACCCTTCGTCTCACAATGGTGAGCAACGGGGTCTATCGGTTGTTTCCGAACAGAACACATAGCCAGCTGATAGCGTTTTACCGAACCTGACTGTACAACACAGGGTTATATGAATACGAATAAATTGTATATGAACGCGCATATAGTTGTTTCCTATTATACAGTCCCTTAGCCTAGCGGTTAGCATGCCTGCCTCTTGCACAAGGGGTCCCAGGTTCGATCCTGGCTGATGGAGCTTTGTATGTTCTATGAAGGTGCGCGTTCATATACATTTTATTCGTATATATATATATATATATATATATATATATATATATATATATATATATATATATATATATATATATATATATATATATATATATATATATATATATATATATATATATATACAGAGGTATAAGTTTGTTGAGTATTCCTGGTAAATTATATGGGAGGGTATTGATTGAGAGGGTGAAGGCATGTACAGAGCATCAGATTGGGGAAGAGCAGTGTGGTTTCAGAAGTGGTAGAGGATGTGTGGATCAGGTGTTTGCTTTGAAGAATGTATGTGAGAAATACTTAGAAAAGCAAAGGGATTTGTATGTAGCATTTATGGATCTGGAGAAGGCATATGATAGAGTTGATAGAGATGCTCTGTGGAAGGTATTAAGAATATATGGTGTGGGAGGCAAGTTGTTAGAAGCAGTGAAAAGTTTTTATCGAGGATGTAAGGCATGTGTACGTGTAGGAAGAGAGGAAAGTGATTGGTTCTCAGTGAATGTAGGTTTGCGGCAGGGGTGTGTGATGTCTCCATGGTTGTTTAATTTGTTTATGGATGGGGTTGTTAGGGAGGTAAATGCAAGAGTTTTGGAAAGAGGGGCAAGTATGAAGTCTGTTGGGGATGAGAGAGCTTGGGAAGTGAGTCAGTTGTTGTTCGCTGATGATAGAGCGCTGGTGGCTGATTCATGTGAGAAACTGCAGAAGCTGGTGACTGAGTTTGGTAAAGTGTGTGGAAGAAGAAAGTTAAGAGTAAATGTGAATAAGAGCAAGGTTATTAGGTACAGTAGGGTTGAGGGTCAAGTCAATTGGGTGAGTTTGAATGGAGAAAAACTGGAGGAAGTGAAGTGTTTTAGATATCTGGGAGTGGATCTGTCAGCGGATGGAACCATGGAAGCGGAAGTGGATCATAGGGTGGGGGAGGGGGCGAAAATTTTGGGAGCCTTGAAAAATGTGTGGAAGTCGAGAACATTATCTCGGAAAGCAAAAATGGGTATGTTTGAAGGAATAGTGGTTCCAACAATGTTGTATGGTTGCGAGGCGTGGGCTATGGATAGAGTTGTGCGCAGGAGGATGGATGTGCTGGAAATGAGATGTTTGAGGACAATGTGTGGTGTGAGGTGGTTTGATCGAGTAAGTAACGTAAGGGTAAGAGAGATGTGTGGAAATAAAAAGAGCGTGGTTGAGAGAGCAGAAGAGGGTGTTTTGAAATGGTTTGGGCACATGGAGAGAATGAGTGAGGAAAGATTGACCAAGAGGATATATGTGTCGGAGGTGGAGGGAACGAGGAGAAGAGGGAGACCAAATTGGAGGTGGAAAGATGGAGTGAAAAAGATTTTGTGTGATCGGGGCCTGAACATGCAATAGGGTGAAAGGAGGGCAAGGAATAGAGTGAATTGGAGCGATGTGGTATACAGGGGTTGACGTGCTGTCAGTGGAGTGAATCAAGGCATGTGAAGCGTCTTGGGTAAACCATGGAAAGCTGTGTAGGTATGTATATTTGCGTGTGTGGACGTGTGTATGTACATGTGTATGGGGGGGGGCCATTTCTTTCGTCTGTTTCCTTGCGCTACCTCGCAAACGCGGGAGACAGCGACAAAGTATAAAAAAAAAAAAAAAATATATATATATATATATATATATATATATATATATATATATATATATATATATATATATATATATATATATATATATATATATATATATATATATATATGTATATATATGTGTGTGTGTGTGTGTGTGATGTCTCCATAGTTGTTTAATTTGTTTATGGATGTGGTTGTTAGGGAGGTGAATGCAAGAGTTTTGGAAAGAGGGGCAAGTATGAAGTCTGTTGGGGATGAGAGAGCTTGGGAAGTGAGTCAGTTGTTGTTCGCTGATGATACAGCGCTGGTGGCTGATTCATGTGAGAAACTGCAGAAGCTGGTGACTGAGTTTGGTAAAGTGTGTGAAAGAAGAAAGTTAAGAGTAAATGTGAATAAGAGCAAGGTTATTAGGTACAGTAGGGTTGAGGGTCAAGTCAATTGGGAGGTAAGTTTGAATGGAAAGAAACTGGAGGAAGTAAAGTGTTTTAGATATCTGGGAGTGGATCTGGCAGCGGATGGAACCATGGAAGCGGAAGTGGATCATAGGGTGGGGGAGGGGGCGAAAATCCTGCGAGCCTTGAAGAATGTGTGGAAGTCGAGAACATTATCTCGGAAAGCAAAAATGGGTATGTTTGAAGGAATAGTGGTTCCAACAATGTTGTATGGTTGCGAGGCGTGGGCTATGGATAGAGTTGTGCGCAGGAGGATGGATGTGCTGGAAATGAGATGTTTGAGGACAATATGTGGTGTGAGGTGGTTTGATCGAGTAAGTAACGTAAGGGTAAGAGAGATGTGTGGAAATAAAAAGAGCGTGGTTGAGAGAGCAGAAGAGGGTGTTTTGAAATGGTTTGGGCTCATGGAGAGAATGAGTGAGGAAAGATTGACCAAGGGGATATATGTGTCGGAGGTGGAGGGAACGAGGAGAAGTGGGAGACGAAATTGGAGGTGGAAAGATGGAGTGAAAAAGATTTTGTGTGATCGGGGCCTGAACATGCAGGAGGGTGAAAGGCGTTCAAGGAATAGTGTAAATTAGAACGATATGATATACCGGGGTCGACGTGCTGTCAATGGATTGAACCAGGGCATGTGAAGCGTCTGGGGTAAACCATGGAAAGTTGTGTGGGGCCTGGATCTGGAAAGGGAGCTGTGGTTTCGGTGCATTATTGCATGACAGCTAGAGACTGAATGTGAACGAATGAGGCCTTTGTTGTCTTTTCCTAGCGCTACCTCGCACATATGAGGTGGGGAGGGAGTTGTCATTTCATGTGTGGCGAGGTGGTGATGGGAATGAATAAAGGCAGACAGTATGAATTATGTACATGTGTATATATGTATATGTCTCTGTGTGTATATATATGTATACCTTGAGATGTATAGGTATGCATATTTGCGTTTGTGGACGTGTATGTATATACATGTGTATGTGGGTGGGTTGGGCCATTCTTTCGTCTGTTTCCTTGCGCTACCTCGCTAACGCAGGAGACAGCGACAAAGCAAAATTAATAATAATAATATAAATATATATATATATATATATATATATATATATATATATATATATATATATATATATATATATATATATATATATATATATATATATATGTATGTGTGTGTGTTAGATTTATAGGAGGATTCGAACCGCCACCATTTTTTGGGGCAGCTGGTAGTGCTCACGACTAGGCTATAGAATGCCCCTAGTCCGTGCGCAAAGGGGTCTCCGTGGGTCACTCCCCTTTAGGCTCACGTTAATCAGTTTTTATCATTTCTACCGAAATTGGTTTCACACTTGGAGATACATTATAGGCTATATATCTTAGTTATTAGTTTACTCAGCTTCCACACACGTGGTAAAGGCTCGAGTCCTGCTGTGATGGAGGGCATTGTGTTTTCTATGAAAATGTGCGCTCATTGGATTATATTTGCGTTCATATACCTCCACCCGTGATAGTAAGCATCCAGCTCCAACACAAATGGTAGCTGTTTGAATCCTACATTCAAGGAAGGCATTATGTGTTCCATGAAAGTAAGTGCTCATAGCACTATATTCGTGTATATATACATCCACTGACGCTATTGAGTTCTCTCTGGTCCTGATTCTGCTTAGCTTCTCCCTTGATCCAAGACTGACTGGTCTCTGCCTTGACCCCAGGCCACTTATCTTCCCCCTTGATCCCAGGCTGCCTGGTTTCTCCCTGGAATAAAGACTACCAAGCTACTCTCTTGACACCAAGCTGCCTGGGTCCTCTCTGGAAACTAGACTACCTGACTTTTCCCTGGATCTCAGGCTGCTGAGCTTTTCCCGTGACTCAAGGCTGCTTGTTTTCTCTCTGGAAACCATAAATCCTAGCTTCTCCCTGGTGCCAGCTCGACTAGCCTCTCCCGTGACTCCATATTTGGCTTTCCTCTGAAAAGTAGACCACCTAGATTTTCCCTGGACCCAAGATATCTAGGTTATTCCCTAGACCCCAGGCTTCGTAGTCTCTCTTTGGACACTACACAACTTCTCCCTGGACCTCAGGCTTTCGAGCTTCTCCCTAGAATTCAGGCAGACTGGTGCCCTCCTAAACCCCAGGCTGCCAGGCCTCTCCCAGGACCCTAAACTCTCGGCCTCTCCCTGGACTTCAGGCAACGTAGATTTTCCATGTGCACCAGACTCTTAACTTCTCTCTGAATTCCAAGCTACCTGGAATGTCCCTAGACCCTAGGGTCCCAGACGTCTCCCTGAACCACATACTAACCTATTGGAACCCTGGCTGCTTAGCTTTACCCTGGACCATTGGATTCTAGGTTTCTCCTTTGAATCTAGGGTGCCTAGCTTCTCCCTGCACAACAGACTATCTATGTACCTTCTCCCTGGACCTCGTGATTTTTGATGTCTACTAGGATCCTAGGCTGCTAGGATTCTATCTTTCACCAGACTCCTTCTTGTACCCCAGGTTACCTAGATTCTCACTGGACCCCAAACTACCTAGCTTCTCCGGGAACTCCAAGTTGCTTAGATTCTCCCTGGACCCCAGGTTGACTAACGTCCTCCTCAACCATAGTGTGCCTACCTTCTTCCTTGACGCAGGATGTCTGGCTTCTTCCTGGACGCGAGACTAACTGGATTCTCCCTGGACCCCAGATTCCCAGAAGTCTCCTTAGACCTCAGACTGCGTGGCTTCTCCTTGAAACCCAGGCTTCCTGGATTCTCCCTTGTTCCCACGCTACCAAGCGTTTCCCTGGACCCCAGGTATCCTGGATTCTCCCTGGACCCCAGGTTCCCACGTTTCTTACTGGACATCATATCATCTGATTTCTCCGTAGGCTCCCATGATGTATAGTCTCTCCCTGGACCCAAGGCTGTGATTCTTCCTGTACACCAGGCTGCCTGTCTTTTTCTTGGATACTAGGCTGCCTGGTTTTACCCTGAATCCTAGGTTCCCAAACGTCTCACTGATCCCCAGATTATCTTAAGTCTCTCTGGATCCTAGGCTGGATGGCGTCTCCTTTGATCTCAGGCTGTTTAGCTTCCTTGACCCTGGGATGTCTGGCTTTTTACTGGACTAAAGGCTGCCTAGCTTCTTCCTGGAGACCAGGCTGTCTGGCTTCTCCCTAGACACCAAAGTAATTGAGTTCTCCCTGGACACTGGATAAAAGACTACGTGGTTATTCCCTGCACCACAAATTCCAGGCTTCTCCCTTGGCTTTTGGGTGTTTGGCTTCTCATTAGACCACAGGCTACTTGGATTCTCCCTGGATATCAGACTGTCTTTTTTCTGGATCCCAGGTTTCCAGGCTTCTCCCCAGACCCAAGACTAAGTGTCTTCTCCCTGAGTCCCATGTTCCCAGGCTTTTCCCTGAACATCAAATGAGTTGCCTTCTCCCAGAGCCTCATGATGTCTGGTTTCTCCCTGGACCCAAAGCTGCCAAGATTTTCCTTGAATACCAGAATTCTTGGCGCCTCCCTGTACCTCAGATTATCTGAATATTCCCTTAAACCAAGGTTGCTTGGTTTGTATCTAGAGCCCTGGCTTCCCTGCTCCTCCCTGGACCACATGCTATCAAGCTTCTCCTTTGAACACGGGCTGTCTAACCTTTCACTAGGCCCCAGGCTGCCTAGATTCTCCCAAAACCCCAGGATGCCTGACTTCTCCGTGGAAACTGGATTCATTGTGGATCCCAGATCCACAGGTTTCTCCTTTGACTCCAGGCTGCGTAGCATCTTCCTAAGCACTAGATTACCTGGCTTCTCCTTGGAACCCGGCTGCATGTCTTTATCTTGGATCCCAAGCTGCCAAGAATTATCCCCGGACTCCTGGCAGCGTAGTGTCTCCATGGATCCCAAGCAGCTAGGCTTCTCCCTGCACCTCAGGCTTTCTGGCTTCTCCCTGAATCCCAGGCTACCTAGATTATCCATGTACACCAGACTAATTAGCTCCTCCTTAGACCCCAGGCAGCCTGTCTTCTCTCTGGGAACTGGGCTGTTTGGCCTTTCCTTAGATTCCAAGCTGTCTAGATTCGTCCTGGAATCCAGGCCGTCAGGCATCTCCCTAGACAATGAAATACCCGACTGATCCTTGGACACCAGACTACCAGACTTCCTGGAATCCAAGCTGCCTGGTTTTTCCAGGGACCACAGATTACCCGAATTTTCCTTGGTGCCCAAAGCTCACTAGCTTCTCCCTGGATCTCAGACTTCCTTGGTTCTTTCTGAACCTCATGCTACCTAGCTGCTGTAAATCTAGTCTACCTAGTTTCTTCCTGCACCTCAGGCTGCCTAGTTTTCCCTAGACCCCAGGCTGCCTGGCTTGTCCCTGGGCACCATGCTGCCTGGCTTATTAGTGGACATCAGACTACCTGGCTTTTCTCTGTACACAAGACTACCTGGTTTCGCCCTGGACCCCAGACTGCCTGAACCACTGGCTGCCAGGCTTCTCCCTTGACACCAAACTACCTGGTTTCTTCCAAAACACCAGACTATCAAGCTCCTCCCTGGAACTCAAATTGCTTAGTTTCTCTTCGAAACCCAGGCTGCCTGCATTCTTCCTGGACCCCAGACTGCATAGCTCCTCCCTGGATACAGGCTGCCTTGATTCTCCCTGTAACTCAAGCAGCCTGGCTTTTCCCTGGACCCCAGGTAGCCTTTCTTCTACGTTGACCCCAGGCTGCCTGGTTTCTCCTTAGACACTACACTACCTGTCTTCTCTGTGGACACTAGACTACCTGTCTTCTCTGTGGACCCCAGACTACCTGTCATCTCTGTGGACCCCAGACTACCTGTCTTCTCTGTGGACCACAGACTACCTGTCTTCTCTGTGCACCCTAGGAAGCCTGAACTTTCTCTCGACTCCAGACTGCTTGGCCTTTTCCTGAAACCCAAACTATCTGGATTCTGCCTCTAACTCAGGCTACCAGGTTTCATCTTGGAGTCCAGACCACCTGGCTTCTCCCTGATTTCCAGTTTGCCTGGCTTCTCCCTGGACACAAAACTCCCTGGCTTCTCCCGGATTCAAGGCCTCTGGTCATTTTCCTGGACAAGACACCGCCTAGATTCTCCTTCAACCTCAGATTACCAGACTTCTCCTAAGACACTAGACTACCTTGATCCCAAGCTGTCTGGATTCTCCCTGAACCCAAAGCTGTCTGGCTTCTCCCTAGATAACAGGATGCCTGGCCTCCTCTTGGACACCAGATTACCTTGCTTCTCCCTTAACCTGCCTGGCTTCTCATGGACTCCGGTCTGCCTGGCTCTTCCCGGGATCCCATGCTACCAAGCTTCTACGTGGATCTCAGGCCACATTGCACCTCCCTTAACCCCAGACTGCCTGGCTTTTCCCTCGACCCCAGAATGCCTGCCTTCTCTCTGGTCACCATACTACCTGATTTCTCCTATGTCACCATACTACCTGACTTCTTTCTGGACCTAAGACTGCCTTGCTTCACTCTGGACCTCAAGCTTCCCTGTTTCTCTCTAGTCATCAGTCTGCCTTGATTCTCCCTGAATCCTAGGTTTCCAGGATTCTCTCTGGATCCTACTAGGCTTTCGGGATTCTCCCTGGACCCCAGGCACCCTTGCCTTTCCCTGGACTTCAGGCTGCTTGGCTCTTACTTGGTCCATAGGCTGCCAGGTTCTCCCCTAGACCCTAGAATGCTAGGTTTCTCTCTGGTCCCAGGCTGCTCACTTCTCCCATGAAACTAGACTCATTGGCTTCTCACTGGACACCAGACTTCCTGGCTTCTCCCTGGAACCTAGGCTTCTTAGCCTGCATTCTCCTTAGACTCCAAAGATCCAAACTTCATGGAATCAGAATACCAGTCTTCTCCTTAGGTTTCCCGGATTCTCCCTGGAATCAAGGCTGCCTTATTTTCCCTGAACTCTAGGTTCCCTTTCTTTTCCCGTGACCACAGCTTCAAAGTTTCTCCCTGGATCCCAGGCTGGCTGGCTTTTTTTGCCAGGCTTTCCCTAGACATCAGGCTTCTAAGCATCTCCCTGGACTTCAAGCTACTAGACGTCTCCCTAGATCCAGAGCTGCCTCGATTATTCCTGGACCCAAGGATTCCTGGATTATTCCTGGACCCAAGGATTCCTGGATTTTCCCTGGACCCCAGGGTCCTGGATTTTCCCTAAATCCCAGGGTTCCTGGATTTTCCATGGGCCCCAGGCTGCCTGAGCTTTCCCTGGACCCAAGGCTTCCTGTATTTTCCTTGGAACCCGGCTTCCTGGAACCCGGCTTCCTAGCTTCTATCAGAACCCGGACTGCCTAACTTCTCCCTGAAGTCCAGGTTTCCAGACTACTTCATGGACACCAGGCTAACTGGCTGCCACCTGAACCTCAAGCTGCCAGGCATCTCCCTGTACACCAGACTACCTGGCTTATTCCCAGACCCCAGGCTGCCTGGCTTTTCATTGGAACCAAACTACTTGGTTTCTCCATGGACAACGGATTGAACTGCTTCTCCATGGAATCATTGCTGTTGAGCTTCTTATAGACTTCAGGCATCCTGGCTTTTCCCTGAACACCTGACTGCCTGACTTCTCCATGGAAAACAGACTTACAGGCTTCTCTCTGGATTCCAGGCTGCCTAGCTCCTCCCTTGATCCCAGGCACCTAGACCTTTCCCTGGACCCTAGGCATCTTAGTTTCTCTCAGGACTCTAGCTTTCCAGGCTTTTCTTTGCACTCCAGACTGGCTAGCATCTCCCTTGGCTCCATTATATCTGGTTTTTCCCTGGATCCCAGGCTGTCAGCCTCTTCGTTGGACATCAAAACACCTGGATTTTTCCTTTACCCAAGGTTGTCAGGCTTCCCCTTAGACACCAGACCACCTGGCTTCTCCCTGGACTCCAGACTACTTAGCTTCTCCACTGAACCCAGTCTCCTTGGCTTCCCCCTCGACCACAGTCTGCCTGGCTTCTTCCGGGAGCCCCAGAGTACCTGGTTTAACTTTGGGGACCAGGTTGCCTGGCTTCTCCCCAGACGCCAAGCTGCATATTTTCTACATGAACCCCAAGATGTCTGTCATCTCCATTCACCCCATGATGCTTGGCTTCTCCATGTAATCCAGTCCACATATCTTTTTCCTGGACCTCATGATGCCTATCTTCTCCCTAGAACACAGGCTGCAAGTATTCTCTCTGGACCCCAGGCTGCCCAGCTTCTCCCTTCAGCCCATGCGTCCTGGCTTCATCTTGACCCCAGGACGCTTGGCTTCTACCTGAACACCAGACTAAGTAGCTACTCACTGGACTTCGAGGGCCTAGGCTACATCTTCGTGAACCCAAGCTGCCTGGTTTTTCCTTGGACCTTCTCTGCCAGGCTTCTTCCTGGACCCCAGACCTCCAACCCTCTCCATTGGTTCCAGGGTCCCAGGCTTCTCTGTCTGAATTCTCTCTGGACACTAGGTTTTCTAACTTTATTCTGGATATCAGACTACCTGGCTTCTCCCTGGACCCTATGTGGTTAGGCTTCTCTCTGGACCCAAGGCTGCCAAGCTTCTCTCTGGATCTTAGGCGGCATGAATTCCCCCTAGACCCCAGGCTGCACGGATTCTCCCTGGACACCAGCCTGCTTATTTTCTCCCTGGACACCAGACTTTCTGGCTTCTTCCTGTGCACCAGAATACATGACTTCTCACTGGAACCCAGGCATCCTAGTTTCTTCCTAGTCTCCTTGCTGCCTGTCTTCTCTCTAGGCCCCGAGCACCCAGGTCTCTCCTTGGATACCAGACCACTTGGCTTTTCAGTAAACGAGCTGCCTGGATTCTCTCTGGATTCTAATTTGCCAGGCTTCTCCCTAACACCACGGTTGCCTGCATGCTCCTTGGACCTCAGAGTGCGAGGCATCTCCTTGCATCCCAGGCTGCCTAGATTCTCCTCGAACCCCAGACTACCTGGTTTTTTCATGGGTCCTTGATGCCCGACTTTTCCCTATATCCAGGCCACCAGTCTTCTCCGTGGAAACCAGATTAATTGGCTTCTTCCCGAACTCCAGCCTGCCTTGCTTCCACCTGGAACCCAGACTGCGTGGCTCTTCCCTGAACCACAGGCTGCCTAGTTTCTTCCTGGACACCAGAGTGGCTTGACTCTCCCTGGACAGCAGGTTGCGTGGCTCGCTTCTCCCTGGACAGCAAGGTTGCGTGGCTTTTGCTTGGATACAACCCTACCTGGCTTTTCCCTGGGCCCCAGACTAGCTGGACTTTCCTGGACCTCTGGTTTTTTGACTTCTCCCTAAATCTCAGGCTGATTGGCTTCTCTCCGGATCCCAGGTTGCGTGACTTCTCCCTGGGCACCAGACTAACTGGCTTCTCCCTGGACTCCACGCTCTGTATCTTCTTCCCTGGACCCTAGACTGCCTAGCTTCTTAGTTGTCCCCAGGAAGTCTCTATCTCCCTGGACCCCAGGCTGTGAGGGTTCTTTCTGGACACCAGCATGCCTGGCTTTTCAATGTGTTTTAGGCTGCCTCGCTTCTCCCTTGACTCCAAGCTGCATGGCCTTTATCTAGATATCAGACTATCTGGCTTCTACCTATACTCCTAGATACCTGGCTTTTCCTTTGGACCCCAGACTGCCTACCCTCTCACTTTTCCCCACGACGCCTGGCTTCTGTCAGGGTCTCTAGCTGCCTGGGTTTTTCAATGACCTGGACTTCAAGCTGCCTTTTTTTTCACATGATCCCCAGGCTTTCTGAATTTTCTCTTGACCCTAGGCTGCCTGAGCTCTCCCTGGACCACATGCTGACTGGATTCTCCCTGAACCACATACTCCTTAGCTTATCCCTAGACCCCAGACTGACTAGCTTCTCCCTGGTCCTTAGGCTGCCTAGCTTCTTCCTGGGCCTGCTTCTTGACCTTTCTTTGGATCCCAGGATTCCTGGTTTCTCCCTAATGGTTGTGCTAACAATGTTTTTATACATTCTAAAAGCTCGTTAAACGAAAACCAATCTTAACTGCATACACAGCCTGTGATAGCCTTGGCTATATCATTTCCGAAAAGAAAACTGAGGTTCACAGTAAATGAGTTGGCAACGGTAGGAGAGGATCATCTAAACTGAAAATCGACTTAAAATATACAAAGTTTCTTTTAAAGATCCTGGTATCTCAGTCCCATATACTGCATCTGTTATGCAAGAACCAAGTCGACAATACACAGATAGACTCAGGGCTCTCAGAGTATTTGCAAGGCACAATCCTACTTAGCTCATATTCGGTCTCTAGTAGATAACCACGCACCAGCTTACGCCATAGATAACAACAAAGGTATTGGTTGACTTCAAAAAATGAAGAAAGAATCCTTAAGAATCACATTTGGCTGCCCAAAGACCACTAAACCATGCAATAGTCTGTGAAAATTTGGTGTAACAAGGCTCTGAGGACAGAATACTTCAAATAATTCATATGTCAGGACTGAAATTTCTGCTTGGTGATTCAGACAAAGTTGTCCCTAAAGAACTGTTAAACTAAATATGCCATAGCAAAAGTGTATCAAAATGGATCCAAATAACAGACGATCACATGACAAAGCTCGGAGCACATAATTTTTATAATAGTAGGAAGCAGCAGCATTTACAGCCTTCCAGGCAGATAGATATTTTGACATCACTGCACCTCTCATCTACCAAAGAAACTAATTACTTACAATCTTCATCTTCAACAAGTGGTCAAAACTAGTGCTCTTAAACATATACAGAGTATCTAGTTAGATAATGATATAGCCCAGTGCATCTATACTGACGGCTCTCTCAACTCTGCTGCTGAGACGGCAGGCAGTGCTAATATAATCATTCAACTCAATGGTGAAAGGACACAAAAAAATGTTAGAATACACAATAAGACATATGCTTTACAAACTGAACTGTCTGCCATACTGATCGATCTTGAGTATGTAGAAATCATCGCCACAGACAGTCTGATTATCTCTGTTTCTTTATTCTCACTTCTTGCTTTAAACAAACTCAGATCAGAATGTATCGTATTCATCCCTGAAGCCAGAAACATATTCAAACTTATTGGTTAAGGGATCCAAGTCAAACTGTGATAGATTCCCATTCATATAGGCCTTCGGGAGCATGACAAAATTAATACTTTAACCAAACTTACCCTAAGGAAAAAAGCTATTGAAAATAACATTGGGTTGTCAACCATGTCTCAAAAGTGAAATTAGAAAGGAACTAACAGACCTCTTCGAAGAAATAGACGAGATTATATAAGCACGTTTAGAAACATTGTTCATCACAAATCTGAGTAGTAAATCATGTATACGGCAAAAGTAATAAGGTCAGCTGATTGCAAGATATTACAATTCCTACCCTAAGGCTAGGCAATAGGAACCAATGGGGCTTTGGTCAGTGGTGTGGATGGCAATATTGACGGCTAAGTAGCCTCCAATCATAAGTAAGCAACATACTTCGGCCAGTGTCTACATGCGACTAGTGAGTGTCCTCAGCTAATAGACGCCATATATCGATGAACATACAAGACTGTTTCTAACTGGCATATCTTGCATGCGAAAACACAGTATCAAACAGACCCTCATTAACAACAGCTACAATAACTCTGATTTCGACAGACAACTAGAATATTTCATACAAAACAAATTCACAGAGGGAAACTCGAACACAAGAATACAAAAATGTATTATTGTAGCCAGATATCAACTAACTATAAAACAGAAGAACGTACACTATGAGCCATCGTCTCTAGTAACTTCAACCACACAATACTAGACAACAAAGCTGTTAATCAACTACTACAGAAACACGAAAAAGCAATATTACAGTGACAAACCTGCTATACAACGAACAAGACACATTAAAAGAGTACAACGTAATTATGAATTCAGCTGCTAACAGGAAGACTGTGAGCTCCCTACCAACATGACCTATGTAAGAAGCGAAACCTTTTTCCAATACGAAGCCAAAATGGTGGAAAGATGACCAAAAAAGTTCTCTGTTGTTTAAAAAAGTAGCACATATGAAACTCATAGAGACAAATAACCAGCTGGATGAAGCAGATTATGCAAGTCTGTAGAGAAATTAAAAGACTTGCACGTCAAAGTAAAGCATTTATTGATGAAAACGGCAAGAGAAGACAAATTCTTATGGATATGTTAGAAGCGAAAGTCATTATATAGTCAATTGGTCCATTTATAAATGAAAACGGAGATTGGCTTACCACAACGAAGACAAGACAAAGATTTCAAATGATTTTTTCGCATCTGTATTTACGGTTGAATATATCCCGAATCCATTTCCAATGTTGAGAGGAAAACATTTTACGACATAGGGACGTGAGCTGGGGATATAGCATCAGGAGTAAATAAAATGAAAATATATGAAAGAGCAGGACCAGAAAAGTTTTATCCCAGGACAAGAAAGACGTGAGAAAAGAGATAATTAGGTCCTTGATTGCTCTCTTCAATAAGGCATTTGATTCGGGGAACGTTTTAAGGGAATAGAAGCTTGCTAATGTAACACACGTTTTCAAAAATAGGTAATAAATCACTGCCAGCAAACTATAGTCCAATCAGCTCAATGTCTGTAGTTAGTTGATTTATGAACACCTTCATTTGGGACGAGACAGCAAACCATTTAGAGAACTACGACTTAATAAGTGATCCTCAGCATGGTTTTCGAGGAAATGGTTCATGTCTAACAACTCTGCTTTATTTCTTTAATGATGTAATCAGCATGTATGTTGAAAGTACTAACTAAAGTCACATGGTACTGATGGGGTTGTACATCAGTGATTAGGAAATTGGTTCACTGGCCGCAAACAAAGAGTTGTGATCAAAGTCTAAGCCTCAGACTTGTTAAACGTAACTAATGGTGTACCACAAGGATGAGTCTTAGGACCCGTTCTCTTTCTCACAAATGCTAGTGATATTGATAATGGGTGTATTGCAAGATGTCGAAATTTGCAAACGATATCAAGCTGGGAAATAAATCCACAGCAGAAATTGAAAGACTGCAGCTTCAAACAGACACAGGCAAGTTATGCTCTAGGTTCACATATGGCAAATAAATTTTGATATCGATAAATGCAAATTTTTGTATATCGGCATTAGAAATGAAAAGGCAAGCTATAGTATGAATTTTGTTGAATTGCAAAAGGTATTTAAGCAAAAAGCCATAGGTGTGATAATTTCTGGTTATCTAAAGCCAAGTAAATAACACACAAGAGATGGTAAAAAGACGAGCAAAATATCTTGGATTTATAGGTAGACCTATCGAATTTAAGTCCAAAGAAATTGTCTTAATTCTTTACAAGTCACTTGTACGTCCCCATCTTGAATATTGTGCTTATTCTTGGTCGCCCTACTTTAGGAAAGACGAAGAATGTAGACAATACAAAGACGAGCTATCAAGATCATTCCCGGACTAAGAAATGAGTCTGATAAGATCCGACTGAACGGCGTATAGCTAAGTAGTGTAGAACAGAGAAGGTTAAAGCGTGACCGAATACAGGGTTTGGGACTTTCAAAAGCTTCGATAATCTCGACCTAGCGACCTACACTCGTCTGATTTCACCAATATGAATGCTAAAAACTCATGGGTAAACGTTTTACCTCGAATGAGGCGAAATAGCTATTCTGCAACAAGATTTTTAACATATGAAAATGATTCACCAATTAGAGTGATAGAAAACAGTACCACAGATACGTTTAAGACTTGACGTGATGGACATTTCGCTTCAAATGGACGACCGACATTATTTTCGCCTCTTTTGCTACATCAAAAACTTATACTTTCCTGTTTCTAATGCGCCAGTATTTCTACTTTTACCACATTGATCTACGATTTTCATATCTCCTCCATTATCACAAACAGCTTAAAAGGGACCTAGTGGCTGTTGCTGTTAGAATTTTTACATGTGTAGACTGATGTTGAGATTGATATGAAAAATGTATTTGATAGTGCTCGATTCAATGATTTCTTTGTAAGTGAATAACAAGAAACAATTTTCTGAGCATTTTTCTAGTCAGTAGGGTGGTTACGCATTGCATGGTACCTGGTAAACTTAACCCTTTGAATGTACAGATGCGTATTTATGAGTAACTTTCTCACTGTATTGGTGTTCTTAAGAGCAATATTGTTATAGAATTCCTTGCGCAGTCGTGTCGGTCCTAGAAAGATGTGATACGGTAGTACTGGAAGGGTTTTTGGTGCCATACGGTTCCTTCGCCTTTGAGTCAAAATATCTTTCTGGATCTATACAAGGATTTGTCAGTGAAAGTCTTGGGTACTTTGCGGACTATGCAATTTTCAAAAACAACTCCTGGTTTCACTATCAAGAAATTTTGAACCGCAAATTCAGTAAGCATGAAGAACATTAAGGACGACACATATTTTATTTCACTTTATCTTGGAAAGCTGAGTAAAAGTGTACATATGAGTAGACATTTGTAGGTTTTCTAAAAAATGCTGAACTTGAACTTGATTATATGCCTGTGCAGTATGACATACTAGAAAGGCAAGGTACCCTTATCTTCTTCTTCACACATAAATTCTATAGAAGTCACTAGGTTGTCGAGTCTAAGGAGAAAAGCGGCAGATCTTTATTTGGATATAAGCAAATTACATAACGAAACTATTTGGTGCTTATTGGTATGACGCTGAGAAGTAGTTGAACTTCGAAGAACTCCATGTAGAAATAACACTACACGGCAGAAGGGGCAATGTCGAATCTGTAAATAATTCTCGATATCTAAAGTAAGGAAGAAAATCTTCCAATCCTTGATAGAAATCCTGTTTAGTTTGATCACAGTAGTAGAAGACATGGGGAAGCCTTGCTTACCAAGTTCCTCAGACAAAACATCCAACAGTTCGTTACTGTATCATTAGTGAAGAGTGACTTTACCACAAACTTTACTAGCTTATAGCTGAAGATTACCCATATATGTCAATAAATGTGTTGACAAGATTCTCGCTACTTCTTGTTCGTGACTGGGAGATTGAAGTAGTTAGTGGTTTCGACGAACCCACAAGGTGATACGAAGTTATTATGTAACCGACCCAACTGAAGTGTATAGAGCCCTGCTGAATTGTTACATATGTGTGTCTTGAAAATAGTGTGTATATAAGGAAGTGAAGATGTTGTAGACAATTGTTTATTTCAGGTTATTACCATACTGCAGATGTTTCACTTTCTGCCTGCAATAACCATTGACAGTCTATCGAGGATTTGTTCTTAATTCTGTCTAAATTTGAGTGTCACACACTCTTTCATTTTTTCCTAGATGATCATTTTTCTTCAATACTGCAACTGAATTTGATGTATCAACTTTAGTTATATGTATAGTTATATAGATAAGCTGATTAGATAAAAAAGAATAGAATATGCAATCCCTTTCAACCTTTATCAATCTTTCCTCACGCGTTCTCTCCATACGTCCAAACCATTTCAACACACCCTATTCTGCTCTCTCAACCACTTTTAATTACCACACATCTCTCTCACCCTTTCATTACTTACTCGATCTAACCACCTCACACCACATATTGTCCTCAAACATTTAATTTCCAACACAGCCAACCTCCTCCGCACTTTGAAGGGGTGATCCCACTAAAGTAGTTCAGATAGTTTAGTTTATTGAAGATTTACAGTACACTATAGGCTTCACGAAAGAAATCCGCCTCATCATATGTATACAGTCTACAAATTCCAACACTCATTACAAGCACAAGACCTGTAGAGCACTCTTGCCTCCATGACGAGCATAAACTGATGTATTCATGACCGACCATTAAAGGGAACGGGTGTGGGGGTTGCCTGTGGTTAAGGAAGGTTTGGTGGGATACGAGGAGGTAGTTTGATTAGTTTTTCTCATGCTATCCCGTCGTGGTAGTTCATTCATAATGATTTAGTTGATGATGAGAAGTGCTCTAAAGTTACCTGGGGATAGATTACAATGATCAATATTGGTAATCAAAACAGATTCAATGACATTACGGGAAACGTATTCGACGAATGGCACAACTGGATTAAGGTTTACTGGATGATCATTTTCCTGTTGATGCATAACGATGGCATTAATGTGGTCACTTCTGTAAAGTGATGCAAATAGCATCTTTCATGTTGTGCTTTATGCTCAATGTATGATCTTTATATGCTTTACATTTATCTGAGAAAAAACTTTCAAATTTCAGATAATATGACCTACTTTTAGTAGTATCATTATATTGGAATGCAATATTGAAAAATAATTGATTTTAGTAACTTTCTGACATTATCTAATTAGGTGAATAAGGGCAACACCAAATATTTGAATCTATCATCCTTTTTTACACTGTCGCTGTATATAATATTGTTATATATAATGTCTTCCTGGCTTTCCAGTAAACCTTGTTCACTTACCACTCAGGATGACATTCATTCTTAAGAATACATTTGATATAGTTACATTCACCTTCTAGACATGGATATAACTACACACATTTTCACTGAATAATCATACCCTGAAAAAATTGAATTAGTGGGAAGCTAACAGTTTTTTCACTTCTCAAAAATTCATAAATACTTTCATAATTCTCTCTATATTTCAAGTGAGGTCCGGCCTTGATATTGCCTTTTTTTCATGGTAAATCATATGGAAGGGTATTGATTCAGAGGGTGAAAGCATGTAGAGAGCATCAGATTGGGGAAGAGTAGTGTGCTTTCAGAAGTGGTAGAGGATGAGTGGATCAGGTGTTTACTTTGAAGAATTTATGTGAGAAATACTTAGAAAAGTAAATGGATTTGTATGTAGCATTTATGGATCTGGAGAAGGCATATGATAGAAATGATAAAGATGATCTGTAGAAGGTATTAAGAATATATGGTGTGGAAGGCAAGCTCCTAAAGGCAGTGAGAAGATTTTATGGAGGATCTAAGGCATGTGTACGAGTAGGAAAGTGATTAGTTCTCAGTGAATGTAGGTTTGCGGCAGGGGTGCGTGATGTCTCCACGGTTGTTTAATTTGTTTATGGATGTGGTTGTTAGGGAGGTGAATGCAAGAGTCTCCCGCGTTAGCTAGGTAGGGCAAGAAAACAGACGAAAGAATGGCCCAACCCACCCGCATACACATGTATAAACATACACGTCCACACACGCGCATATGCATACGTATGAATTTCAACGTATACACAGACAGACAAAAATATATATATATATATATATATATATATATATATATATATATATATATATATATATATATATATATATATATATATATATATATATATATATATATATATATATATATTATATATATATATATATATATATATATATATATATATATATATATATATATATATATATATATATATATATATATATATATATATATATATATATATATATATATATATATATATATATATATATATATATATATATATATATATATATATATATATATATATATATATATATATATATATATATATATATATATATATATATATATATATATATATATATATATATATATATATATATATATATATATATATATATATATATATATATATATATATATATATATATATATATATATATATATATATATATATATATATATATATATATATATATTTATAGGTGATAGGGGAGAAAGAATACTTCCCACGCATTCCTCACGTGTCGTAGAAGGCGACTAAAGGGGACGGGAGCGGGGACCAGAAACCCTCCCCTCCTTGTATTTAACTTTCTAAAAGGGGAAACAGAAGAAGGAGTCACGCTAGGAGTGCTCATCCTCCTCGAAGGCTCAGATTGGGGTGTCTAAATGTGTGTGGATGTAACCAAGATGAGAAAAAAGGAGAGATAAGTAGTATGTTTGAGGAAAGGAACCTGGATGTTTTGGCTCTGTGTGAAACGAAGCTCAAGGGTAAAGGGGAAGAGTGGTTTGGAAATGTCTTGAGTGTAAAGTCAGGGGTTAGTGAGAGGACAAGAGCAAGGGATGGAGTAGCACTAATCCTAAATCAGGAGCTGTGGGAGTATGTGATAGAGTGTAAGAAAGCAAGAAAGTAAAGTAAGTAAGAAAGAAGTAAGAAAGTAAACTCTAGATTGATATGAGTAAAACTGAAAGTTGATGGAGAGAGATGGGTGATTATTGGTGCATATGCACCTGGGCATGAGAAGAAAGATCATGAAAGGTAAGTGTTTTGGGAGCAGCTGAATGAGTGTGTTATTGGTTTTGATGCACAAGACCGGGTTATAGCGATGGGTGATTTGAATGCAAAGGTGAGTAATGTGGCAGTTGAGGGAATAATTGGTATACATGGAGTGTTCATTGTTGTAAATGGAAATGGTGAAGACCTTGTAGATTTATGTGCTGAAAAAGGACTGGTGATTGGGAATGCCTGGTTTAAAAAGCGAGATATACATAAGTATACGTATGTAAGTAGAAGAGATAGCCAGAGAGCGTTATTGGATTACGTGTTAATTGATAGACGCACGAAAGAGAGACTTTTGGATGTTAATGTAATGAGAGGTGCAACTGTAGGGATGTCTGATCATTATCTTGTGGAGGCGAAGGTGAAGATTTGTATGAGTTTTCAGAAAAGAAGAGAGAATGTTGGGGTGAAGAGAGTGGTGAGAGTAAGTGAGCTTGGGAAGGAGACTTGTGTGAGGAAGTACCAGGAGAGACTGAGTACAGAATGGAAAAAGGTGAGAACAAAGGAGGTAAGGGGAGTAGGGGAGGAATGGGATGATTTTAGGGAAGCAGTGATGGCTTGCGCAAAAGATGCTTGTTGCATGAGAAGTGTGGGAAGTGGGTTGATTAGAAAAGGTAGTGAGTGGTGCGATGAAGAAGTAAGATTATTAGTGAAAGAGAAGAGAGAGGCATTTGGACGAGTTTTCCAGGGAAAAAATTCAAATGAGTGGGAGAGGTATAAAAGGAAGAGGCAGAAGGTGAAGAGAAAGGTGCAAGAGGTGAAAAAGAGGGCAAATGAGAGTTGGGGTGAGAGAGTATCATTAGATTTCTGGGAGATGAAAAAGATATTTTGAAAGGAGGTAAATAAAGTGCGTAAGACAAGGGAGCAAATGGAAACTTCAGTGAAGGGGGCTAATGGGGAGGTGATAACGAGTAGTGGTGATGTGAGAAGGAGATGGAGTGAGTATTTTGAAGGTTTGTTGAATGTGTTTGATGATAGAGTGGCAGATAAAGGGTGTTTTGGTCGAGGTGGAGTGCAAAGTGAGAGGGTTAGGGAAAATGATTTAGTAAATAGAGAAAAGGTAGTAAAAGCTTTACGGAAGATGAAAGCCGGTAAGGCAGCAGGTATGGATGGTATTGCAGTGGAATTTATCAAAAAAGGGGGTGACTGTATTGTTGACTGGTTGGTAAGGTTATTTAATGTATGTATGTTTCATGGTGAGGTGCCTGAGGATTGGCGGAATGCTTGTATAGTGCAATTGTACAAAGGCAAAGGGGATAAGAGTGAGTGCTCAAATTACAGAGGTATAAGTTTGTTGAGTATTCCTGGTAAATTATATGGGAGGGTATTGATTGAGAGGGTGAAAGCATGTACAGAGCATCAGAATGGGGAAGAGCAGTGTGGTTTCAGAAGTGGTAGAGGATGTGTAGATCAGGTGTTTGCCTTGAAGAATGTATGTGAGAAATACTTAGAAAAGCAAATGGATTTGTATGTAGCATTTATGGATCTGGAGAAGGCATATGATAGAGTTGATAGAGATGCTCTGTGGAAGGTTTTAGGAATATATGGTGTGGGAGGCAAGTTGTTAGAAGCAGTGAAAAGTTTTTATCGATGATGTAAGGCATGTGTACGTGTAGGATGAGAGGAAAGTGATTGGTTCTCAGTGAATGTAGGTTTGCGGCAGGGGTGTGTGATGTCTCCATGGTTGTTTAATTTGTTTATGGATGGGATTATTAGGGAGGTGAATGCAAGAGTTTTGGAAAGAGGGGCAAGTATGCAGTCTGTTGTGGATGAGAGAGCTTGGGAAGTGAGTCAGTTGTTGTTCGTTGATGATACAGCGCTGGTGGCTGATTCATGTAAGAAACTGCAGAAGCTGGTGACTGAGTTTGGTACAGTGTGTGAAAGAAGAAAGTTAAGAGTAAATGTGAATAAGAGCAAGGTTATTAGGTACAGTAGGGTTGATGGTCAAGTCAATTGGGAGGTAAGTTTGAATGGAGAAAAACTGGAGGAAGTAAAGTGTTTTAGATATCTGAGAGTGGATCTGGCAGCGGATGGAACCATAGAAGCGGAAGTGAATCATAGGGTGGGGGAGGGGGCGAAAATTCGGGGAGCCTTGAAGAATGTTTGGAAGTCGAGAACATTATCTCGGAAAGCAAAAATGGGTATGTTTGAAGGAATAGTGGTTCCAACAATGTTGTATGGTTGCGAGGCGTGGGCTATGGATAGAGTTGTGCGCAGGAGGGTGGATGTACTGGAAGTGAGATATTTGAGGACAATGTGTGGTGTGAGGTGGTTTGGTCGAGTACGGAATGAAAGGGTAAAAGAGATGTGTCGTAATAAAAAGAGTATGGTTGAGAGAGCAGATGGTGTTTTGAAATGGTTTTGTCACGTGGAGGGAATGAGTGAGGAAAGATTGACAAAGAGGATACATATGTGAGAAGTGGAGGGAACGCGGAGAAGTGGGACACCAAATTGGAGGTGGAAGGATAGAGTGAAAAAGATTTTGAGTGATCGAGGCCTGAACATGCAGGATGGAGAAAGGCGTGCAAGGAATAGAGTGAATTGGAACGATGCGGTCTATCGGGTTCGACTTGCTGTCAATGGATTGAACGAGGGCATGTGAAGCGTCTGGGGTAAACCATGGAAAGTGTTGTGGGGCCTGAATGTGGAAAGGGAGCTGTTGTTTTGGTGCATTATACATGAGAGCTAAAGACTGAGTGTGAACGAACGTGGCCTTTGTTGTCTTTTCCTAACGCTACCTCGCGCACATGCGGGGGTCGGGGGTTGTTATTTCATGTATGGCGAGGTGGCGACGGCAATGAATCAGGGCAGACAGTAGGAATTTTGTACATGTGTATATGTGTATATGTCTGTGTATATATATATATATATATATATATATATATATATATATATATATATATATATATATATATATATATATATATATATATATATATATATATATATATATATATATGTATATATATATATATATATATATATATATATATATATATATATATATATATATATATATATATATATATATATATATATATATATATATATATATATATATATATGTATACGTTTAGATTTATAGATATGTATATATATGTAGGTGGACGTGTATGCATATGCATGTGTATATGGGTGGGTTGGGCCATTCTTTCGTCTATTACCTTGCGCTACCTCGGTAACGCGTGTGAGAGCGACAAAGTAAAACAAAAAAAGTTATATATATATATATATATATATATATATATATATATATATATATATATATATATATATATATATATATAAATGTATATATATATATATATATATATATATATATATATATATATATATATATATATATACTTTATTTTTTTTGCTATGTTGCTCTCTCCCGCGTTTGCGAGGTAGCGCAAGGAAACAGACGAAAGAAATGGGCCAACCCACCCCCATACACATGTATATACATACGTCCACACACGCAAATATACATACATACACAGCTTTCCATGGTTTACCCCAGACGCTTCACATGCCCTGATTCAATCCACTGACAGCACGTCAACCCCGTTATACCACATCGATCCAATTCACTCTATTCCTTGCCCTCCTTTCACCCTCCTGCATCTTCAGGCCCCGATCACACAAAATCTTTTTCACTCCATCTCTCAACCTCCAATCTGGTCTCCCACTTCTCCTCGTTCCCTCCACCTCCGACACATATATCCTCTTGGTCAATCTTGCCTCACTCATTCTCTCCATGTGCCCAAACCATTTCAAAACACCCTCTTCTGCTCTCTCAACCACGCTCTTTTTATTTCCACACATCTCTCTTACCCTTACGTTACTTACTCGATCAAACCACCTCACACCACACATTGTCCTCAAACATCTCATTTCCAGCACATCCATCCTCCTGCGCACAACTCTATCCATAGCCCACGCCTCGCAACCATACAACATTGTTGGAACCACTATTCCTTCAAACATACCCAGTTTTGCTTTCCGAGATAATGTTCTCGATTTCCACACATTCTTCAAGGCTCCCAGGATTTTCGCCCCCTCCCCCACCCTATGATCCACTTCCGCTTCCATGGTTCCATCCGCTGCCAGATCCACTCCCAGATATCTAAAAACTTTACTTCCTCCAGTTTTTCTCCATTCAAACTTACCTCCCAATTGACTTGACCCTCAACCCTACTGTACCTAATAACCTTGCTCTTATTCACATCTACTCTTAACTTTCTTCTTTCACACACTTTACCAAACTCAGTCAGCAGCTTCTGCAGTTTCTCACATGAATCAGCCACCAGCGCTGTATCATCAGCGAACAACAACTGACTCACTTCCCAAGCTCTCTCATCCACAACAGACTTCATACTTGCCCCTCTTTCCAAAACTCTTGCATTCACCTCCCTAACAACCCCATCCATAAACAAATTAAACAACCTTGGAGACATCACACACCCCTGCCGCAAACCTACATTCACTGAGAACCAATCACTTTCCTCTCTTCCTACACGTACACATGCCTTACATCCTCGATAAAAACTTTTCACTGCTTCTAACAACTTGCCTCACACACCATATATTCTTAATACATTCCACAGAGCATCTCTATCAACTCTATCATATGCCTTCTCCAGATCCATAAATGCTACATACAAATCCATCTGCTTTTCTAAGTATTTCTCACATACATTCTTCAAAGCAAATTCCTGATCCACACATTTTCGCCATTTCCCGCGCTTGCTTGGTAGCAACAGGAACAGGATCTAAGCTTAATAGGGAAAATCCTCTTTTGGCCCCCTTCTCTGCTCCTTTTTTTTTGGGAGATGGGGGAATTTATAGCTCTAGGGGAGGATTTCCAGCTCTCCACTCCCTCCCCTTTAAGTCACCTTTTACGACACGCAGGGAATACGTGAAAAGTATTCTTTCTTCCCTATCTCCCGGTGGGTTTGGAGGGATTGCAGTGAATTTTATTGAAAAAGGTGGTGACTGTGTTGTTGATTGGTTGGTAAAGATATTCAATGTATGTATGGATCATGGTGCATTGCCTGAGGATTAGAGAAATAGATGCTTATTAGAACTCGAGAAAGTTAAATGAGGCAAAGGAGAGTGTTGAAATTACAGACATAAGTTTGTTGAGTATCCTTGGGAAATTATATGGTAGGGTATTGACTGAGGGTAAAAGTATGTACAGACCATCAGATAGGGGAAGAGCAGTGTGGGTTCAGAAGTGGTAGAGGATGTGTTTGCTTTGAAGAATATATCTGAGAAATACTTAAAAAACAGATTGATTTATATGTAGCATTTATGGATTTGGAGAAGGTATACGATAGGGTGGATAGGGATGTATATGGTGCGGGAGGTAAGTTGCTATAACCAGTGAAAAGTCTTTACCAAGAATGTAAGGCATGTGTACGAGTAGGAAGAGAGGAAAGCGATTAGTTCCCAGTGAAAGTTGTTTTGCGGCAGGGGTGTTTGTTGTCTCCATGGTTGTTTAATTCTTTTATGGATGGGGAGGTTAAGGAGGTGAATGCACGAGTTTTGGAGAGAGGGGCAAGTATGAGTCTATTGTGAATGAAATTGCTTGGGAAGTGAGTCAGTTGCTGTTCGCTCATGATACAGCGTTTGTGGCGGATTCGGATGAAAAACTGCAGAAGGAAGCTGGTGACTGAGTTTGGTATTAAGTGTGTGAAAGAAGAAAGCTGAGAGTAAATGTGAATAAGAGCAATGTTATTTGGTTCAGTAAGGTTGAGGGACAAGTTAATTGGGAGGCAAGTTTGCATGGAAAAAAACTGGAGGAAGTGAAGTGTTTTAGATATCTGGGAGTGGACGTAGCAGCGGATGGAACCATGGAAGCGGAAGTTAGTCATAGGGTGGAGGAGGAGGTGAAGGTTCTGGGAGCCTTGAAGAATGTGTGGATACCGAAAACGTTGTCTCGGAGAGCAAAAATGGCTATATTTGAAGGAATAGTGGCTCCAACAATGTGGTATGGGCTATAGAAATGGTTGTGCGGAAGAGGGGGGATGTGTTGGAGATGAGATGTTTGAAAACAATATGTGGTGTGAGGTGGCTTGATCGAGTAAGTAATGAAAGGGTAAGAGAGATGTGTGGTAATAAAAAGATTGTGGTTGAGAAAGCAGAAGAGGGTGCGTTGAAATGGTTTGGACACATGGAGAGAATGAGTGAGGAAAGATTGACGAAGAGGATATGTGTCAAAGGTGGAGGGAAGAAGGAGAAGTAGGAGACCAAACTGAAGGTGGAAGGATGGAGTGAAAAAGATTTTGAGCGATCGGGGCCTGAACATATAGGAGGGTGAAAGGCGTGCAAGGAAGAAAGTGAACTGGAACGACGTTGTATATCAGGGTGGACGCGCTGTCAATGGATTGAACCAGAGCATGTGAAGCGTCTGGGGTGAGCCATGGAAAGGTCTGTTGGGCCTGGATGTGGAAAGGGAACTGTGGTTTCGGTGCATTACACATGACAGCTAGAGACTTTTCCTGGCGCTACCTCGCCGGGTGGGAGGGGGTAGATGCTATTTCTTGTGTGGCGGGGTGGCGACGATAATGGATGAAGGCAGCAAGTATGAATATGTATATGTGTATATATTTATATGCCTCTTTATGTATATGTATATATATGTTGAAATGCATATGCATGTTTATGTGCGTGGATGGACGTTTATGTTTACACATGTGTATGTGGGCAGGTTGAGCCATTTATCGTCTGTTTCCTTGCGCTACCTCGCTGACGCGGGAGACGGTGATTGAGTATGATAATGATGATAATATATATCTATATATATATATATATATATATATATATATATCATAGAACATACAAAGCTCCAACAGCCAGGATCGAACCTGGGACCCCTTGTGCAAGAGGCAGGCATGCTAACCGCTAGGCTAAGGGACTGTATAATAGGAAACAACTATTCGAAATACTAAGTACTCGAATACCCTTCGTCTCACTATGGTGAGCAACGGGGTCTATCGGTTGTTTCCGAACAGAACACATAGCCAGCTGAGAGCGTTTTACCGAACCTGACTGTACAACGCGGAGTTATATGAATACGAATAAAGTGTATATGAACGCGCACCTTCATAGAACATACAAAGCTCCATCAGCCAGGATCGAACCTGGGACCCCTTGTGCAAGAGGCAGGCATGCTAACCGCTAGGCTTAGGGGACTGTATATAAGAAACATCTATTCGAAATACTAAGTACTCGAATACCCTTCGTCTTACTATGGTGAGCAACGGGGTCTATCGGTTGTTTCCGAACAGAACACATAGCCAGCTGAGAGTTGTTTCCTATTATACAGTCCCTTAGCCTAGCGGTTAGCATGCCTGCCTCTTGCACAAGGGGTCCCAGGTTCGATCCTGGCTGATGGAGCTTTGTATGTTCTATGAAGGTGCGCGTTCATATACACTTTATTCGTATTCATATAACTCCGCGTTGTACAGTCAGGTTCGGTAAAACGCTCTCAGCTGGCTATGTGTTCTGTTCGGAAACAACCGATAGACCCCGTTGCTCACCATAGTAAGACGAAGGGTATTCGAGTACTTAGTATTTCGAATAGTTGTTTCTTATTATCCCTTATTATCCCTTTCTCCCCTATCCCTGGGGATAGGGGAGAAAGAATACTTCCCACGTATTCCCTGCGTGTCGTAGAAGGCGACTAAAAGGGGAGGGAGCGGGGGGCTGGAAATCCTCCCCTTTCGTTTTTTTTTTTAATTTTCCAAAAGAAGGAACAGAGAATTGGGCCAGGTGAGGGTATTCCCTCAAGGCCCAGTCCTCTGTTCTTAACGCTACCTCGCTAATGCGGGAAATGGCAAATAGTTTGAAAGAAAGAAGAAAGATATATATATATATATATATATATATATATATATATATATATATATATATATATATATATATATATATATATATATATATATATATACACGCACAAGTACATACCCACACTTGCTACCTTCATCGAGAGAGAGAGAGAGAGAGAGTCAATTTCCTACTTGTTCCCATTCACTCGTAATCTCGAAGATGGTTGAATGTTACTTAATACATGAAAGAAAACATCACAATGTTATGAAGAGGGTCGTAAGGCGCATATGTCATAAACGTATCTATGTCAAATTTCGGGATGGTTACAGATAGAAGATAGGATCTCACTGAGTCTCAAGGTATTTCATGAATAAATTACTGCGAATGGGACTAAGGGGATTTCCCATTGCTAGACCAAATCACCCTAAGCATCTTGGAAAACATCATTGGAAACAAAAAGTTCTGTTAAGTCAATGAATGTTTTAATTGGTAGGGGTAATTTTAGACTGAGGTTGGTAACTCCTCAGAAAGTAAGTGATGGTTTCTTCGACAGGAACTTTGCTGAACAGGGAAGTCTTATCAAAGTTAATGAATTTATATTCAGACAGATGAACATTTCTGATCTTGCTTGTAAAACACCCTAAGACCAATTCTTCTACTTTAAAATCATCCACTTTGTTAACTATGTTAGCCATGTTCAAGGAAAAAATCTCTTCATCCCATTCGAGAATTAGCTTGATTTTTGTGAACTAGTTTAGAAACATTGATTTACTTGATAAACTTATCAGTTTCGAAGTGAATTCCACGTGAATTCCCTAACTTGTATAAGTAACCATCCAATAATTTGGTTTAGATACATAGTTAAAGTGTGGTCCCTATGACAATCTTCTGAATACTGTGATGTTTTCTGAAGTGGATTAAGTGACATACATTCCACCATCGAGTTTAAGATGGAATGAAAAGAAAATAGCAAATTACCCTTTCTAGATGTGATGATAATTAGGGTATGTAATCCACAGGAAACCTACAAATGCTGAGAAATGTATTCATTATTTTTCAATACATAATCATTTTGTAAAAAATATCTTTCATTATGTACATTGTTTTAAAAGCATTGGTTATATGTAATACACAAATATAAAAGCTGAATGTAACCATATCAAATGTACTTCTAGGAAAATGTGTTATCCTGAGTGTTTGTGAAGAAAGCATATCATACATGTAGTAAGAATAATGTAGATAAGAGTGACAGATCCAAATGTTTGTTATTTCCCTTATTCACTTAATTTAGTTGATATGAGAAATGTACGAAAATACAGTGCCTTTAATGCTGCGTTCTAAAATAACAATACTACCAGTAAGACAAAAAATGAAATTTGGTCAAATTATCAGAAAACTGGGAGTGTTTACGACGTGAAATGTAGATCACGTGAAGATGTACATATGGGCCAGATAATAAGAAGACCAACTGAGAGATGATGTTGGTACAGTCAATCAGGGCACAGAGGTGACCACGTTAGCTTACGCTAAGCATTGTCGGGAAAAAGATCACCCTGTAGACATCAAATATCCGGTCACATTGTGTCATTCAACGCATTATGCTACCCGTAATGTCACTGAAGGTTGGTTGGTTGTTTGGGCTTTAGGCCTATCAACCGCCTGAGTAAGTCATTACGGTCGTTAACGTACGTTACATCCACTAACTGAAACATCTTGAACACCTTTTGTCACTGAGGTGTTAAAGATCATTCTAAGACCACCATGTACACTCTCACTATGCATGTGGCCTATGTAATTGACTTTTTCGATTGTTAATTTTGATAACTTTAGCCTATACCCAGGTAGCTTTAAAGCACACACACACACACACACACACACACACACACACACACACACACACATATATATATATATACATATATATATATATATATATATATATATATATATATATATATATATATATATATATATATATATATATATATATATATATATATATATATATACTGTTGTTGTTTATTGGGTTTAACGGCCAGCGACCTATGATGAAGGTCATTAGGCCTGCAACCCTTTTCTATTTTTGACTGTATAGTCCCTACATAATGAATCTATATGTACTGTCTGTATAAACCTATGGGGTAAAAGTAATACAGGAATAAGAACAACAATAAATGATATGAAATATGAATATTGCAGTGTGAATTTGTAAGTGGGTATTGTTAACGTAGGAGGAAACACAACCAAGTCGGTACAACCTCCACTGGTGCAGCTGGCAGAAGGACTGCGAAAAGATAGGACATATGAGAGACAGGCCTTCACCATGGCTTGCAGTACATACATAGTTATGAAATATTAACACGGGGAATTTGTCAGCTCGACACCAAACGGAACCAGCACTAAACCAAACCATCCCTTCTTGCTCCAGGCCCGCAGCATAATGAACAAATAGCTCTGCCCACCACACTGCCAGCACGAAGCAGAAGCAGTTACACCGTGAAGTCAGCCCCGGCACAGAGTCGACCGGAAAATCCACCTTATATCATCTTGATTATTTCCGTTTCCATGAGAAAGATGATTCAATTTGTTGATTATATTTGTGTCATCACAAATGTATGGTGATGTTTGTTTTCTTTTCTCAAGATATTTGCTTAGCTTTTCCTCTCTTCTTGATACTTCTTACACTGCATGAGAAGGTGGTCTACTGTTAGAATTGTTTAACATTCTTCACATCTTGTTGGAAAATTTCTGTTGATGTAAGGTTGTAGGTGGGTGCTGTATGTGATGTAAGGTTGTAGGTGGGTGATTTATGTGATGTAAGGTTGTAGGTGGGTGCTGTATGGGCTTTGCTATCAACGTAGTAGTCATTACGGTCGTTATGTACTTTACTCCAGTACGAATGAAAGCTATTTGTAAGCTTGAGGTGGTTAGATATTGATTAAGGATCATAGTGTCTGTATTTGATGGTGTGCTGGGTAACTTGACTTTGTGTCATTGTAATTTGTGATATTTAGCTATCAGGTAGCTGTAAGGACACTAGCATACATAACAAGATTCGAGGTAGGAGTGCCGAAACAAACACACAGTAGTATGTGTATATATATTATTTAATATAATAAATAATATATTAATTGTATGTATGATATTTATTATTGATAGTGTATTTAGTTGGTTTATTGGGTTTGAGGGCCGGCTATGATGGTTGTATTGGCTGCTAACCCTTTTGATGTTTGCTGGTGTAGCTCATAGTATGTAATTTAGTGGTGCTGTTGTATAAATCTAGGGGTAAAGTATTAATGAATAAGCTAACAATAAGGTTGAATAGATTGCTAGTGTGTAGTTTGTAAGGGGATGTAATGTGGGAGAAGAAACAAGTCGGTACACTCCGATGGTGCAGTGTGGGGGCTGACGAAAAGTATAGGCTTAGAGGTGCTTACTGGTTGAGTATCATACATAGTGAGTTGAAATAACACGGAAGTTGTTGTGTGCACAAACGGACAACGTACAAGTCGCTTCTTGCATCCAGGCCGCAGTGTGAATGAATAAATGGCTTGACAAGTGGTGATTTACGAAGCAGTAAGTTTAACGTGGAGTCAGCCCGACGAGAGTTAGGAATCTGTATTGTAGTATGTTGTAGTGGGTCTGTATTGAGAAAGATGATAATTTGTTGTAATTTGTGTAACATGTAGGTATGTTTGTTTGTGTTTCAAGGATATTTGGTTTGACTTTGACCTTCTGATAGTTTTAGGTGGATTGAAGTGTTATGTTAGAATTAACATGTGTGCATTTGATGTAGGTGAATGTCTGTTGTGTAGTGTAGGTGGGTGTTTTGTGGTAGGTGTGATGTAAGGTTGTAGGTGGGTGCTGTATGTGATGTAAGGTTGTAGGTGGGTGCTATATGTGATGTAAGGTTGTAGGTGGGTGCTGAACGTGATGTAAGGTTGTAGGTGGGTGCTATATGTGATGTAAGGTTGTAGGTGGGTGTTGTATGTGATGTAAGGTTGTAGGTGGGTGCTATATGTGATGTAAGGTTGTAGGTGTGTGCTGTATGTGATGTAAGGTTGCAGGTGGGTGCTGAACGTGACGTAAGGTTGTAGGTGGGTGCTGTATGTGGAGGTGAGACGTAAACGGGTTAGCGCGACTTCCTCCCTTCTGTTCCTCCTGTATTAGATCGTCCAGTCCGCTACTTGTGGCTTGTATTTCCCTGTGATGGTCAGGCTGGGCCACTGACTTTGCTACAGAAGAAATATTGATTTCTTTCCCAAGGAAAGGCAGGACCCCAGCTCCCGAGGGATTGGAACGACCTCCTCGAGTTCTGAGGTCGACTTAGCCAACCGGTCTGCCTGTTCATTGCCGTAGATGTTGCAATGATCCACCTGGCACACAAATGAAGATAATATCTTTGTTACACGAGTTTGATTTATTAATAATGTTGCCCTGAATTTCATTTGACTCAGTGTAACCAGACTCTTAATTTCAAGAGCTGATAACAAATCGGTAAAAAATACTGATTTGATATTAATTGAAATGATTATATATAATCTATGGCCCAATCAATGACAAATAACTCGGCACAAAAAACGAATGTGTGGTTCGTAATCCTGTACCTAAGAGAACATTCGTTCGACCACATACTTGCACCCACACATTCACCTGTATTGAAGCCGTCTGTGTAGAATTGGACATCTGATAATTGATCTATAATGACATTACTAAACCGTTGGTACACCTCGATCTTTGGCACATTCTTTTCCTCACAGTTAGCCAATTGGTCATAGTTTTTATTCTTGACTGCTCCCAAGGAGGTATCTTATTTCTAACCACCGTGTACGCTTCTTGCACTTCCAGACCAGAATTCTCACTCAGGAATTGTATCCTGAGGGCCATTGTATTGTTGTGCCAGGCGACAGGAAGCAGCAGTAGTATTTCTCATGGCTATCAGAATACCACACTTTCACGTTAATTCATCTCGACGCAGCCGGAGAGGAGGTACATTTTCCTCAACTTTCAATCGCGGAACTCTGGTACATGAGAGAGCTCTAAGACACATTCTCAGACATTCATTCTGCAACACATCCAGCCTTCTCAGGGTACAGTCGCTTGCCGAAGCATACATATGAGACCCATAGTCTAGTTTACTTGTAATAAGGGCCTTGTATAACATTGATAAAGATATCCTGTCGGCTCACCATAATGAAGCCGAGAGATATTTAAGAATATCTAACCTTTTATTACATTTTACCATCAAATGATCTATAAGTCTTCTTCCAATTTAATCTTGGGTCAAAGTTTAAGCCAAGAAATCTTACGTTACTGCAGAAGGGAATCGGGTTGCTGCCTAATTTTAGCTGCAAATTCGAAAGTTTATTTTACGGGCAAAAACAACTGCGACATTTTTAGCTGGTGAAAACTAAAATCCCCACTGTAGCGCCCAACGATGAACGGACTCAAGTGCAATTTGAACCCGTTCAGCCGAAAACTATGCATTAGGCGAGGAGTGCCATATTGCACAATCATCACATAAAGTGAGTATTTAAGGTTTGAGGGACGGAAGCTGGAGACAGAATATCATTAATCATCATGATATTGAATATTGTTGGGCTTAGAATGCTGCCTTGCGGCACCCTATTCTCTTGGACAAGTGTGTCCGAGATTGCCTTAGATGCAGCAATCTTGACAGCAAATGTTTTGTAGTTTTATGAATTTAGAATAGAAATAAGTAAAGAACCTCTTAAACCAATAGCATAAAGTTTACTTAGAATTCTGTTTCGCCAAATTATGTGAAAGGCTTTTTCCAAATCTAAGAAAACTCCAATCAGAAAATCTTTCATTGTAAAAGTGTCTGAAATGTTATGTTCCAAATCTATTAGATGATCCATTGTGCTTCTGTGTTTAAGGAATGCACACTGTTATCAATAGAAAAAATATGTGATTCTGATTAAAAATAAGCTTTATATCTAACTATCCTCTTCATGACCTTACAAAGTTCGTCAATGCAATAGGTCTTACAAATATCAATTCGTTTCGAATTATTGCATTGACGAACTTTGTTTGTAAGTTCATGAAGAGGATAGTTAAATATAAAGCTTATTCTTTATCAGAATCACATATTTTTTCTAATGATAACAGTGTGCATTCCCTAAACACAGAAAGGGGGGGAGGGGGGGACGAACAGAGCAGGTGGCTTTGGAGTAAGAGTCGTTGTAGAGAGAATCGTCAGTCAGAGTCAGTGTCAGTCTGATTCGTTATGGATTCGTCTGGAGTCGTGGGTCGTCGTTCAGCAATTCGGGATGCTTGCCATAGCATAGGACTCATTAGATTTGGGAATCTCATGAGTTTTCTTCACCCTTTTCTTTGCTTCACCATATCAAATGTTCTCCTTTGCCTTAACTGCGCAGACTTCCTTCTCAAACTTGTATCGAGGACATTCTCGGTACCAGCTTGGGTGGTTGCCTCCCCCACAGATGACGTAAAGTACTACTTTGGCCGTACAACTATTAGCAACATTGGCCTCACTGGCACTTTTTATACAACGAGATGAAGGAGTACAAGACTTCACCATGGCCATAATTTTGGCATATAAAACATCGCAAAGGATTAGGTATATAAGGTCTTTCGCTACCTTAACATAACCTATGGCAATATGTCTCGGCAGTCTGGACTTTTTCCAGCATTAGATTCATAAATGGGGGTTCTACTTCGCTCGCAGTAGATAAATTTTGTGATCGATCAAACAGCGATCACTTCCTTGTATGTAAGTTCCCTCATAATGTCGTCCTCAATCATGTCTGACATCAGGATAGGATGATTATTCCCCCGCATGAATTCAGGTTCATCGGAATGGAAGCCACAATATATGAATACAACTTTCTTAGATTAAGTAAGTCCGCAACAAGATTTGATGACTTCACTTCGATTGAGTCGCCAGTAGCCAGTTTCCTGGCCATTTCAACTGCACCAGCCTGACCATCAGTCACTTTCTTGATGAGGAAGGAGTTGAGGGAAGCTAGAGTCATCGAACCGGTTGCACGTATCATCACGAATTCAGCATTTTCTTTACTTTATGTCAGGCAAAGGTCGATCACCACCACTACCCTTTACGAGAGTAGTGGAAGGTTTAGAAGAGTCCATAACAGTGGGGCTAGGCCCCAGATTCTGAGGTGGATAACCAACCCAAACAATAGGGAATTCAAACACCTTACCTCTTTTCTGGAAAAAGATGAAGCAGCTGATCAGACAGAAAAGCGTCACAAAGTAGACCCGGACACACCAGCCCTGGTTGAGTTCTGGGGTTTTCTCTCAATTCAAGTGGGAGCACAATTCTGTCCAACGAGCCTCCGTAAAATGAACCAATGATCCAACAACATCAGAAGCACCGCTAAACACTCACTAGCCTGTAAGCATATATATATGTACATATATATATATATATATATATATATATATATATATATATATATATATATATATATATATATATATATATATATATATATATATATATATATATATATATCTATATATATATATATATATATATATATATATATATATATATATATATATATATATATATATATAGATATATAGATATATAGATATATATATATATATATATATATATATATATATATATATATATATATATATATATATATATATATATATATATATATATATATATATATATATATATGTATATAAACAGCCATGAAGACATCACACACCCCTGCCGCAAACCTACATTCACTGAGAACGAATCAATTTCCTCTCTTCCTACACGTACACATGCCTTACATCCTCGATAAAAACTTTTCACGGCATCTAACAACTTGCCTCTCACACCATATATTCTTAATACCTTCCACAGAGCATCTCTATCAACTCTATCATATGCCTTCTCCAGATCCATAAATGCTACATACAAATCCACTTGCTTTTCTAACTATTTCTCACGTACATTCCTCAAAGCAAACACCTGATCCACACATCCTCTACCACTTCTGAAACAACATGCTCTTCCCCAATCTGATGCTCTGTACATGCCTTCACCCTCTCAATCAATACCCTCCTATGTAATTTACCAGGAATACTCAACAAACTTATACCTCTGTAATTTGAGCACTCACCTTTGTCCCCTTTGCCTTTGTACAATGGCACTATGCACGCATTCTGCCAATCCGCAGGCATCTCAACATAAATCATACATACATTGAATAACCTTACGAACCAGTCAACAACACAGTGACCCCCTTTTTTTTTATAGATTCCACTGCAATTCCATCCAATCCCGCTGCCTTGCTGGCTTTCATCTTCCTCAAAGCTTTTACTACCTCTTTTCTGTTTACCAAATCATTTTCCCTAAACCTCTCACTTTGCACACCACCTCGACCAAAACACCCTGTATCTGCCACTCTATCATCAAACACATTCAGCAAAACTTCAAAATATTCACTTCACCTCCTTCTCATATCACCACTACTTGTTATCACCTCCCCATTAGCCTCCTTCACTGAAGTTCCCATTTGTTCCCTTGTCTTACGCACTTTATATATATATATATATATATATATATATATATATATATATATATATATATATATATATATATATATATATATATATATTCCAAGAGTTTTGGAAAGAGGGGCAAGTATGAAGTCTGTTGGGGATGAGAGAGCTTGGGAAGTGAGTCAGTTGTTGTTCGCTGATGATACAGCGCTGGTGGCTGATTAATGTGAGAAACTGCAGAAGCTGGTGACTGAGTTTGGTAAAGTGTGTGTGAGAAGAAAGTTAAGAGTAAATGTGAATAAGAGCAAGGTTATTAGGTACAGTAGGGTTGAGGGTCAAGTCAATTGGGAGGTGAGTTTGAATGGAGAAAAACTGGAGGAAGTGAAGTGTTTTAGATATCTGGGAGTGGATCTGGCAGCGGATGGAACCATGGAAGCGGAAGTGGATCATAGGGTGGGGGAGGGGGCGAAAATTCTGGGGGCCTTGAAGAATGTGTGGAAGTCGAGAACATTATCTCGGAAAGCAGAAATGGGTATATTTGAAGGAATAGTGGTTCCAACAATGTTGTATGGTTGCGAGGCGTGGGCTATGGATAGAGTTGTGCGCAGGAGGATGGATGTGCTGGAAATGAGATGTTTGAGGACAATGTGTGGTGTGAGGTGGTTTGATCGAGTGAGTAACGTAAGGATAAGAGAGATGTGTGGAAATAAAAAGAGCGTGGTTGAGAGAGCGGAAGAGGGTGTTTTGAAGTGGTTTGGGCACATGGAGAGAATGAGTGAGGAAAGATTGACCAAGAGGATATATGTGTCGGAGGTGGAGGGAACGAGGAGAAGAGGGAGACCAAATTGGAGGTGGAAAGATGGAGTGAAAAAGATTTTGTGTGATCGGGGCCTGAACATGCAGGAGGGTGAAAGGAGGGCAAGGAATAGAGTGAATTGGAGCGATGTGGTATACAGGGGTTGACGTGCTGTCAGTGGATTGAATCAGGGCATGTGAAGCGTCCGGGGTAAACCATGGAAAGCTGTGTAGGTATGTATATTTGCGTGTGTGGACGTGTGTATGTACATGTGTATGGGGGGGGTTGGGCCATTTCTTTCGTCTGTTTCCTTGCGCTACCTCGCAAACGCGGGAGACAGCGACGAGGTATTAAAAAAAAAAAAAAAATATATATATATATATATATATATATATATATATATATATATATATATATATATATATATATATATATATTGTCCCTGGGGATAGGGGAGAAAGAATACTTCCCACGTATTCCCTGCGTGTCGTAGAAGGCGACTAAAATGGGAGGGAGCGGGGGGCTGGAAATCCTCCCCTCTCTTTTTCTCTTTTTTTTTTTCCAAAAGAAGGGACAGAGAAGGGGGCCAGGTGAGGATATTCCCTCAAAGGCCCAGTCCTCTATTCTTAACGCTACCTCGCTAATGCGGGAAATGGCGAATAGTTTGAAAGAAAGAAAGAAAGAAATATGTATGTATATATATATATATATATATATATATATATATATATATATATATATATATATATATATATATATATTCTATTCTATGTACTTACTTATCTTTTTTTTGTGTGCGTGTGTGTGTGTGGGCGAGGGGGGTGTAACGCTTCACGAAGTTAAAAAAAATAAGATAAGGAAAAAAATGGTAAATAGAGAAAATTCTTTTTCACCAGATCTTTATCCACTATCCCTGAGGATAGGGAAGAAAGAATACTTCCCGCCCATTCCCCGCGTTCCGTAGAATGCGACTAAAAGGAACGTGAGCGGGGGGCTAGAAACCATCCCCACCTTGTATCATAACTTTCTAAAAGGGGAAACAGAAGGAGTCATGCGGGGAGTCCTCATCCTCCGCCAAGGCTCGGATAGGTGTGTCTAAATGTGTGTGGATGTAACCAAGAAGAGAAAAAGGGAGAGATAGGTAGTAAATTTAAGGAAAGGAGCCTGGATGTTTTGGCTTTGAGTGAAACGAAGCTCATGAGTAAAGGGGTAGAGTCGTTTGGGAATGTCTTTAAGGAGTAAACTCAGGGGTTCGTCAGAGGACAAGAGCAAAGGAAGGAGTAGCACTACTTCTGAAGCATGAGTTGTGGGAGTATGTGATAGAGTGTAAAAAACAAACTCTAGATTGATATGGGTAGATCTGAAAGTAGATGGAGAGAGATAGTTGATTATTGGTGCCTATGCACTTGGTCATGAGAAGAAACATGATGAGAGGCAAGTGTTTTGGGAGCAGCTGAGTGAGTGTGTTAGCAGCTTTGATGCACGAGACCGTGTTATAGTGATGGGTGATTTGAATGAAAAGGCGGGTAATATGACAGTTGAGGGTATAATTGGTGTATATGGGATGTTCAGTGTTGCAAATGAAAATGGTGAAGAGCTTTTAGATTTTTGTGCTGAATAAGGACTGGTCATTGGGAATACCTGTTTTAAAAAGAAATATACATGGGATATACGTAGGAGAGATAGCCAGAGAGCGTTATTGAATTACTTTTTAATTGATAGGCGCGCGAAGGAGAGACTTTTGGATGTTAATATGCTGAGAGGAGCAACTGGAGGGAAGTCTTGTAGAGGCGGTGAAGATATGTAAAGGTTTCTAGAAAAGAAGAGAAAATGTTGGGGTGAAGAGAGTGGTGGGATTAAGTGAGCTTGGAAAGGAGCCTTGTGTGAGGAAAAGCAGAAGAGATTGAGTGCAGAATGGAAAAAGGTAAGAGCAATTGACGTAAGGGGAGTAGGGGAGGAATGGGATGTATTTAGAGAAGCAGTGATGGCTTGCGCAAAAGATGCCTGTATCATGAGAAAGGTGGGAGGCAAGTGGTGGCATGAAGAAATAAGGGTGTCAGTGAAAGAGAAGAGCAAGGCATTTGGGCGATTTTTACTAGGAAATAGTGCAAATGATTGAGAGATGTATAGAAGAAAGAGGCGAGAGGTCCAGAGAAAGGTGCAAGAGGTGAAAAACAAGGCAAATGAGAGTTAGGGTGAGAAAGTATCAAAACATTTTAGGGAGAATATAAAGATATTTTGGAAGGAATAAAGTGCGAAAGACAAAAGAACAAATGGGAACATCGGTGAAGGGGGCAAATGGGGAGTTAATAACAAGTGGTGGTGATGTGAGGAGATGTAGTGAACATTTTGAAGGTTTCTTGAAATTGATTGATAACAGTGGCAGATATAGGGTGTTTTGGTCTAGGTGGTGTGCGAAGAAAGAGGGTCAGGGAGAATGATTTGGTAAACAGAGAAAAGGTAGTGAAAGCTTTGCGGAAGATGAAAGTCGGCAACACGGCGAGTTTGGATGGCATCGTAGTGGAATTTATCAAAAAAGGAGGTGACTGTGTTTTTGACTAGTTCGAAAAGATATTCATTGTATGCATGGTTCATGGTGCAGTGAGTGAAGATTGGCGGAATGCATGCGTACTACTTTGTAAAAGGGAAAGGGAATAAAGGTGAGTGTTCAAATTACAAAGGTATAAGTTTGTTGAGTATTCCTGGGAAATTATTTGGGAGGGAATTGATTGAGAGGGTAAAGGCATGTACAGAGCATCAGATTGGAGAATGGCAGATGTGTGGATCATGAGTTTGCTTTGAAGAATGTATGTGAGAAATACTTATAAAAACATATATTTGTATGTAGCATTTATGGGTCTGGAGAAGGCATATGATAGAGTTGATAGAGATGCTCTGTGGGAGGTATTAAGAGTATGCGGTATCGGAGGTAACGTGATACATGCAGTGAAAAGTTTTTATCAAGGATGTAGGGCATGTGTACGAGTAGGAAGAGAGGAAAGTGATTGGTTCCATGTGAATGCCGGTTGCGACAGGGGTGCGTGATGTCTCCATGGTTGTTTAAATTGTTTATGGATGGGGTGGTTAGGGAGGTGAATGCAAGAGTTTTGGAGAGAGGGAAAGTATGCAATCTGTTGTAGATGAGAGGGCGTGGGAAGTGAGTCAGGTGTTGTTCGCTGATGATACAGCGCTGGTGGCTGATTCAGGTGAGAAACCGCAGAATTGGTAACTGAGTTTGGTAAAGTGTGTGAAAGAAGAATGCTAAGAGTAAATGTGAATATGAGCAAGGTTGATAGGTTCAGTAGGATTGAAGGACATGTTAATTGAGTTGTAAGCTTCAATAGAGAAAAACTGGAGGAAGTAAAGTGTTTTAGATATCTGGTAATGGATTTAGCAGCGGATGGGACCATGGAAGCAAAAGTCAGTCACAGGGAAGGGGATGGGGCGAAGGTCCGGGGAGCGTTGAAGAATGTGTGGAAGGAGAGAACGTTATCTCGGAGAGCTAAAACGGGTATGTTTGAAGGAATATTTGTTCCAACAACGTTATATGGTTCCAAGACATGGGTTATAGATAGCGTTGTGCGGAGGAGAGTGGACGTTTGGGATATGAGGTGCTTGAGGACAGTATGTGGTGTGAGGTGGTTTGCTCGGGTAAGTAATGAAAGGGTAAGAGAGATATGTGGTGATAAAAAAAAGTGTGTTTGAGAGAGCAGAAAAGGGGGTATTGAAAGAGCTTGGTCATATGGAGAGAATGAGTGAGGAAACATTGTCAAGGAGGATATATGTGTCAGAGGTGGAGTGAACGAGGACAAGTGGGAGACCAAATTGGAGGTGGAAGGATGGGGTGAGAAAGATTTCGAGCGATCGGGCCTGGATATACAGGAGGGTGAAAGGCGTGAGAGGAATAGATTGAATTGGAACAATGTGGTATATCGGGGTCGACTTGCTGTCAGTGGATTGAACCAGGGCAGTTAAAGCTTCCGAGGTAAACCATGGAAAGTAATATTGGGCCCGGTCTCGTGCATCAAAGCTACTAGCACACTCACTCAGCTGCTCCCAAAACACTTGCCTCTCATGATCTTTCTTCTCATGCCCAGGTGCCTCGGTACCAATAATAACCCATCTCTCTCCATCCACTTTCAGTTTTAACCATATCATTCTAGAATTTACTTTCTTACACTCTATCACATACTCCCACCAATCCAGTTTCAGGAGTAGTGCTACTCCTTCCCTTTCTCTTGTCTTCTTACTAACCCCTGATTTTACTCCCAAGAAAGTCTCAAACCACTCTTCCCCTTTACCCTTGAGATTTGTTTCCCTCAGAGACAAAACATCCATGTTCCTTTACTCAAACATACTACCTATCTCTCCTTTCTTCTCATCTTGGTTGCATCCACACACATTTAGACGCCCAATCTGAGCCTTCGAGGAGGATGAGCACTCCCCGCGTTACTCCTTCTTCTGTTTCCCCCTTCAGTCGCCTTCTACGACACTTGAGGAAAGCGTGGGAAGTATATATATATATATATATATATATATATATATATATATATATATATATATATATATATATATATATATATATATATATATATATATATATATATATTTTATTTTTTCTTTTCAAACTATTCGCCATTTCCCGCGATAGCTAGGTAGCGCCAAGAACAGAGGACTTGGCCTTTGAAGGAATATTCTCACCTGGTCCCTTCTCTGTTCCCTCTTTTGGAAAATTAAAAAAAGAAAAGAAAGAACGATAAGGGAGGATTTCCAGCCCTCGGCTCCCTCCTCTTTTAGTGGCCTTGAACGACACGCAGGGAATACGTGGGAAGTGTACTTTCTCCCCTATCCCCAGGGATAATATATATATATATATATATATATATATATATATATATATATATATATATATATATATTCACTCTATTTCTTGCACTTCTTTCACCCTCCTGCATGTTCAGGCAGCGATCACACAAAATCTTTTTCACTTCATCTTTCCACCTCCAATTTGGTTTCCCACTTCTCGTTCCCTAAACCTCCGACACATATATCCTCTTGGTCAATCTTTCCTCACTCATTCTCTCCATGTGCCCAAACCACTTCAAAACACCCTCTTCTGCTCTCTCAACCATGCTCTTTTTATTTCCACACATCTCTCTTACCCTTACGTTACGTACTCGATCAAACCACCTCACACCAAACATTGTCCTCAAACATCTCATTTCCAGCACATCCATCCTCCTGCGCACAACTTTATCCATAGCACACGCCTCGCAATCATGCAACATTGTTGGAACCACTATTCCTTCAAACATACCCATTTTTGCTTTCCGAGATCGTGTTCTCGACTTCCACACATTTTTCAAGGCTCCCAGAATTTTCGCCCCCTCCCCCACCCTATGATCCACTTCCGCTTCCATGGTTCCATCCGCTGCCGGATCCACTCCCAGATATCTAAAACACTTTACTTCCATCAGTTTTTCTCCATTCAAACTTACCTCCCAACTGACTTGACAATCATCCCTACTGTACCTAATAAACTTGCTCTTATTCACATTTACTCTTAACTTTCATCTTTCACACACTTTACCAAACTCAGTCACCAGCTTCTGCAGTTTCTCACATGAATCAGCCACCAGCGCTGTATCATCAGCGAACAACAACTGACTCACTTCCCAAGCTCTCTCATCCCCAACAGACTTCATACTTGACCCTCTTTTCAAAACTCTTGCATTCACCTCCCTAACAACCCCATCCATAAACAAATTAAACAACCATGGAGACATCACACACCCCTGCCGCAAAACTACATTCACTGAGAACCAATCACTTTCCTCTCTTCCTACATGTACACATGCCTTACATCCTCGATAAAAACTTTTCACTGCTTCTAACAACTTGCCTCCCACACCATATATTCTTAATACTTTCCACACAGCATCTCTATCAACTCTATGCCTTCTCCAGATCCATAAATGCTACATACAAATCCATTTGCTTTTCTAAGTATTTCTCACAAACATTCTTCAAAGCAAACACCTGATCCACACATCCTCTACCACTTCTGAAACCACACTGCTCTTCCCCAATCTGATGCTCTGTACATAAGTATACGTATGTAAGTAGGAGAGATGGCCAGAGAGCGTTATTGGATTACGTGTTAATTGACAGGCGTGCGAAAGAGAGACTTTTGGATGTTAATGTGCTGAGAGGTGCAACTGGAGGGATGTCTGATCATTATCTTATGGAGGCTAAGGTGAAGATTCGTATGGGTTTTCAGAAAAGAAGAGTGAATGTTGTTGTGAAGAGGGTGGTGAGAGTAAGTAAGCTTGGGAAGGAAACTTGTGTGAGGAAGTACCAGCAGGGACTGCGTATATATATATATATATATATATATATATATATATATATATATATATATATATATATATATATATATATATATATATATATATATATATATATATATATATATATTTTTTTTTTTTTTTTTTTTTTTTTTTATACTTTGTCGCTGTCTCCCGCGTTTGCGAGGTAGCGCAAGGAAACAGACGAAAGAAATGGCCCAACCCCCCCCATACACATGTACATACAAACGTCCACACACACAAATATACATACCTACACAGCTTTCCATGGTTTACCCCGGACGCTTCACATGCCTTGATTCAATCCACTGACAGCACGTCAACCCCTGTATACCACATCGCTCCAATTCACTCTATTCCTTGCCCTCCTTTCACCCTCCTGCATGTTCAGGCCCCGATCACACAAAATCTTTTTCACTCCATCTTTCCACCTCCAATTTGGTCTCCCTCTTCTCCTCGTTCCCTCCACCTCCGACACATATATCCTCTTGGTCAATCTTTCCTCACTCATTCTCTCCATGTGCCCAAACCATTTTAAAACACCCTCTTCTGCTCTCTCAACCACGCTCTTTTTATTTCCACACATCTCTCTTACCCTTACGTTACTTACTCGATCAAACCACCTCACACCACACATTGTCCTCAAACATCTCATTTCCAGCACATCCATCCTCCTTCGCACAACTCTATCCATAGCCCACGCCTCGCAACCATACAACATTGTTGGAACTACTATTCCTTCAAACATACCCATTTTTGCTTTCCGGGATAATGTTCTCGACTTCCACACATTTTTCAAGGCTCCCAAAATTTTCGCCCCCTCCCCCACCCTATGATCCACTTCCGCTTCCATGGTTCCATCCGCTGACAGATCCACTCCCAGATATCTAAAACACTTCACTTCCTCCAGTTTTTCACCATTCAAACTCACCTCCCAATTGACTTGACCCTCAACCCTACTGTACCTAATAACCTTGCTCTTATTCACATTTACTCTTAACTTTCTTCTTCCACACACTTTACCAAACTCCGTCACCAGCTTCTGCAGTTTCTCACATGAATCCGCCACCAGCGCTGTATCATCAGCGAACAACAACTGACTCACTTCCCAAGCTCTCTCATCCCCAACAGACTTCATACTTGCCCCTCTTTCCAAGACTCTTGCATTTACCTCCCTAACAACCCCATCCATAAACAAATTAAACAACCATGGAGACATCACACACCCCTGCCGCAAACCTACATTCACTGAGAACCAATCACTTTCCTCTCTTCCTACACGTACATATATATATATATATATATATATATATATATATATATATATATATATACATATATATAAATATATATATATATATATATATATATATATATATATATTTTTTTTTTTTTTTTTTTTTCATACGATTCGCCATTTCCCGCATTTGCGAGGTAGCGTTAAGAACAGAGGACTGGGCCTTAGAGGGAATATCCTCACCTGGCCCCCTTCTCTGTTCCTTCTTTTGGAAAATTAAAAAAAAAACGAGAGGGGAGGATTTCCAGCCACCCGCTCCCTCCCCTTTTAGTCGCCTTCTACGACACGCAGGGAATACGTGGGAAGTATTCTTTCTCCCCTATCCCCAGGGATAATATATATATATATATATATATATATATATATATATATATATATATATATATATATATATATATATATATATATATATATATATATATATATATATATATATATATATATATATATATATATATATATATATATATATATATATATATATATATATATATATATATATATATATATATATATATATATATATATATATATATATATATATATATATATATATATATATATATATATATATATATATATATATATATATATATATATATATATATATATATATATATATATATATATATATATATATATGTATATGTATATGTATCCCCGGGGATAGGGGATTAAGAATACTTCCCACGTATTCCCTGCGTGTCGTAGAAGGCGACTAAAAGGGGAAGGAGTGGGGGCTGGAATTCCTCCATTCTTTTTTTTTTTTTTAATTTTCCAAAAGAAGGAAAAGAGTGGGGCCAGGTGAGGATATTCCAAAAAAGGCCCAGTCGTCAGTTCTTAACGCTACCTCGCTAACGCGGGAAATGGCGAATAGTTTAAAAGAAAGATATATATATATATATATATATATATATATATATATATATATATATATATATATATATATTTTTTTTTTATTATACTTTGTCGCTGTCTCCCGCGTTTGCGAGGTAGCGCAAGGAAACAGACGAAAGAAATGGCCCAACCCCCCCATACACATGTATATACATACGTCCAAACACGCAAATATACATACCTACACAGCTTTCCATAGCTTACCCCAGACGCTTCACATGCCTTGATTTAATCCACTGACAGCACGTCAACCCCGGTATACCACATCGCTCCAATTCACTCTATTCCTTGCCCTCCTTTCACCCTCCTGCATGTTCAGGCCCCGATCACACAAAATCTTTTTCACTCCATCTTTCCACCTCCAATTTGGTCTCCCTCTTCTCCTTGTTCCCTCCACCTCCGACACATATATCCTCTTGGTCAATCTTTCCTCACTCATCCTCTCCATGTGCCCAAACCACTTCAAAACACCCTCTTCTGCTCTCTCAACCACGCTCTTTTTATTTCCACACATCTCTCTTACCCTTACGTTACTCACTCGATCAAACCACCTCACACCACACATTGTCCTCAAACATCTCATTTCCAGCACATCCATCCTCCTGCGCACAACTCTATCCATAGCCCACGCCTCGCAACCATACAAAATTGTTGGAACCACTATTCCTTCAAACATACCCATTTTTGCTTTCCGAGATAATGTTCTCGACTTCCACACATTTTTCAAGGCCCCCAGAATTTTCGCCCCCTCCCCCACCCTATGATCCACTTCCGCTTCCATGGTTCCATCCGCTGCCAGATCCACTCCCAGATATCTAAAACACTTCACTTCCTCCAGTTTTTCTCCATTCAAACTCACCTCCCAATTGACTTGACCCTCAACCCTACTGTACCTAATAACCTTGCTCTTATTCACATTTACTCTTAGCTTTCTTCTTCCACACCCTTTACCAAACTCAGTCACCAGCTTCTGCAGTTTCTCACATGAATCAGCCACCAGCGCTGTATCATCAGCGAACAACAACTGACTCACTTCCCAAGCTCTCTCATCCCCAACAGACTTCATACTTGCCCCTCTTTCCAAAACTCTTGCATTTACCTCCCAAAGAACCCCATCCATAAACAAATTAAACTACCATGGAGACATCACACACCCCTGCCGCAAACCTACATTCACTGAGAACCAATCACTTTCCTCTCTTCCTACACGTACACATGCCTTACATCCTCGATAAAAAATTTTCACTGCTCCTAACAACTTTCCTCCCACACCATATATTCTTAATACCTTCCACAGAGCATCTCTATCAACTCGATCATATGCCTTCTCCAGATCCATAAATGCTACATACAAATCCATTTGCTTTTCTAAGTATTTCTCACATACATTCTTCAAAGCAAACACCTGATCCACACATCCTCTACCACTTTTGAAACCACACTGCTCTTCCCCAATCTGATGCTCTGTACATGCCTTCACCCTCTCAATCAATACCCTCCCATATAATTTACCAGGAATACTCAACAAACTTATACCTCTGTAATTTGAGCACTCACTCTTATCCCCTTTGCCTTTGTACAATGGCACTATGCACGCATTCCGCCAATCCTCAGGCACCTCACCATGAGTCATACATACATTAAATAACCTTACCAACCAGTCAAGAATACAGTCACCCCCTTTTTTAATAAATTCCACTGCAATACCATCCAAACCTGCTGCCTTGCCGGCTTTCATCTTCCGCAAAGCTTTCACTACCTCTTCTCTGTTTACCAAATCGTTTTCCCTAACCCTCTCACTTTGCACACCACCTCGACCAAAACACCCTATATCTGCCACTCTATCATCAAACACATTCAACAAACCTTCAAAATACTCACTCCATCTCCTTCTCACATCACCACTACTTGTTATCACCTCCCCATTTGCGCCCTTCACTGAAGTTCCCATTTGCTCCCTTGTCTTACGCACTTTATTTACCTCCTTCCAGAACATCTTTTTATTCTCCCTAAAATTTAATGATACTCTCTCACCCCAACTCTCATTTGCCCTTTTTTTCACCTCTTGCACCTTTCTCTTGACCTCCTGTCTCTTTCTTTTATACATCTCCCACTCAATTGCATTTTTTCCCTGCAAAAATCGTCCAAATGCCTCTCTCTTCTCTATCACTAATACTCTTACTTCTTCATCCCACCACTCACTACCCTTTTTTTTTTCATACTATTCGCCATTTCCCGCGATAGCGAGGTAGCGTTAAGAACAGAGGACTGGGCCTTTGAGGGAATACCCTCACCTGGCCCCCTTCTCTGTTCCTTCTTTTGGAAAAATTAAAAAAAAAAAAAAAAAAAAAAAAAAACGAGACGGGAGGATTTCCAGCCCCCCGCTCCCTTCCCTTTTAGTCGCCTTCTACGACACGCAGGGAATACGTGGGAAGTATTCTTTCTCCCCTATCCCCAGGGATAATATATATATATATAAATATATATATATATATATATATATATATATATATATTCTCCAACTTCACTATTTTCTTGTCAAAACACCATGCATGAAAACTATCACTCCAGTAACACAACTATAAACATTTACTTCCCCTTTAGAAAGTTCTGGGGAAGTCTGTCTCGATACACTGCGGCGAGGCGACGCGACGCTGACACAATCACTGTCACAATATCACTTCTGCCTCCTTCCAAGCGTTGTTTCAGGGAATAATTCCGGGTTGATCCAAAGAACCCACGATGTGCAGACAGTGGTGAAGGATGAGGTGCATTGAGTAGGTGGTGCTTTCTCTTATCAACAACACTAGCCTTCTTCTGTGCATATGATCCCCACAACAGGAACACAACACCTTTATTGCGTTCTGAGACTGTTTTTATCACACCATCAGTGAAAGTCTCCCAACCTTGATCCTTGTGTGAGTTTGCCTTGTGGGCCTTTACAGTTAGGCAGGCATTGAGCAGTAAAACACCTTGTTTTGCCCAGCCATACAAGTGTCCATGTGATGGGCGCACAAATCCTGGGATATCAGACTCCAGTTCTTGGTACATATTCAAGAGACTTGGTGGTGGCTGAACACCAATCTGAACACTAAAGCACAGACCATGAGCCTGTCTTGGCCCATGGTATGGATCTTGACCTAGTATGACTACTTTGACATCCTGCAAGTCACAATGGCGAGTCCAAGAAAATACCTGGTCTTCTGGCGGGTAAATTGTTGCTTTGCTCCGTTCATGCTCCAAAAAGTTGCTTAACTTTTCAAAGTAGGGTTGGAGAAGTTGGAGAAAAGTTGGAGAAAAATGTAGCTTAGACATTGAAGCTTATTGATTCAGTGGTGAAATTGATGAGAACTGCTATTGACGTTTGTGTGAATAAATTGTACATTTCCTTTTCCATAGCCAGAGGTTGAACCATTATGTGACGTTCATTTTTTCATTCATTTCAAGCTAAAAGTTTGTTTTCTAAATTGTTTCTTACATTTTTCATATGTATATATATGTATGTGTGTGTGTGTGTGTGTGTGTGTGTGTGTGTGTGTGTGTGTGCGTGTGTGTGTGTGTGTGTGTGTGTGTGTGTATATATATATGTATATTATCCCTGGGGATAGGGGTGAAAGAATACTTCCCACGTATTCCTCGCGTGTCGTAGAAAGCGACTAGAGGGGACGGGAGCGGGGGGCCGGAAATCCTCCCCTCCTTGTATTAACTTTCTAAAATGGGAAACAGAAGAAGGAGTCACGCGGGGAGTGCTCATCCTCCTCGAAGGCTCAGAGTGGGGTGCCTAAATGTGTGTGGATGTAACCAAGATGTGAAAAAAGGAGAGATAGGTAGTATGTTTGAGGAAAGGAACCTGGATGTTTTGGCTCTGAGTGAAACGAAGCTCAAGGGTAAAGGGGAAGAGTGGTTTGGAAATGTCTGGGGAGTGAAGTCAGGGGTTAGTGAGAGGACAAGAGCAAGGGAAGGAGTAGCAATACTCCTGAAACAGGAGTTGTGGGAGTATGTGATAGAATGTAAGAAAGTAAATTCTCGATTAATATGGGTGAAATTGAAAGTTGATGGAGAGAGGTGGGTGATTATTGGTGCATATGCACCTGGGCATGAGAAGAAAGATCATGAGAGGCAAGTGTTTTGGGAGCAGCTAAATGAGTGTGTTAGCGGTTTTGATGCACGAGACCGGGTTATAGTGATGGGTGATTTGAATGCAAAGGTGAGTAATGTGGCAGTTGAGGGAATAATTGGTATGCATGGGGTGTTCAGTGTTGTAAATGGAAATGGTGAAGAGCTTGTAGATTTATGTGCTGAAAAAGGACTGATGATTGGGAATACCTGGTTTAAAAAGCGAGATATACATAAGTATACTTATGTAAGTAGGAGAGATGGCCAGAGAGCGTTATTGGATTACGTGTTAATTGACAGGCGTGCGAAAGAGAGACTTTTGGATGTCAATGTGCTGAGAGGTGCAACTGGAGGGATGTCTGATCATTATCTTGTGGAGGCTAAGGTGAAGATTAGTATGGGTTTTCAGAAAAGAAGAGTGAATGTTGGGGTGAAGAAGGTGCTGAGAGTAAGTGAGCTTGGGAAGGAGACCTGTGTGAAGAAGTATCAGGAGAGACTGTGTACAGAATGGAAAAAGGTGAGAACAATGGAAGTAAGGGGAGTGGGGGAGGAATGGGATGTATTTAGGGAATCAGTGATGGATTGCGCAAAAGATGCTTGTGGCATGAGAAGAGTGGGAGGTGGGCTGTTTAGAAAGGGTAGTGAGTGGTGGGATGAAGAAGTAAGAGTATTAGTGAAAGAGAAGAGAGAGGCATTTGGACGATTTTTGCAGGGAAAAAATGCAATTGAGTGGGAGAAGTATAAAAGAAAGAGACAGGAGGTCAAGAGAAAGGTGCAAGAGGTGAAAAAAAGGGCAAATGAGAGTTGGGGTGAGAGACTATCAGTAAATTTTAGGGAGAATAAAAAGATGTTCTGGAAGGAGGTAAATAGGGTGCGTAAGACAAGGGAGCAAATGGGAACTTCAGTGAAGGGCGTAAATGGGGAGGTGATAACAAGTAGTGGTGATGTGAGAAGGAGATGGAATGAGTATTTTGAAGGTTTGTTGAATGTGTCTGATGACAGAGTGGCAGATATAGGGTGTTTGGGTCGAGGTGGTGTGCAAAGTGAGAGGGTTAGGGAAAATGATTTGGTAAACAGAGAAGAGGTAGTAAAAGCTTTGCGGAAGATGAAAGCCGGCAAGGCAGCAGGTTTGGATGGTATTGCAGTGGAATTTATTAAAAAAGGGGGTGACTGTATTGTTGACTGGTTGGTAAGGTTATTTAATGTATGTATGACTCATGGTGAGGTGCCTGAGGATTGGCGGAATGCGTGCATAGTGCCATTGTACAAAGGCAAAGGGGATAAGAGTGAGTGCTCAAATTACAGAGGTATAAGTTTGTTGAGTATTCCTGGTAAATTATATGGGAGGGTATTGATTGAGAGGGTGAAGGCATGTACAGAGCATCAGATTGGGGAAGAGCAGTGTGGTTTCAGAAGTGGTAGAGGATGTGTGGATCAGGTGTTTGCTTTGAAGAATGTATGTGAGAAATACTTAGAAAAGCAAATGGATTTGTATGTAGCATTTATGGATCTGGAGAAGGCATATGATAGAGTTGATAGAGATGCTCTGTGGAAGGTATTAAGAATATATGGTGTGGGAGGCAAGTTGTTAGAAGCAGTGAAAAGTTTTTATCGAGGATGTAAGGCATGTGTACGTGTAGGAAGAGAGGAAAGTGATTGGTTCTCAGTGAATGTAGGTTTGCGGCAGGGGTGTGTGATGTCTCCATGGTTGTTTAATTTGTTTATGGATGGGGTTGTTAGGGAGGTAAATGCAAGAGTCTTGGAAAGAGGGGCAAGTATGAAGTCTGTTGGGGATGAGAGAGCTTGGGAAGTGAGTCAGTTGTTGTTCGCTGATGATACAGCGCTGGTGGCGGATTCATGTGAGAAACTGCAGAAGCTGGTGACGGAGTTTGGTAAAGTGTGTGGAAGAAGAAAGTTAAGAGTAAATGTGAATAAGAGCAAGGTTATTAGGTACAGTAGGGTTGAGGGTCAAGTCAATTGGGAGGTGAGTTTGAATGGTGAAAAACTGGAGGAAGTGAAGTGTTTTAGATATCTGGGAGTGGATCTGTCAGCGGATGGAACCATGGAAGCGGAAGTGGATCATAGGGTGGGGGAGGGGGCGAAAATTTTGGGAGCCTTGAAAAATGTGTGGAAGTCGAGAACATTATCCCGGAAAGCAAAAATGGGTATGTTTGAAGGAATAGTAGTTCCAACAATGTTGTATGGTTGCGAGGCGTGGGCTATGGATAGAGTTGTGCGCAGGAGGATGGATGTGCTGGAAATGAGATGTTTGAGGACAATGTGTGGTGTGAGGTGGTTTGATCGAGTAAGTAACGTAAGGGTAAGAGAGATGTGTGGAAATAAAAAGAGCGTGGTTGAGAGAGCAGAAGAGGGTGTTTTGAAATGGTTTGGGCACATGGAGAGAATGAGTGAGGAAAGATTGACCAAGAGGATATATGTGTCGGAGGTGGAGGGAACGAGGAGAAGAGGGAGACCAAATTGGAGGTGGAAAGATGGAGTGAAAAGGATTTTGTGTGATCGGGGCCTGAACATGCAGGAGGGTGAAAGGAGGGCAAGGAATAGAGTGAATTGGAGCGATGTGGTATACAGGGGTTGACGTGCTGTCAGTGGATTGAATCAAGGCATGTGAAGCGTCCGGGGTAAACCATGGAAAGCTGTGTAGGTATGTATATTTCCGTGTGTGGACGTGTGTATGTACATGTGTATGGGGGGGGTTGGGCCATTTCTTTCGTCTGTTTCCTTGCGCTACCTCGCAAACGCGGGAGACAGCGACAAAGTCTAAAAAAAAAAAAAAAAAAAAAAAATATATATATATATATATATATATATATATATATATATATATATATATATATATATATATATATATATTATATATATATATATATATATATATATATATATATATATATATATATATATATAAAGTAAAGTCAGGGGTTAGTGAGAGGACAAGAGCAAGGGAAGGAGTAGCAATACTCCTGAAACAGGAGTTGTGGGAGTATGTGATAGAGTGTACGAAAGTATATTCTCGATCAATATGGGTAAAACTGAAAGTTGATGGAGAGAGGTGGGTGATTATTGGTGCATATGCACCTGGGCATGAGAAGAAAGATCAAGAGAGGCAAGTGTTTTGGGAGCAGCTGAATGAGTGTGTTAGTGGTTTTGATGCACGAGACCGGGTTATAGTGATGGGTGATTTGAATGCAAAGGTGAGTAATGTGGCAGTTGAGGGAATAATTGGTATACATGGGGTGTTCAGTGTTGTAAATGGAAATGGTGAAGAGCTTGTAGATTTATGTGCTGAAAAAGGACTGATTATTGGGAATACCTGGTTTAAAAAGCGAGATATACATAAGTATACTTATGTAAGTAGGAGAGATGGCCAGAGAGCGTTATTGGATTACGTGTTAATTGACAGGCGTGCGAAAGAGAGACTTTTGGATGTTAATGTGCTGAGAGGTGCAACTGGAGGGATGTCTGATCATTATCTTGTGGAGGCTAAGGTGAAGATTTGTATTGGTTTTCAGAAAAGAAGAGTGAATGTTGGGGCGAAGAGGGTGGTGAGAGTAAGTGAGCTTGAGAAGGAGACCTGTGTGAGGAAGTACCAGGAGAGACTGAGTACAGAATGGAAAAAGGTGAGAACAATGGAAGCAAGGGGAGTGGGGGAGGAATGGGATGTATTTAGGGAATCAGTGATGGATTGCGCAAAAGATGCTTGTGGCATGAGAAGAGTGGGAAGTGAGTTGATTAGAAAGGGTAGTGAGTGGTGGGATGAAGAAGTAAGAGTATTAGTGAAAGAGAAGAGAGGGGCATTTTGACGATTTTTGCAGGGAAAAAATGCAATTGAGTGGGAGATGTATAAAAGAAAGAGACAGAAGGTCAAGAGAAAGGTGCAAGAGGTGAAAAAAAGGGCAAATGAGAGTTGGGGTGAGAGAGTATCATTAAATTTTAGGGATAATAAAAAGATTTTCTGGAAGGAGGTAAATAAAGTGCGTAAGACAAGGGAGCAAATGGGAACTTCAGTGAAGGGCGCAAATGGGGAGGTGATAACAAGTAGTGGTGATGTGAGAGGGAGATGGAGTGAGTATTTTGAAGGTTTGTTGAATGTGTGTGATGATAGAGTGGCAGATATAGGGTGTTTTGGTCGAGGTGGTGTGCAAAGTGAGAGGGTTAGGGAAAATGATTTGGTAAACAGAGAAGAGGTAGTGAAAGCTTTGCGGAAGATGAAAGCCGGCAAGGCAGCAGGTTTGGATGGTATTGCAGTGGAATTTAATAAAAAAGGGGGTGACTGTATTGTTGACTGGTTGGTAAGGTTATTTAATGTATGTATGACTCATGGTGAGGTGCCTGAGGATTGGCGGAATGCGTGCATAGTGCCATTGTACAAAGGCAAAGGGGATAAGAGTGAGTGCTCAAATTACAGAGGTATAAGTTTGTTGAGTATTCCTGGTAAATTATATGGGAGGGTATTGATTGAGAGGGTGAAGGCATGTACAGAGCATCAGATTGGGGAAGAGCAGTGTGGTTTCAGAAGTGGTAGAGGATGTGTGGATCAGGTGTTTGCTTTGAAGAATGTATGTGAGAAATACTTAGAAAAGCAAATGGATTTGTATGTAGCATTTATGGATCTGGAGAAGGCATATGAAAGAGTTGATAGAGATGCTCTGTGGAAGGTATTAAGAATATATGGTGTGGGAGGAAAGTTGTTAGAAGCAGTGAAAAGTTTTTATCGAGGATGTAAGGCATGTGTACGTGTAGGAAGAGAGGAAAGTGATTGGTTCTCAGTGAATGTAGGTTTGCGGCAGGGGTGTGTGATGTCTCCATGGTTGTTTAATTTGTTTATGGATGGGGTTGTTAGGGAGGTAAATGCAAGAGTTTTGGAAAGAGGGGCAAGTATGAAGTCTGTTGGGGATGAGAGAGCTTGGGAAGTGAGTCAGTTGTTGTTCGCTGATGATACAGCGCTGGTGGCTGATTCATGTGAGAAACTGCAGAAGCTGGTGACTGAGTTTGGTAAAGTGTGTGAAAGAAGAAAGTTAAGAGTAAATGTGAATAAGAGCAAGGTTATTAGGTACAGTAGGGTTGAGGGTCAAGTCAATTGGGAGGTGAGTTTGAATGGAGAAAAACTGGAGGAAGTGAAGTGTTTTAGATATCTGGGAGTGGATCTGGCAGCGGATGGAACCATGGAAGCGGAAGTGGATCATAGGGTGTGGGAGGGGGCGAAAATTCTGGGAGCCTTGAAGAATGTGTGGAAGTCGAGAACATTATCTCGGAAAGCAAAAATGGGTATGTTTGAAGGAATAGTGGTTCCAACAATGTTGTATGGTTGCGAAGCGTGGGCTATGGATAGAGTTGTGCGCAGGAGGATGGATGTGCTGGAAATGAGATGTTTGAGGACAATGTGTGGTGTGAGGTGGTTTGATCGAGTGAGTAACGTAAGGGTAAGAGAGATGTGTGGAAATAAAAAGAGCGTGGTTGAGAGAGCAGAAGAGGGTGTTTTGAAGTGGCTTGGGCACATGGAGAGAATGAGTGAGGAAAGATTGACCAAGAGGATATATGTGTCGGAGGTGGAGGGAACGAGGAGAAGAGGGAGACCAAATTGGAGGTGGAAAGATGGAGTGAAAAAGAATTTGTGTGATCGGGGCCTGAACATGCAGGAGGGTGAAAGGAGGGCAAGGAATAGAGTGAATTGGAGCGATGTGGTATACCGGGGTTGACGTGCTGTCAGTGGATTGAATCAAGGTATGTGAAGCGTCTGGGGTAAACCATGGAAAGCTGTGAAGGTATGTATATTTGCGTGTGTGGACGTATGTATATACATGTGTATGGGGGGGGTTGGGCCATTTCTTTCGTCTGTTTCCTTGCGCTACCTCGCAAACGCGGGAGACAGCGACAAAGTATAAAAAAAAAAAAAATATATATATATATATATATATATATATATATATATATATATATATATATATATATATATATATATATATATATATACATATATAAATTATACAACATTGTTGGAACCACTATTCCTTCAAACATAGCAATTTTTGCTTTCGGAGACAATTTTCTTGACTTCCACACATTCTTCAAGGCTCCCAGGATTTTCGCCCCCTCCCCCACCCTATGATTCACTTCCGCTTTCATGGTTCCATCCGCTGCCAGATCCACTCCCAGATATCTAAAACACTTTACTTCCTCCAGTTTTTCTCCATTCAAACTTTTCTCTCAATTGACTTGACTCTCAACCCTACTGTACTTAATAACCTTGCTCTTATTCACATTTACTCTTAACTTTCTTCTTTCACACAGCTTACCAAACTCAGTCACCAGCTTCTGCAGTTTCTCACATGAATCCTCAACCAACGCTGTATCATCAGCGAACGGCAACTGACTCACTTCCCAAGCTCTCTCATCCCCAACAGACTTCATAGTCGCCCCTCTTTCCAAAACTCTTGCATTCACCTCCTTAACTACCCCATCCATAAACAAATAAACAACCATGGAGACATCAAACACACCCGCCACAAACCAATATTCAATGAGAACCAATCACTTATATGTATATTATTTATTTTTTTTATTATACTTTGTCGCTGTCTCCCGCGTTTGCGAGGTAGCGCAAGGAAATAGACGAAAGAAATGGCCCAACCCCCCCCCCCCCCATACACATGTATATACATACGTCCACACACGCAAATATACATACCTACACAGCTTTCCATGGTTTACCCCAGACGCTTCACATGCCTTGATTCAATCCACTGACAGCACGTCAACCCCGGTATACCACATCGCTCCAATTCACTCTATTCCTTGCCCTCCTTTCACCCTCCTGCATGTTCAGGCCCCGATCACACAAAATCTTTTTCACTCCATCTTTCCACCTCCAATTTGGTCTCCCTCTTCTCCTCGTTCCCTCCACCTCCGACACATATATCCTCTTGGTCAATCTTTCCTCACTCATTCTCTCCATGTGCCCAAACCACTTCAAAACACCCGCTTCTGCTCTCTCAACCACGATCTTTTTATTTCCACACATCTCTCTTACCCTTACGTTACTTACTCGATCAAACCACCTCACACCACACATTGTCCTCATACATCTCATTTCCAGCACATCCATCCTCCTGCACACAACTCTATCCATAGCCCACGCCTCGCAACCATACAACATTGTTAGAACCACTATTCCTTCAAACATACCCATTTTTGCTTTCCGAGATAATGTTCTCGACTTCCACACATTCTTCAAGGCTCCCAGAATTTTCGCCCCCTCCCCCACCCTATGATCCAATTCCGCTTCCATGTTTCCATCCGCTGCCAGATTCACTCCTAGATATCTAAAACACTTCACTTCCTACAGTTTTTCTCCATTCAAACTCACCTCCCAATTAAATTGACCCTCAACTCTACTGTAAATAATAACCTTGCTCTTATTCACATTTACTCTTAACTTTCTTCTTTCACACACTTTACTAAACTCAGTCACCAGCTTCTGCAGTTTCTCACATGAATCAGCCACCAGCGCTGTATCATCAGCGAACAACAACTGACTCACTTCCCAAGCTCTCTCATCCACTACAGACTTCATACTTGCCCCTCTTTCCAAAACTCTTGCATTCACCTCCCTAACAACCCCATCCATATACAAATTAAACAACCATGGAGACATCACACACCCCTGCCGCAAACCTACATTCACTGAGAACCAATCACTTTCCTCTCTTCCTACACGTACACATGCCTTACATCCTCGATAAAAACTTTTCACTGCTTCTAACAACTTGCCTCCCACACCATATATTCTTAATACCTTCCACAGAGCATCTCTATCAACTCTATCATATGCCTTCTCCAGATCCATAAATGCTACATACAAATCCATTTGCTTTTCTAAGTATTTCTCACATACATTCTTCAAAGCAAACACCTGATCCACACATCCTCTACCACTTCTGAAACCACACTGCTCTTCCCCAATCTGATGCTCTGTACATGCCTTCACCCTCTCAATCAATACCCTCCCATATAATTTACCAGGAATACTCAACAAACTTATACCTCTGTAATTTGAGCACTGACTCTTATCCCCTTTGTCTTTGTACAATGGCACTATATATATATATATATATATATATATATATATATATATATATATATATATATATATATATGTATATATATATATATATATATATATATATATATATATATATATATATATATATATATATATATATATATATATATAGCTGTTTGTATAGTTGCATCTTTGAGTGCATTTATGTTTCCCTCCCCCATTCACCGTCAACCAGGCACCCGTGTCTACGGCCCATAACAGTAGTAGCATCGCCTCCATCCCGGCTAAGAACACCTCCACAACTTATCCCTTTGATTGCTTCACGCCTGAAGGAACGCTGGGCCGATAATGCGTATTCTTGTTCGACACTCTCCTTAACTGGCATTATCATGTGATGATGTTTGTTCAGCATATCGTTACCTGGTAAATACTGGGTTTCCAATACAGGGTTATAGTGTAGTATTCTCGATACTGCCTCATCTGAATACATTTCACGTTCTTGGTAAAACAAATTTTGTACTTTTTCTTGGGCTGTAAGAAGAGCCTCTATCTACCTGTACCGCGGGAAACGCAGTGATTTATTCTTATTTATAATCACACACACACAGACATAGACATATAGGGACACACACACACATACGAATACACACACACACACACACACACACACACACACACACACAAACATATATATATATATATACATATATATATATATATATATATATATATATATATATATATATATATATATATATATATATATATATATATATATATATATATATATATATATATATTTTTTTTTTTATACTATTCGCCATTTCCCGTGATAGCGAGGTAGCGTCAAGATCAGAGGACTGGGCCTCTGAGGGAATATCCTCACCTGGCCCTCTTCTCTGTTCCTTCTTTTGGGGAAAAAAAAAAAGAAAAAAAAAACAAGAGGGGAGGATTTCCAGCACCCCGCTCCTTTCCCTTTTAGTCGCCTTCTACGACACGCAGGGAATACGTGGGAAGTATTCTTTCTCCCCTATCCCCAGGGATAATTGTAGAGTTGTGCGCAGGAGGATGGATGTGCTGGAAATGAGATGTTTGAGGACAATGTGTGGTGTGAGGTGGTTTGATCGAGTAAGTAACGTAAGGGTAAGAGAGATGTGTGGAAATAAAAAGAGCGTGGTTGAGAGAGCAGAAGAGGGTGTTTTGAAATGGTTTGGGCACATGGAGAGAATGAGTGAGGAAAGATTGACCAAGAGGATATATGTGTCGGAGGTGGAGGGAACGAGGAGAAGAGGGAGACCAAATTGGAGGTGGAAAGATGGAGTGAAAAGGATTTTGTGTGATCGGGGCCTGAACATGCAGGAGGGTGAAAGGAGGGCAAGGAATAGAGTGAATTGGAGCGATGTGGTATACAGGGGTTGACGTGCTGTCAGTGGATTGAATCAAGGCATGTGAAGCGTCCGGGGTAAACCATGGAAAGCTGTGTAGGTATGTATATTTGCGTGTGTGGACGTGTGTATGTACATGTGTATGGGGGGGGTTGGGCCATTTCTTTCGTCTGTTTCCTTGCGCTACCTCGCAAACGCGGGAGACTGCGACAAAGTATAAAAAAAAAAAAAAAAAAATATATATATATATATATATATATATATATATATATATATATATATATGTATATATATATATATATATATATATATATATATATATATTTATATATGTATATGTATATATATTATCCTGGGGAATGGGGAGAAAGAATACTTCCCACGTATTCCCTGCGTGTCGTAGAAGGCGACTAAAAGGGGAGGAAGCGGGGGGCTGGAAATCCTCCCCTCTTGTCTTTTTTTTTAATTTTCCAAAAGAAGGAACGGAGAAGGGGGCCAGGTGAGGATGTTCACTCAGAGGCCCAGTCCTCTGTTCTTAACGCTGTCTTGCTGATGCGGGAAATGGCGAATAGTTTGAAAAAAAAAGGTTTGAATATATATATATATATATATATATATATATATATATATATATATATATATATATATATATATATATATATATATATATATATATATATATATTTTTTTTTTTTCTTTTTTCTTTTTTAAACTATTCGCCATTTCCCACGTTAGCGAGGTAGCGTTGAGAACAGAGTACTGGGCCATTGAGGGAATATCCTCACCTGGCCCCCTTCTCTATTCATTCTTTTGGAAAATTAAAAAAAAATAATTAGAAAGGAGGATTTCCAGCACCCCGCTCCCTCCCCTTTTAGTCGCCTTCTACGACACGCAGGGAATACGCGGGAAGTATTCTTTCTCCCCTATCCCCAGGGATTATATATATATATATATATATATATATATATATATATATATATATATATATATATATATATATATATATATATATATATATATATATATATATATATATATATATATATATATATATATATATATATATATATATATATATATATATATATATATATATATATATATATATATATATATATATATAAAAGGGGGTGACTGTATTGTTGACTGGTTGGTAAGGTTATCTAATGTATGTATGACTCATGGTGAGGTGCCTGAGGATTGGCGGAATGCGTGCATAGTGCCATTGTACAAAGGCAAAGGGGATAAGAGTGAGTGCTCAAATTACAGAGGTATAAGTTTGTTGAGTATTCCTGGCAAATTATATAGGAGGGTATTGATTGAGAGGGTGAAGGCATGTACAGAGCATCAGATTGGGGAAGAGCAGTGTGGTTTCAGAAATGGTAGAGGATGTGTGGATCAGGTGTTTGCTTTGAAGAATGTATTTGAGAAATACTCAGAAAAGCAAATGGATTTGTATGTAGCATTTATGGATCTGGAGAAGGGATATGATAGAGTTGATAGAGATGCTCTGTGGAAGGTATTAAGAATATATGGTGTGGGAGGCAAGTTGTTAGAAGCAGTGAAAAGTTTTTATCGAGGATGTAAGACATGTGTACGTGTAGGAAGAGAGGAAAGTGATTGGTTCTCAGTGAATGTAGGTTTGCGGCAGGGGTGTGTGATGTCTCCATGGTTGTTTAATTTGTTTATGGATGGGGTTGTTAGGGAGGTGAATGCAAGAGTTTTGGAAAGAGGGGCAAGTATGAAGTCTGTTGGGGATGAGAGAGCTTGGGAAGTGAGTCAGTTGTTGTTCGCTGATGATACAGCGCTGGTGGTTGATTCATGTAAGAAACTGCAGAAGCTGGTGACTGAGTTTGGTAAAGTGTGTGAAAGAAGAAAGTTAAGAGTAAATGTGAATAAGAGCAAGGTTATTAGGTACAGTAGGGCTGAGGGTCAAGGCAATTGGGGGGTAAGTTTGAATGGAGAGAGGCTGGAGGAAGTAAAGTGTTTTAGATATCTGGGAGTGAATCTGGCAGAGGATGGAACCATGGAAGCGGAAGTGAATCATAGGGTGGGGGAGGGGGCGAAAATTCTGGGAGCCTTGAAGAATGTTTGGAAGTCGAGAACATTATCTCGGAAAGCAAAAATGGGTATGTTTGAAGGAATAATGGTTCCAACAATGTTGTATGGTTGCGAGGAGTGGGCTATGGATAGAGTTGTGCGCAGGAGGGTGGATGTTCTGGAAATGAGATATTTGAGGACAATATGTGGTGTGAGGTGGTTTGAGCGAGTAAGTAATATAAGGGTGAGAGAGATGTGTGGAAATAAAAAGAGTGTGGTTGAGAGAGCAGAAAAGTGAGAAAATGAGTGAGGAAAGATTGACCAAGAGGATATATGTGTCAGAGGTGGAGGGAACGAGGAAAAGTGGGAGTCCAAATTGGAGGTGGAAAGATGGAGTGAAAAAGGTTTTGAGTGATCGGGGCCTGAACATGCAGGAGGGTGAAAGGCTTGCAAGAAATAGAGTGAATTGGAACGATGAGGTATACCGGGGTCGACGTGCTGTTAATGGATTGAACCAGGGCATGTTAAGCGCCTGGGGTAAACCATGCAAAGTGTGTGGGGCCTGGATGTGGAAAGGGAGCTCTGTTTTCGGTACATTATTACATGACAGCTAGAGACTGAGTGTGAACGAATGGGGCCTTTGCTGTTTTTCCTAGCGCTACCTCGCACACATGAGGCGGGAGGGGGTTGTTATTCCATGTGTGGCGAGGTGGCGATGGGAACAAATAAAGGCAGATATTATGAGTTATTCACATGTGTATGTATGTATATGTCTGTGTGTGTATATATATGTGTACATTGAGATGTATAGGTATGTATATTGTGCGTGTGTGGACATGTATGTATATACATGTGTATGTGGGCGGGTTGGGCAATTCTTTCGTCTGTTTCCTTGCGCTACCTCGCTAACGCGGGAGATAGCGATGGGAACAAATAAAGGCAGATATTATGAGTTATTCACATGTGTATGTATGTATATGTCTGTGTGTGTATATATATGTGTACATTGAGATGTATAGGTATGTATATTGTGCGTGTGTGGACATGTATGTATATACATGTGTATGTGGGCGGGTTGGGCAATTCTTTCGTCTGTTTCCTTGCGCTACCTCGCTAACGCGGGAGATAGCGACAAAGCAAAATGAATAAATATATAATATAATATAATATAATATATATATATATATATATATATATATATATATATATATATATATATATATATATATATATATATATATATTATCCCTGGGGATAGGGGATTAAGAATACTTCCCACGTATTCCCTGCGTGTCGTAGAAGGCGACTAAAAGGGGAGGGAGCGGGGGGCTGGAGATCCTCCCCTCTCGTTTTATTTTTTTTTTTTCTTTTTTTTTTTTCAAAAGAAGGAACAGAGAATTGGGCCAGGTGAGGGTATTCCCTCAAAGGCCCAGTCCTCTGTTCTTAACGCTACCTCGCTAACGCGGGAAATGGCGAATAGTTTAAAAGAAAGAAAAAAAAGAAAGATATATATATATATATATATATATATATATATATATATATATATATATATATATATATATATATATATATATATATATATATATATATATATATATATATATATATATTCCTTTGAGTCTACGGGGAAAATGAAACACGAAAAGTTCCCAAGTGCACTTTTCACTAAAGTTCCAGTTGATGACCTTTTAGAATATGTTTCAAAGTCTAATTTTATTGAACTGATAAAATTGGGTATAGAAGACTGTGTATTTCTATCTAATGGAGATTATTATGCTCAAAAATTTGGTATGTTAGTGGGTAACTCTCTTTCACCTGTACTAAGTCATCTTTATATGGAATCTTTTGAAACAAAATTACTAAAGGATATCTTACCTTCTATTGCAATTTGGTTTAGGTATGTAGATGATGGTCTTTGTGTTTGGCCAACAAATGAAAATTTACAAATATTTCTCCGCTTACTTAACAACTTAGTATCTTCTATCAAATTTACTGCAGAAAATGAAAATAAAGGTATGTTACCATTTCTAGATTACATGATCCATAGACAAGGTAATAAGTTTAAGTTTAGCATATACAGAAAACCCATCAATGTATGCTCATATGTCCATTATTACTCATCTCAACTTGAGAGAGTTAAATTATCATCATTTCAATCTTTGTTCCTTAGGGCATTACGTATTTGCAGTCCAGAGTTTACTGATGATGAGTTTCAGAAGATATATTCTATTGGATCTAAGTTAAAGTACCCTGGATCTTTCATTGATAAATCCCTTAAGTTAGCAAAGAAATCACTTTATAGAGTTGAGCCCAAACCTCCCATTGACACCAAGAATCTTTTAGTTCACCCTTTTAATAATAATTTCACTTTGCTTCCCATGCTGCTTAAATCCTTTAATGCAAATGTTGCCCTTAGTAACAATAATACTATAAAGAATATCTTAATGAGGAATTCACCAGAAAATTCTCTTGGTTGCATCTATAAAGTCCCTTGTGGAAACTGTGATAAATTTTATGTTGGTCAGACTGGTAAGGATCTTTCTGTTAGACTTAAGCAACATAAATATAGTATAAGAACGGGACAAGAATCAAATGCCTTGTTTAATCATGTTAAAAACTATGATCATTGTATTGACTGGAGTAGCGCCATCTCAGTTATTAACTCGAACTCTATTACCAAGAGAAATATCATTGAATCTTCTATTATTAGATACACAAAGAATTATAATCTTAATATTAGTGATGGTCTATACAAATTAGATAACTTTATTGTTGATAAGATTTGGAAAAGGATAAGTTTATGAACGCTCGTTGTATGTTTTGGACAATCACATGTTTACCAAATGGCGTCCTAGCTTCGTCTCTTCTATGTATATCAACTGACTGTTAGATTTCTCTCTTGTGTCTTCCCTGATGATGTGATTATTGCACGAAAGTGCACTTGGGAACTTTTCGTGTTTCATTTTCCCCGTGGACTCATAGGAATATCTTGATCACGCGCAAGATTGTGATCCTTTCCAATATATATATATATATATATATATATATATATATATATATATATATATATATATATATATATATATATATATATATATATATATATATACATATATATATATATATATATATATATATATATATATATATATATATATATATATATATATATATATATATATATATTTTTATCTATTTTGCTTTGTCGCTGTCTCCCGCGTTTGCGAGATAGCGCAAGGAAACAGACGAAAGAAATGGCCCAACCCACCCCAATACACAATGTAGACACACACACGTCCACACACGCAAATATACATAAATATACATCTCAATGTACACATATATATACATACACAGACACATACATATATACCCATGCACACAATTCACACTGTCTGCCCCCATTCACTCCCATCACCACCTCGCCACACATGGAATACCTTCCCCCTCCCCCTCATATGTGCGAGGTAGCACTAGGAAAAGACAACAAAGGCCACATTCGTTCACACTCCGTCTCCAGCTGCCACGCAATAATGCCCGAAACCACAGCTCCCTTTCCACATCCAGGCCCCACACAACTTTCCAAGGTTTACCCCAGACGCTTCACAGCCCTGATTCAATCCACTGACAGCACGTCAACCCTGGTATACCACATCGATCCAATTCACTCTATTCCTTGCCCTCTTTTCACCCTCATGCATGTTCAGGATCCGATCACTTGGTCTCCCACATCTCCTCGTTCCCTCCACCTCCGACACATATATCATCTTGGTCAATCTTTCCTCACTCATTCTCTTCATGTGCCCAAACCATTTCAAAACACCCTCTTATGCTCTCTCAACCACGCTTTTTTTTTTATTTCCACACATCTCTCTTACCCTTACGTTACTTACTCGATCAAACCACCTCACATCACACATTGTCCTCAAACATCTCATTCCCAGCACATCCACCCTCCTGCGCACAACTCTATCCATAGCTCACGCCTCGCAACCATACAACATTGTTGGAACCACTATTCCTTCAAACATACCCATTTTTGCTTTCCGAGATAATGTTCTCGACTTCCACACATTCTTCAAGGCTCCCAGGATTTTCGCCCCCTCCCCCACCCTATGATTCACTTCCGCTTCCATGGTTCCATCCGCTGCCAGATCCACTCCCAGATATCTAAAACACTTTACTTCCTCCAGTTTTTCTTCATTCAAACATACCTCCAAATTGACTTGACTCTCAACCCTACTGTACCTAATAACCTTGCTCTTATTCACATTAATCTTAACTTTCTTCTTTCACACACTTTACCAAACTCAGTCACCAGCTTCTGCAGTTTCTCACATGAATCAGCCACCAGCGCTGTATCATCAACGAACAACAACTGACTCACTTCCCAAGCTCTCTCATCCACAACAGACTTCATACTTGCCCCTCTTTCCAAAACTCTTGCATTCACCTCCCTAAAAACCCCATCCATAAACAAATTAAACAACCATGGAGACATCACACACTCCTGCCGCAAACCTACATTCACTGAGAACCAATCACTTTCCTCTCTTCCTACACGTACACATGTCTTACATCCTCGATAAAAACTTTTCACTGCTTCTAACAACCTGCCTCCCACACCATATATTCTTAATACCTTCTACAGAGCATCTCTATCAACTCTATCATATGCCGTCTCCAGATCCATAAATGTTACATACAAATCCATTTGCTTTCCTAAGTATTTCTCACATACATTCTTCAAAGCAAACACCTGATCCACACATCCTCTACCACTTCTGAAACTATACTGCTCTTCCCCAATCTGATGCTCTGTACATGGCTTCACCCTCTCAATCAATACCCTCCCATATAATTTACCAGGAATACTCAACAAACTTATACCTCTGTAATTTGAGCACTCACTCTTATCCCCTTTGCCTTTGTACAATGGCACTATGCACGCATTCCGCCAATCCTCAGGCACCTCACCATGATTCATACATACATTAAATAACCTTACCAACCAGTCAACAATACAGTCACCCCCTTTTTTAATAAATTCCACTGCAATACCATCCAATCCTGCTGCCTTGCCGGCTTTCATCTTCCGCAAAGCTTTTACTACCCTCTTCTCTGTTTACCAAATTATTTTCCCTAACCCTCTCATTTTGCACACCACCTCGACCAAAACACCCCATATCTTCCTCTCTATCATCAAACACATTCTACAAACCTTCAAAATACTCACTCCATCTCCTTCTCACATCACCACTACTTGTTATCACCTCCACATTTGCGCCCTTCACTGAAGTTCCCATTTGCTCCCTTGTCTTACGCACTGTATTTACCTCCTTCCAGATATTCTTTTTATTCTCCCTAAAATTTAATGATACTCTCTCACCCCAACTCTCATTTGCTCTCTTTTTCACCTCTTGCACCTTTCTCTTGACCTCCCGTCTCTTTCTTTTATACATCTCCCATTCAATTGCATTTTTTCCGTGAAAAATCGTCCAAATGCCTCTCTCTTCTCTTTCACTAATAATCTTACTTCTTCATCCCACCACTCACTACCCTTTGTAATCAACCCACCTCCCACTCTTCTCATGCCACAAGCATCTTTTGCGCAATCCATGACTGATTCCCTAAATGCATCCCATTCCTCCCCCACTCCCCGTACTTCCATTGTTCTCACCTTTTTCCATTCCCTGGGGATAGGGGAGAAAGAATACTTCCCACGTATTCTCTGCGTGTCGTAGAAGGCGATTAAAAGGGAAGGGAGCGGGGGGCTGGAAACCCTGCCTCACATTTATTTTTTAAATTTTCCAAAAGAAGGAACAGAGAAGGGAGCCAGTTGAGGATATATCCTCTAATGCGGGAAATGGCGAATGGTATGAAAGAAAATATATATACATATATATATATATATATATATATATATATATATATATATATATATATATATATATATATATATATATATATATATATAATATATATATATATATATATATATATATATATATATATATATATATATATATAATATATATATATATATATATATATATATATATATATATATATATATATATATATATATATATATATATATATATATATATATATATATATATATATATATATATATATATATATATATATATATATATATATACATATATATATATATATATATATATATATATATATATATATATATATATATATATATATATATATATATATATATATATATATATATATATCTATACATATATATATATATATATATATATATGTATATATATATATATATATATATATATATATATATATATATATATATATATATATATATATATATATATATATATATATATATATATATATATATATATATATATATATATATATATGCATATATATATATATATATGTATATATATATATATATATATATATATATATATATATATATATATATATATTATATATATATATATATATATATATATATATATTTTTTTTTTTCTTTCTTTCAAACTATTCGCCATTTCCCGCATTAGCGAGGTAGCGTTAAGAACAGAGGACTGGGCCTTTGAGGGAATACCCTCACCTGGCCCAATTCTCTGTTCCTTCTTTTGAAAAAAAAAAAAAAAACGAGAGGGGAGGATTTCCAGCCCCCCGCTCCCTCCCCTTTTAGTCGCCTTGTACGACACGCAGGGAATACGTGGGAAGTATTCTTAATCCCCTATCCCCAGGGATGATATATATATATATATATATATATATATATATATATATATATATATATATATATATATATATATATATATAAATATATATATTTTTTTTTTTTTTTTTTTTTTTTTTTTTATACTTTGTCGCTGTCTCCCGCGTTTGCGAGGTAGCGCAAGGAAACAGACGAAAGAAATGGCCCAACCCCCCCCCCCATACACATGTATATACATACGTCCACACACGCAAATATACATACCTACACAGCTTTCCATGGTTTACCCCAGACGCTTCACATGCCTTGATTCAATCCACTGACAGCACGTCAACCCCGGTATACCACATCGCTCCAATTCACTCTATTCCTTGCCCTCCTTTCACCCTCCTGCATGTTCAGGCCCCGATCACACAAAATCTTTTTCACTCCATCTTTCCACCTCCAATTTGGTCTCCCTCTTCTCCTTGCTCCCTCCACCTCCGACACATATATCCTCTTGGTCAATCTTTCCTCACTCATCCTCTCCATGTGCCCAAAACCACTTCAAAGCACCCTCTTCTGCTCTCTCAACCACGCTCTTTTTATTTCCACACATCTCTCTTACCCTTACGTTACTCACTCGATCAAACCACCTCACACCACACATTGTCCTCAAACATCTCATTTCCAGCACACCATCCTCCTGCGCACAACTCTATCCATAGCCCACGCCTCGCAACCATACAACATTGTTGGAACCACTATTCCTTCAAACATACCCATTTTTGCTTTCCGAGATAATGTTCTCGACTTCCACACATTCTTCAAGGCCCCCAGAATTTTCGCCCCCTCCCCCACCCTATGATCCACTTCCGCTTCCATGGTTACATCCGCTGCCAGATCCACTCCCAGATATCTAAAACACTTCACTTCCTCCAGTTTTTCTCCATTCAAACTCACCTCCCAATTGACTTGACCCTCAACCCTACTGTACCTAATAACCTTGCTCTTATTCACATTTACTCTTAACTTTCTTCTTCCACACTTTACCAAACTCAGTCACCAGCTTCTGCAGTTTCTCACATGAATCAGCCACCAGCGCTGTATCATCAGCGAACAACAACTGACTCACTATATAAATATATATACATATATCTTCTTCCTTCACACCACTCGCCACCATATATATTTATATATATCATGCTTATTCGCCGTCTCCCGCGTTAGCGATGTAGCGCCGGAAAACAAACGAAAGAGTGGCCCCAACCCCCCTACATATATATGCATTCCTATGAGACCACGGGGAAAATGAAACACGATAAGTTCCCAAGGGCACTTTCCTGCAATAATCACATCATCAGGGGAGACATAAGAGAGAAATATAATTTTCACTTGATATACGAGGAGACGTAGCTAGGACGACATTTGGCAAGCAAGTGATTTTCGACGACAGGCTATGAGCGTATCATAAACTTAATGTGTGGACAAGATGGATTGTTTAGATCTTCACTAATATTAAGAATATAATTCTTTGCGTATCTAATAATAGAAGATTCAATGATATTTCTTGTGGTATTGGAGTTAGAGTTAATAACTTATATGGCATTACTCAGTCAATACAATGGTCATAATTTTTAACGTGACTGAACAAGGCATTTGATTCTTTTCCTGTTTTTATTCTACATTCATGTTGCTTAAGTCTATCAGAAAGATTCTTACCAGTCTGACCAACATAAAACCTTTCGCAATTTCTACATGGCACTTTATAGAAGCACCCAGGAAAATTTTCTTTGAGTTCCTGATTAAGATATTCTTATTAGTATTATTGTTGCTATAGGCAACCTTTACATTAAAAGATTTAAGCAACATGGGAAGTATAGTAAAATTATTATTGAAATGTAGAACTAAAATATTCTTGGTGTCAATGGGAGGTTTGGGCTCAAGTCTATAAAACGATGTCTTTGCTTACTTAAGGGATATATCAACGAAAAATCTAGTGTACTTTAACTTAGATCCAATAGAATATGTCTTCTCAAACTCATCATTAATATACTCAATATACGTAATGCTCTATGGAACATAGATTGAAATGATATTCTAACTCAGTAATGTTAAGATGAGTAATAATGGATATGTGAGCATACATTGGTAGGTTTTCTGTATATGATAACTTAAACCTGCTTGCTTGCCTATAGATCATGAAATCCAAAAACGGTAACATACCATAATTTTCATTTTCTATAGTAAATTTGATGGAAGGTACTACATTGTTAAGTAAGGCTAGAAATGTTTGTAAATTTTCATTTGTTGGCCAAACATATAAATATCATCTACATACCTGAACCAAGTTGCATTAGTAGGTAAAATATCCTTTAGTAATTTTGTTTCAAAAAATGAATGTCGGTCTACGGCAGGGTGTGTGATGCCTCCTTGGTTGTTTGATTTGTTTATATATGGGGTGGTTAGGGAGGTAAATGGAAGAGTTCTGGAGAGAGGGGCTAGTATGCAGTAAACTGGGGATGAGAGGGCCTGGGAAATTTGCCAGTAGTTGTTCGCCTATGAAATACCTCTGGAGGGTGAGAGGCATGCAAGGAATAGAGTAAATTGGAACTATGTGGTATACTAGGGTCGACCTGCCGTCAGTGGACTGAGCTAGGGTATGTGAAACATCTGAAGTAAACCATGTGGGGCCTGAATGTGGATATGGAGCTGTTGTTTCGGTGCATTACATATGACAGCTAGAAACTAAGTATGAACGAATGTGAGCCTTTTTCTCTATCTTCCAGGCGCTACCTCGCTGAAGCAGGAGGTAGCGATGCTGTTTCCTGTGGGGCGGCATAGCGCTAAACATGAAGACAGTCAAGTATGAATATGTGCATGTGTATGTATGTATATGTCTGTGTAAGTATATGTATATATATATATATATACATGTATGTTAGGGGTGAAAAGAGTAGTGAGAGTAGTGAGCTTAGAATGGAGACTTCTGTGAGGAATTGATAGGAGAAAATGAGTGCAGAATGGCAAAAGGTTAGAGCAAATGACGTTAGTGGAGGTGGAGCTTTCCAGCTGATGATCTTTTAGAACATCTATTTGATGTCTTGGATGATATTCATTTCCCTGTTTCAAAGTCTGTTTTCATTGAACTGATAAAATTGTATATAAAAGGCTGTGCATTTCAATTCAATGGAGATTATTATGCTCAAAAATTCGGTATGGCAATGGGTAACCCTCTTTCACCTGTACTAAGTAATCTATGCATGGATTTTTTTGAAAAAAAATTACTAAAGGATATCTTACCTTCAAATGCAATTTGGTTTAGGTATGTAGATGATGTTCTTTATTTTTGGCAAACATGAAAATTTACAAATATTTCTCGCCTTACTTAACAGTTAAGTACCTTCCATCAAATCTAATGTAGAAAATGAAATTAATGGTATGTTACCATTTTTAGATTGCATGATCCATAGGCAAGTAAACAAGTTTAAATTTAGCATGTACAGAAAACCCACCAATGTATGCTCATATATCCATTTTTATTCATATCAACATGGCAGAGTTGAATTATCGTCATTTCAATCTATGTTCCTTAGGGCATTACGTATTTGTAGTTCAGAGTTTATTGATGAAGAGTTTGAGAATATGTATTCTATTGCATCTAAGTTAAAGTACCCTAGATCTTTACTTGATAAATCCTTTAAGTTAGCAAAGAAATCATTTTATAGAGTTGAGCTCAAACCTTCCAGTGACACCAAGAATCTTTCAGTTCTCCCTTTTAATAATAATTTCATTTTACATTCCAAGTTTCTTTAAATCATTTAATGTAAATGTTGCCTTTAGCAACAATAATACTATAAAGAATATCTTAATCAGGAATTCAGCAGTAAATTCTCTTGGATGCATCTATAAAGTCCCTTGTGGAAATTGTGATAAATTTTATGTTGGTCTGACTGGTAACGATCTTTCTGTTAGAATTAAGCAACATAAATATAATATAAGAACAGGACAAGATCAAAGGCCTTGTTTAATCACGTTAACAACAATGATCATTTGTTGACTGGAGTAATGCCATCTCAGTTATTTACTCTAACTCTATAACCAGGAGAAGTATCATTCAATCTTCTAATATAAAATACACAAAGAATTATGATCTTAATATTAGTCATGGTCTATACAAATTAGATAACTTTATTATTGATAAAATTTGTAAAATGATAAGTTTATGATAAGTTCTATGTTTTGGACAATTACATTTTTACCAACTTGCGTCCTAGCTTCGTATCTTCAATGTGTATCAACTAACTTATATTTCTCTCTTGATTCTCCCCTGATAATGTGATTATTACACGAAAGTGCACTTGGGAACCTATCGCGTTTCATTTTCCCTGTGGACTTATAGGAATATATATATATATATATATATATATATATATATATATATATATATATATATATATATATATATATATATATATATATATATATATATATAAATATATGAGTTTGGTAAAGTATGTGAAAGAATAAAGTTAAGAGTAAATGTGAATAAGAGCAAGGTTATTAGGTACAGTAGGGTTGAGGGTCAAGTCAATTGGGAGGTGAGTTTGAATGGAGAAAAACTAGAGGAAGTGAAGTGTTTTAGATATCTGGGAGTGGATCTGGCAGTGGATGGAACCATGGAAGCGGAAGTGGATCATAGGGTGGGGGAGGGGGCGAGAATTCTGGGAGCCTTGAAGAATGTGTGGAAGTCGAGAACATTATCTCGGAAAGCAAAAATGGGTATGTTTGAAGGAATAGTGGTTCCAACAATGTTGTATGGTTGCGAGGCGTGGACTATGGATAGAGTTGTGCGCAGGAGGATGGATGTGCTGGAAATGAGATGTTTGAGGACAATGTGTGGTGTGAGGTGGTTTGATCGAGTAAGTAACGTAAGGGTAAGAGAGATGTGTGGAAATAGAAAGAGCGTGGTTGAGAGAACAGAAGAGTGTGTTTTCGAATGGTTTGGGCACATGGAGAGAATGAGTGAGGAAAGATTACCAAGAGGATATATGTGTCGGAGGTGGAGGGAACGAGGAAAACTGGGAGACCAAATTGGAGGTGGAAAGATGAAGTGAAAAAGATTTTAAGTGATCGGGGCCTGAACATGCAGGAGGGTGAAAGGCGGGCAAGGAATAGTGAATTGGATCGATGTGGTATACCGGGGTTGACGTGCTGTCAATGGATTGAATCAGGGCTTGTGAAGCGTCTGGGGTAAACCATGGAAAGTTGTCTGGGGCCTGGCTGTGGAGGTGGAGCTGTGGTTTCGGGCATTATTACGTGACAGCTGGGGACTGAGTGTGAACGAATGGGGCCTTTTTGTCTTTCTTAGCGCTACCTCGCACACATGAGGGGGGAGGGTGACGTTATTCCAAGTGTGGCGAGGTGGCGATGAGAATGAATAAAGGCAGACAGTATGAATTATGTACATGTGTATCTCTCTCTCTCTCTCTCTCTCTCTCTCTCTCTCTCTCTCTCTCTCTCTCTCTCTCTCTATATATATATATATATATATATATATATATATATATATATATATATAAATATATATATATATAGATATATATTTTTTTTTTTTTTGCTTTGTCGCTGTCTCCCGCGTTTGCGAGGTACCGCAAGGAAACAGACGAAAGAAATGGCCCAACTCACCCCCATACACATGTATATACATACGTCCACACACGCAAATATACACACCTACACAGCTTTCCATGGTTTACCCCAGACGCTTCACATGCCCTGATTCAATCCACTGACAGCACGTCAACCCGGTATACCACATCGCTCCAATTCACTCTATTCCTTGCCCTCCTTTCACCCTCCTGCATGTTCAGGCCCCGATCACACAAAATCTTTTTCACTCCATCTTTCCACCTCCAATTTGGTCTCCCTCTTCTCCTCGTTCCCTCCACCTCCGACACATATATCCTCTTGGTCAATCTTTCCTCACTCATTCTCTCCATGTGCCCAAACCATTTCAAAACACCCTCTTCTGCTCTCTCAACCACGCTCTTTTTATTTCCACACATCTCTCTTACCCTTACGTTACTTACTCGATCAAACCACCTTAAACCACACATTGTCCTCAAACATCTCATTTCCAGCACATCCATCCTCCTGCGCACAACTCTATCCATAGCCCACGCCTCGCAACCATACAACATTGTTGGAACCACTATTCCTTCAAACATACCCATATATATATATATATATATATATATATATATATATATATATATATATATATATATATATATATATATATATATGTCTGTGTGTGTATATATATGTGTACATTGAGATGTATAGGTATGTATATTTGCGTGTGTGGATGTGTATGTATATACATGTGTATGGGGATGGGCTGGGACATATCTTTCGTGTGTTTCCTTGCGCTACCTCGCAAACGTGGGAGACAGCGACAAAGCAAAATAATGGTAAAAACTCTTGCATTCACCTCCCTAACAACCCCATCCAAAAACAAATTAAACAACCATGGAGACATGATACACCCCTTCCGCAAACCTACACTCACTGAGAACCAATCACATTCCTCTCTTCCTACACCTACGCATGCCTTACATCCTCGATAAAAACTTTTCCCTGCTTCTAACATCCTGCCTCCCACACCATATATTCTTAGTACCTTCCAAAGAGCATCTCTATCAACTCTATCATATGCCTTCTCCAGACCCATAAATGCTACATACAAATCCATTTGCTTTTCTAAATATTTCTCACATCCATTCTTCAAAGCAAACACCTGATCAACATATCCTCTACCACTTCTGAAACCACACTGCTCTTCCTCAATCTGATGCTCTATACATGCCTTTACCCCCTCAATCAATACCCTCCCATATAATTTAACAGGAATACTCAACAAACTTATACCTCTGTAGTTTGAGCACTCACTCTTATCCTCTTTGCCTTTGTACAATGACACTATGCAAGCTTTCCGCCAATCCTCAGGCACCTAATCATGAATCCTACATACATCAAATAACCTTACCAACCAGTCAACAATACAGTCACCCCCTTTTTAATAAATTTCACTGCAGTACCATCCAAACTTGCTGCCTCGCAGGCTTTCATCTTCCGCAAAGCTTTTACTACCTCTTATCTGTTTACCAAATCATTTTCCCTAACCCTCTAATTTTGCACACCACCTCGACCAAAACACCCTATATCTGCTACTCTATCATCAAACAAATTCAACAAACCTTCAAAATACTCACTCCATCTCCTCACATCACCACTACTTGTTATCACCTCCACATTTGCGCCC
>NC_092226.1:59413931-59438278 GCF_036320965.1 Panulirus ornatus
ATAAAATTATTGATCAGTAGCAAATAGATTCAAGTCAGGAATGAAGGTGATGCCAAACAACCAATGATTGTCCACATGGGTGGCTGAGGTTATGACACATTAGCTCTCTAATTGTTGTGTTACATAAACTTTGTTTTATGCACAAAAAAAAAATTATTAAAAATATTGTATAAATGTGTATAAAGTGTATATGAAATGTAAATGGAATTTGTGGTTAGACTTAGGTCCCATCCCCAAGATATCCAATCATTTTATGTAAACATTCCAAAATCTGAAAAAATCCCAAATCCGAAACACTTCTGGTCCCAGGCATTTCGGATAAGACATGCTTTGTCGCTGTCTCCCGCGTTTGCGAGGTAGCGCAAGGAAACAGACGAAAGAAATGGACCAACCCACCCCCATACTCATGTATATGCATACACGTCCACACACGCAAATATACATACCTACACAGCTTTCCATGGTTTACCCCAGACGCTTCACATGCCCTGATTCAATCCACTGACAGCACGTCAACCCCGGTATACCACATCGATCCAATTCACTCTATTCCTTGCCCTCCTTTCACCCTCCTGCATGTTCAGGCACCGATCACACAAAATCTTTTTCACTCCATCTTTCCACCTCCAATTTGGTCTACCACTTCTCCTCGTTCCCTCCACCTCCGACACATATATCCTCTTGGTCAATCTTTCCTCACTCATTCTCTCCATGTGCCCAAACCATTTCAAAACACCCTCTTCTGCTCTCTCAACCATGCTCTTTTTATTTCCACACATATCTCTTACCCTCACGTTACTTACTCGATCAAACCACCTCACACCACACATTGTCCTCAAACATCTCATTTCCAGCACATCCACCCTCCTGCGCACAACTCTATCCATATCCCACGCCTCGCAACCATACAACATTGTTGGAACCACTATTTCTTCAAACATACCCATTTTTGCTTTCCAAGATATATATATATATATATATATATATATATATATATATATATATATATATATATATATATATATATATATATATATATATATATATATATACATATATATATATATATATATATATATATATATATATATATATATATATATATATATATATATATATATATATATATATATATATATATATATATATATATATATATATATGTGTATATATATATATATATATATATATATATATATATATATATATATATATATATATATATATATATATATATATATATATATATATATATATATATATGTATATATATATATATATATATATATATATATATATATATATATATATATATATATATATATATATATATATATATATATATATATACATATATATATATATATATATATATATATATATATATATGTACATATATATGGTTTGGATGGTATTGCAGTGGAATTTATTAAAAAGGGGGTGACTGTATTGTTGACTGGTTGGTAAGGTTATTTAATGTATGTATGACTCATGGTGAGGTGCCTGAGGATTGGCGGAATGCGTGCATAGTGCCATTGTACAAAGGCAAAGGGGATAAGAGTGAGTGCTCAAATTACAGAGGTATAAGTTTGTTGAGTATTCCTGGTAAATTATATGGGAGGGTATTGATCGAGAGGGTGAAGGCATGTACAGAGCATCAGATTGGGGAAGAGCAGTGCGGTTTCAGAAGTGGTAGAGGATGTGTGGATCAGGTGTTTGCTTTGAAGAATGTATGTGAGAAATACTTAGAAAAGCAAATGGATTTGTATGTAGCATGGATCTGGAGAAGGCATATGATAGAGTTGATAGAGATGCTCTGTGGAAGGTATTAAGAATATATGGTGTGGGAGACAAGTTGTTAGAAGCACTGAAAAGTTTTTATCGAGGATGTAAGGCATGTGTACGTGTAGGAAGAGAGGAAAGTGATTGGTTCTCAGTGAATGTAGGTTTGCGGCAGGGGTGTGTGATGTCTCCATGGTTGTTTAATTTGTTTATGGATGGGGTTGTAAGGGAGGTAAATGCAAGAGTCCTGGAAAGAGGGGCAAGTATGAAGTCTGTTGGGGATGAGAGAGCTTGGGAAGTGAGTCAGTTGTTGTTCGCTGATGATACAGCGCTGGTGGCTGATTCATGTGAGAAACTGCAGAAGCTGGTGACTGAGTTTGGTAAAGTGTGTGGAAGAAGAAAGTTGAGAGCAAATGTGAATAAGAGCAAGGTTATTAGGTACAGTAGGGGTGAGGGTCAAGTCAATTGGGAGGTGAGTTTGAATGGAGAAAAACTGGAGGAAGTGAAGTGTTTTAGATATCTGGGAGTGGATCTGTCAGCGGATGGAACCATGGAAGCGGAAGTGGATCATAGGGTGGGGGAGGGGGCGAAAATTTTGGGAGCCTTGAAAAATGTGTGGAAGTCGAGAACATTATCTCGGAAAGCGAAAAATGGGTATGTTTGAGGGAATAGTGGTTCCAACAATGTTGTATGGTTGCGAGGCGTGGGCTATGGATAGAGATGTGCGCAGGAGGATGGATGTGCTGGAAATGAGATGTTTGAGGACAATGTGTGGTGTGAGGTGGTTTGATCGAGTAAGTAACGTAAGGGTAAGAGAGATGTGTGGAAATAAAAAGAGCGTGGTTGAGAGAGCAGAAGAGGGTGTTTTGAAATGGTTTGGGCACATGGAGAGAATGAGTGAGGAGAGATTGACCAAGAGGATATATGTGTCGGAGGTGGAGGGAACGAGGAGAAGAGGGAGACCAAATTGGAGGTGGAAAGATGGAGTGAAAAAGATTTTGTGTGATCGGGGCCTGAACATGCAGGAGGGTGAAAGGAGGGCAAGGAATAGAGTGAATTGGAGTCATGTGGTATACAGGGGTTGACGTGCTGTCAGTGGATTGAATCAAGGCATGTGAAGCGTCTGGGGTAAACCATGGAAAGCTGTGTAGGTATGTATATTTGCGTGTGTGGACGTGTGTATGTACATGTGTATGGGGGGGGGGGTTGGGCCATTTCTTTCGTCTGTTTCCTTGCGCTACCTCGCAAACGCGGGAGACAGCGACAAAGTATAAAAAAAAAAAAAAAAAAAAAAAAATATATATATATATATATATATATATATATATATATATATATATATATATATATATATATATATATATATATATTGTGGAGTTGTGGGAGTATGTGATAGAATGTAAGAAAGTAAATTCTCGATTAATATGGGTAAAACTGAAAGTTGATGGCGAGAGATGGGTGATTATTGGTGCATATGCACCTGGGCATGAGACGAAAGATCATGAGAGGCAAGTGTTTTGGGAGCAGCTGAATGAGTGTGTTAGTGGTTTTGATGCACGAGACCGGGTTATAGTGATGGGTGATTTGAATGCAAAGGTGAGTAATGTGGCAGTTGAGGAAATAATTGGTATACATGGGGTGTTCAGTGTTGTAAATGGAAATGGTGAAGAGCTTGTAGATTTATGTGCTGAAAAAGGACTGGTGATTGGGAATACCTTTTTTAAAAAGCGAGATATACATAAGTATACGTATGTAAGTAGGAGAGATGGCGAAAGAGCGTTATTGGATTACGTGTTAAGGCGCGCGAAAGAGAGACTTTTGGATGTTAATATGCTGAGAGGTGCAAGTGGAGAGGATGTCTGATCATTATCTTGTGGAGGCTAAGGTGAAGACTTGTATGGGTTTTCAGAAAAGAAGAGTGAATGTTGGGGTGAAGAGGGTGGTGAGAGTAAGTGAGCTTGGGAAGGAGACTTGTGTGAGGAAGTACCAGGAGAGACTGAGTACAGAATGGAAAAAGGTGAGAACAATGGAAGTAAGGGGAGTGGGGGAGGAATGGGATGTATTTAGGGAATCAGTGATGGCTTGCGCAAAAGTTTGAATGGAGAAAAACTGGAGGAGTTAAAGTGTTTTAGATATCTGGCAGTGGATCTGGCAGCGGATGGAACCATGGAAGCGGAAGTGAATCATAGGTTATGGGAGCGGGCGAAAATTCTAGGAGCCTTGAAGAATGTTTGGAAGTCGACAACATTGTCTCGGAAAGCAAAAATGGGTATGTTTGAAGGAATAGTGGTTCCAACAATGATGTATGGTTGCGAGGCGCGGACTATAGATAGAGTTGTGCGGAGGAAGGTGGATGTGCTGGAAATGAGATGTTTGAGGACAATATGTGGTGTGAGGAGGTTTGATCGAGAAAGTAATGTAAGGGTAAGAGAGATGTGTGGAAATAAAAAGATTGTGGTTGAGAGAGCAGAGGAGGGTGTTTTGAAATGGTTTGGTCAAATGGAGAGAATGAGTGCGGAGAGATTGACCAAGAGGATATATGTGTCAGAGGTGGAGGAAACGAGAAGTGGGAGACCAAATTGGAGGTGGAACTATGGAGTGAAAAAGATTTGGGGAATCTGGGCCTAAACATGCAGGAGGGTGAAAGGCGTTCTAGGAATAGAGTGAATTGGAACGATGCGGTATTCCGGGGTCGACGTGCTGTCAATGGATTGAACCAGGGCATGTGAAGCGTCTGGGGTAAACCATGGAAAGTTCTGTGGGCCTGAATGTGGAAAGGGAGCTGTGGTTTCCGTGCATTACCGAGATAATGTTCTCACCTTCTACACGTTTTTGAACGTTCTCAGAAATTTCGCCTCCTCCCCCACCTTGTGACTCACTTGCGCTTCCATGGTTCTATCCGGTGCCAAATCCACTCCCAGATATCTAAAACGCCTCACTTCCTCCAATTTTTCTCCATTAAAACTTACCTCCCAATTGACTTGTCCATCATCCCTACTTTACCTACTAACAATGGTCTTATTCACATTAACTCTCAACTTTCAAACTCATTCACTAGCATTCGCAGTTCCTCACCCGAATCAGCCTCCAGCGCTGTATCATCAGCGAACAACTGACTCACTTCCCAAGATCTCTCATCCACAATGCACTGTATACTTGCCCCTATCTCCAAAATTCTTGCATTCACCTCCTTAACAACCCAGTCCATAAGCAAATTAAACAACCATGGAGACATCACACACCCCTGCCGCAAACCTACATTGACTGAGAACCAATCACTTTCCTCTCTCCCTAGAGGTACATATACATTACATGCTTCATAAGAACTTTTCACTGTTTCTAAAAGCTTGCCTCCCACACCGTATATTCTTAATACCTTCCAAAGTGCATTTCTGTCAACTCTCTCATATGCCTTCACCAGATCCATTAATGCTATACACAAATCCATTTGCTTTTCTAAGTATTTCTCACATACATTCTTCAAAGCAAACACCTGAGCGACACATCCGCTACCTCATCTGAAACCACACTGATCTTCCCAAGTCTGATGGTCTGTACATGCCTTTACCCTCTCAATCAATTCCCTCTCAATCCTCAGGCACGTCACAATGAGTCATACATACATTAAATATCCTTAACAACCAGTCAACAGCACAGTCACCGGCTTTTTTAAATAAATTCCACTGCAATGCCATCCAAACCCACTTTCATTCCATCTTTCATCTTCCCCAAAGCTTTTACTACCTCTTCTCTATTTACCAAATCATTCTCCCTAATCCTCTCACTTCCCAAACCACCTCAACCAAAACTCCCTATATCTGCCTTTCTATTCTCAAACACATTGAACAAACCTTTAAAATACTCACTCCATCTCATTCTCACATCACCAATACTTGTTATGACCTTCCCATTTAGCCCCCTTCTCTGATGTTCTCATTTGGTCTCCTGTCTTACTTACTTTATTTACCTCTTTCCAAAATATCTTTTTATTCCCGGTAAAATTCAATGATATTCTCTCACCTCAACTTCCATTTGCCCTCTTTTTCACCTGTTGCACCTTTTTCTAGACCTTCTGCCACTTTCTTTAATATATATACCAGTCATTTTCACTATTTCCCTGCAAAACTCGTCCAAATACCTCTGTCTTCTCTTTCACTAATAATCATAATTATTCATCCCATCACTCACTAGCCTTTCTAACGGGCCCACCTCCCATGCTTCTCATGCCACAAGCATCTTTTGCGCAAGCCATCACTGCTTCCCTAAATACATCCCATTCATTCCCCACTCCCCTTACCTCCTTTGTTCTCATCTTTTTCCATTCTGCACTCAGTCTCTCCTAGTTCTTCCTCACGCGAGTCTCCTTCCCAAGCTTACTTACTCTCACCACTCTCTTCGCCTCAACGTTCTCTCTTCTTTTCTGAAAACCTCTACAAAACTTCACCTTCGCCTCCACAAGATAATTATCAGACATCCTTCCAGTTGCACCTCTCAGCACATTAACGTCCAAAAGTCTCTATTTCGCGCGCCTATCAATCAACACGTAATGCAATAACGTTTTATGGCCATTGTTCCTACTTACATAGGTATGTTTATGAATATCTTCCATTTTAAACTAGGTAATCCCAATCACCAGTCCTGTTTCAGCACAAATCTACAAGCTCTTTACCATTTCCTTTTAGAAAACTGATCACTCCACGTATACCAATTATTCCCTCAACTGCCACATTAGTCACCTTTGCATTCAAATCACCAATCACTATAACACGTTCTCGTGCATCAAAAGTACTAAATCACTCAAGCAGCTGCTCCCAATTCACTTCCATCTTATCATCTTTCTTTTCATGCCCAGGTGCATATGCACCTATATCAATCTAGAGTTTACTTTCTTACACACTTATCACATACTCCAACCACTCCTGTTTCAAGAGTAATTCTACTCCTTCCCTTCCTCTTGTCCTTTCACCAACTCCTGATTTTACTTCTTTACCATTTTAAAACCACTCTTCCCCTTTAACCTTGAGCTTCGTTTCACTCAGACCCAAAACATTCAAGTTCCTTTCCTCAAACATTCTACCTGTCTCTCCTTTTTTCTCATCCTACTTACATCCACACACATTTAGACGCCCCAATCGGAGACTTCCAGGAGGATGAGCACTCTCCGCATGACTCCTTTTGTTTTCCCTCTTAAAAAGTTAAAATACAAAGAAGGGAGGACTTCTAGCCCCCTGATCTCGTCCCTTTTAGTCTCTTTATACGACACTGAGGAAAATATATATATATATATATATATATATATATATATATATATATATATATATATATATATATATATATATATATATATATATATATATGTATATATATATATATATATATATATATATATATATATATATATATATATATATATATATATATATATATATATATATATATATATATATATATATATATATATATATATATATATATATATATATATATATATATATATATATACATATATATATATATATATATATATATATATATATATATATATATATATATATATATATATATATATATATATATATATATGAGATGTTTGAGGACAATGTGTGGTGTGAGGTGGTTTGATCGAGTAAGTAACGTAAGGGTAAGAGAGATGTGTGGAAATAAAAAGAGCGTGGTTGAGAGAGCAGAAGAGGGTGTTTTGAAATGGTTTGGGCACATGGAGAGAATGAGTGAGGAAAGATTGACCAAGAGGATATATGTGACGGAGGTGGAGGGAACGAGGAGAATTGGGAGACCAAATTGGAGGTGGAATGATGGAGTGAAAAAGATTTTGTGTGATCGGGGCCTGAACATGCAGGAGGGTGAAAGGAGGGCAAGGAATAGAGTGAATTGGATCGATGTGGTATACCGGGGTTGACGTTCTGTCAGTGGATTGATTCAGGGCATGTGAAGCGTCTGGGGTAAACCATGGAAAGCTGTGTAGGTATGTATATTTGCGTGTGTGGACGTGTATGCATATACATGTGTATGGGGGTGGGTTGGGCCATTTCTTTCGTCTGTTTCCTTGCGCTACCTCGCAAGCACGGGAGACAGCGACAAAGCAAAAAAAAAAAAGAAAAAAAAAAAAAAATATATATATATATATATATATATATATATATATATATATATATATATATATATATATATATATATATATATATATATATATATATATACATTTTTCACTCCATCTTTCCACCTCCAGTTTGGTCTCCCACTTCTCTTCGTTTTGTGTGATCGGGACCTGAACATGCAGGAATGTGAAAGGCATGCAAGAAATAGAGTGAATTGGAACGATGTAGTATACCGGGGTCGACCTGCTGTCAATGGATTGAACCAGGGAATGTGAAGCGTCTGGGGTAAACCATGGAAAGTTCTGTTGGGCCTAGATGTGGAAAGGGAGCTGCGGTTTCAGTGCATTATTACATGACAGCTAGAGACTGAGTGTGAACGAATGTGGCCTTTGTTGTGTTTTCATAGCGCTACCTAGTGCACATCCGGGGGGAGGGGGGTTGTGATTTCATGTGTGGCGCGTTGGCGATGAGAATGAATGAAGGTAGATAGTATGAATTATGTAAATGTGTATATATATATATATCAGTGTGTGTATATATATGTATACGTTAAGATGTATAGGTATATATATTTGCGTGTGTGGACGTGTGTGTATATACATGTGTATGTACGTGGGTTAGGCCATTCTTTCGTGTGTTTCCTTGCGCTACCTCGCAAATCCGGGAGACAGCGAAAAAGCAAAAAATAAAAAAAGATAAAAACATATATATATATATATATATATATATATATATATATATATATATATATATATATATATATATATATATATATATATATATATATATATATACATATATATATATATATATATATATATATATATATATATATATATATATATATATATATATATATATATATATATATATATATATCATACAAAGCTCCAACAGCCAGGATCGAAGCTGGGACCCCTTGTGCAAGAGGCAGGCATGCTAACCGCTGGGCTAAGGGACTGTATAATAGGAAACAACTATTCGAAATACTAAGTACTCGAATACCCTTCGTCTCACAATGGTGAGCAACGGGGTCTATCGGTTGTTTCCGAACAGAACACATAGCCAGCAGATAGCGTTTTACCGAACCTGACTGTACAACGCGGAGTTATATGAATACGAATAAAGTGTATATGAACGCGCACCTTCATAGAACATACAAAGCTCCAACAGCCAGGGTCGAACCTGGGACCCCTTGTGCAAGAGGCAGGCATGCTAACCGCTAGGCTAAGGGACTGTATAATAGGAAACAACTATTCGAAATACTAAGTACTCGAATACCCTTCGTCTCACAATGATAAATATATATATATATATATATATATATATATATATATATATATATATATATATATATATATATATATATATATATATATATATATATATATATATATATATATATATATATATATATATATATATATATATATATATATATATTTTTTTTTTTTTTTTTTTTCTTTTCTTTCAAACTATTCGCCATTTCCCGCATTAGCGAGGTAGCGTTAAGAACAGAGGACTGGGCCTTGAGGGAATACCCTCACCTGGCCCAATTCTCTGTTCCTTCTTTTGGAAAATTAAAAAAAAAAAAAAGAGAGGGGAGGATTTCCAGCCCCCCGCTCCCTCCCCTTTTAGTCGCCTTCTACGACACGCAGGGAATACGTGGGAAGTATTCTTTCTCCCCTATCCCCAGGATATATATATATATATATATATATATATATATATATATATATATATATATATATATATATATATATATATATATATATATATATATATGTATATATATATATATATATATAAATATATATATATATATATATGAGAAGAGTGGGAGGTGGTTTGATTAAAAAGGGTAGTGAGTGGTGGGATGAAGAAGTAAGAGTATTAGTGAAAGAGAAGAGAGAGGCATTTGGACGATTTTTGCAGGGAAAAAATAAAATTGAGTGTGAGATGTATAAAAGAAAGAGACAGGAGGTCAAGAGAAAGGTACAAGAGGTGAAAAAAGGGCAAATGAGAGTTGGGGTGAGAGAGTATCATTAAATTTTACGGAGAATAAAAATATGTTCTGGAAGGAGGTAAATAAAGTGCGTAAGACAAGGGAGCAAATGGGAACTTCAGTGAAGGGCGCAAATGGGGAGGTGATAACAAGTAGTGGTGATGTGAGAAGGAGATGGAGTGAGTATTTTGAAGGTTTGTTGAATGTGTTTGATGATAGAGTGGCAGATATAGGGTGTTTTGGTCGAGGTGGTGTGCAAAGTGAGAGGGTTAGGGAAAATGATTTGGTAAACAGAGAAGAGGTAGTGAAAGCTTTGCGGAAGATGAAAGCCGGCAAGGCAGCAGGTTTGGATGGTATTGCAGTGGAATTTATTAAAAAAGGGGGTGACTGTATTGTTGACTGGTTGGTAAGGTTACTTAATGTATGTATGACTCATGGTGAGGTGCCTGAGGATTGGCGGAATGCGTTCATAGTGCCATTGTACAAAGGCAAAGGGGATAAGAGTGAGTGCTCAAATTACAGAGGTATAAGTTTGTTGAGTATTCCTGGTAAATTATATGGGAGGGTATTGATTGAGAGGGTGAAGGCATGTACAGAGCATCAGATTGGGGAAGAGCAGTGTGGTTTCAGAAGTGGTAGAGGATGTGTGGATCAGGTGTTTGCTTTGAAGAATGTATGTGAGAAATACTTAGAAAAGCAAATGGATTTGTATGTAGCATTTATGGATCTGGAGAAGGCATATGATAGAGTTGATAGAGATGCTCTGTGGAAGGTATTAAGAATATATGGTGTGGGAGGAAAGTTGTTAAAGCAGTGAAAAGTTTTTATCGAGGATGTAAGGCATGTGTACGTGTAGGAAGAGAGGAAAGTGATTGGTTTTCAGTGAATGTAGGTTTGCGGCAGGGGTGTGTGATGTCTCCATGGTTGTTTAATTTGTTTATGGATGGGGTTGTTAGGGAGGTAAATGGAAGAGTTTTGGAAAGAGGGGCAAGTATGAAGTCTGTTGGGGATGAGAGAGCTTGGGAAGTGAGTCAGTTGTTGTTCGCTGATGATACAGCGCTGGTGGCTGATTGATGTGAGAAACTGCAGAAGCTGGTGACTGAGTCTGGTAAAGTGTGTGGAAGAAGAAAGTTAAGAGTAAATGTGAATAAGAGCAAGGTTATTAGGTACAGTAGGGTTGAGGGTCAAGTCAATTGGGAGGTGAGTTTGAATGGAGAAAAACTGGAGGAAGTGAAGTGTTTTAGATATCTGGGAGTGGATCTGGCAGCGGATGGAACCATGGAAGCGGAAGTGGATCATAGGGTGGGGGAGGGGGCGAAAATTCTGGGGGCCTTGAAGAATGTGTGGAAGTCGAGAACATTATCTCGGAAAGGAAAAATGGGTATGTTTGAAGGAATAGTGGTTCCAACAATGTTGTAAGGTTGCGAGGCGTGGGCTATGGATAGAGTTGTGCGCAGGAGGATGGATGTGCTGCAAATGAGATGTGTGAGGACAATGTGTGGTGTGAGGTGGTTTGATCGAGTGAGTAACGTAAGGGTAAGAGAGATGTGTGGAAATAAATAGAGCGTGGTTGAGAGAGCAGAAGAGGGTGTTTTGAAGTGGTTTGGGCACATGGAGAGGATGAGTGAGGAAAGATTGACCAAGAGGATATATGTGTCGGAGGTGGAGGGAACAAGGAGAAGAGGGAGACCAAATTGGAGGTGGAAAGATGGAGTGAAAAAGATTTTGTGTGATCGGGGCCTGAACATGCAGGAGGGTGAAAGGAGGGCAAGGAATAGAGTGAATTGGATCGATGTGGTATACCGGGGTTGACGTGCTGTCAGTGGATTGAATCAAGGCATGTGAAGCGTCTGGGGTAAGCCATGGAAAGCTGTGTAGGTATGTATATTTGCGTGTGTGGACGTATGTATATACATGTGTATGGGGGGGGGTTGGGCCATTTCTTTCGTCTGTTTCCTTGCGCTACCTCGCAAACGCGGGAGACAGCGACAAAGTATAAAAAAAAAAAGAAATAAATATATATATATATATATATATATATATATATATATATATATATATATATATATATATATATATATATATATATATATATATATATATATATATATATATATATATATATTTATATATATATATATTTTTTTTTTTTTTTTTTTTTTATACTTTGTCGCTGTCTCCCGCGTTTGCAAGGTAGCGCAAGGAAACAGACGAAAGAAATGGCCCAACCCCCCCCCCCATACGCATGTACATACACACGTCCACACACGCAAATATACATACCTACACAGCTTTCCATGGTTTACCCCAGACGCTTCACATGCCTTGCTTCAATCCACTGACAGCACGTCAACCCCTGTATACCACATGACTCCAATTCACTCTATTTCTTGCCCTCCTTTCACCCTCCTGCATGTTCAGGCCCCGATCACACAAAATCTTTTTCACTCCATCTTTCCACCTCTAATTTGGTCTCCCTCTTCTCCTCGTTCCCTCCACCTCCGACACATATATCCTCTTGGTCAATCTCTCCTCACTCATTCTCTCCATGTGCCCAAACCATTTCAAAACACCCTCTTCTGCTCTCTCGACCACGCTCTTTTTATTTCCACACATCTCTCTTACCCTTACGTTACTTACTCGATCAAACCACCTCACACCACACATTGTCCTCAAACATCTCATTTCCAGCACATCCATCCTCCTGCGCACATCTCTATCCATAGCCCACGCCTCGCAACCATACAGCATTGTTGGAACCACTATTCCCTCAAACATACCCATTTTTGCTTTCCGAGATAATGTTCTCGACTTCCACACATTTTTCAAGGCTCCCAAAATTTTCGCCCCCTCCCCCACCCTATGATCCACTTCCGCTTCCATGGTTCCATCCGCTGACAGATCCACTCCCAGATATCTAAAACACTTCACTTCCTCCAGTTTTTCTCCATTCAAACTCACCTCCCAATTGACTTGACTTCCACACACTTTACCAAACTCAGTCACCAGCTTCTGCAGTTTCTCACATGAATCAGCCACCAGCGCTGTATCATCAGCGAACAACAATTGACTCACTTCCCAAGCTCTCTCATCCCCAACAGACTTCATACTTGCCCCTCTTTCCAGGACTCTTGCATTTACCTCCTTTACAACCCCATCCATAAACAAATTAAACAACCATGGAGACATCACACACCCCTGCCGCAAACCTACATTCACTGAGAACCAATCACTTTCCTCTCTTCCTACACGTACACATGCCTTACATCCTCGATAAAAACTTTTCACTGCTTCTAACAACTTGCCTCCCACACCATATATTCTTAATACCTTCCACAGAGCATCTCTATCAACTCTATCATATGCCTTCTCCAGATCCATAAATGCTACATACAAATCCATCTGCTTTTCTAAGTATTTCTCACATACATTCTTCAAAGCAAACACCTGATCCACACATCCTCTACCACTTCTGAAACCGCACTGCTCTTCCCCAATCTGATGCTCTGTACATGCCTTCACCCTCTCAATCAATACCCTCCCATATAATTTACCAGGAATACTCAACAAACTTATACCTCTGTAATTTGAGCACTCACTCTTATCCCCTTTGCCTTTGTACAATGGCACTATGCACGCATTCCGCCAATCCTCAGGCACCTCACCATGAGTCATACATACATTAAATAACCTTACCAACCAGTCAACAATACAGTCACCCCCTTTCTTAATAAATTCCACTGCAATACCATCCAAACCTGCTGCCTTGCCGGCTTTCATCTTCCGCAAAGCTTTTACTACCTCTTCTCTGTTTACCAAATCATTTTCCCTAACCCTCTCACTTTGCACACCACCTCGACCAAAACACCCTATATCTGCCACTCTGTCATCAGACACATTCAACAAACCTTCAAAATACTCATTCCATCTCCTTCTCACATCACCGCTACTTGTTATCACCTCCCCATTTACGCCCTTCACTGAAGTTCCCATTTGCTCCCTTGTCTTACGTACCCTATTTACCTCCTTCCAGAACATCTTTTTATTTTCCCTAAAATTTACTGATAGTCTCTCACCCCAACTCTCATTTGCCCTTTTTTTCACCTCTTGCACCTTTCTCTTGACCTCCTGTCTCTTTCTTTTATACTTCTCCCACTCAATTGCATTTTTTCCCTGCAAAAATCGTCCAAATGCCTCTCTCTTCTCTTTCACTAATACTCTTACTTCTTCATCCCACCACTCACTACCCTTTCTAAACAGCCCACCTCCCACTCTTCTCATGCCACAAGCATCTTTTGCGCAATCCATCACTGATTCCCTAAATACATCCCATTCCTCCCCGACTCCCCTTACTTCCATTGTTCTCACCTTTTTCCATTCTGTACACAGTCTCTCCTGGTACTTCCCCACACAGGTCTCCTTCCCAAGCTCACTTACTCTCACCACCTTCTTCACCCCAACATTCACTCCTCTTTTCTGAAAACCCATACTAATCTTCACCTTAGCCTCCACAAGATAATGATCAGACATCCCTCCAGTTGCACCTCTCAGCACATTAACATCCAAAAGTCTCTCTTTCGCACGCCTGTCAATTAACACGTAATCCAATAACGCTCTCTGGCCATCTCTCCTACTTACATAAGTATACTTATGTATATCTCGCTTTTTAAACCAGGTATTCCCAATCATCAGTCCTTTTTCAGCACATAAATCTACAAGCTCTTCACCATTTCCATTTACAACACTGAACACCCCATGCATACCAATTATTCCCTCAACTGCCACATTACTCACCTTTGCATTCAAATCACCCATCACTATAACCCGGTCTCGTGCATCAAAACCGCTAACACACTCATTTAGCTGCTCCCAAAACACTTGCCTCTCATGATCTTTCTTCTCATGCCCAGGTGCATATGCACCAATAATCACCCACCTCTCTCCATCAACTTTCAATTTTACCCATATTAATCGAGAATTTACTTTCTTACATTCTATCACATACTCCCACAACTCCTGTTTCAGGAGTATTGCTACTCCTTCCCTTGCTCTTGTCCTCTCACTAACCCCTGACTTCACTCCCCAGACATTTCCAAACCACTCTTCCCCTTTACCCTTGAGCTTCGTTTCACTCAGAGCCAAAACATCCAGGTTCCTTTCCTCAAACATACTACCTATCTCTCCTTTTTTCACATCTTGGTTACATCCACACACATTTATATATATATATATATATATATATATATATATATATATATATATATATATATATATATATATATATATATATATATATATATATATATATATATATATAAAATTATATATATATATGTATATACATATATATATATATATATATATATATGTGGTAGAGGATGTTTGCTTTGAAGAATGTATGTGAGAAATACCTAGAAAAGCAAATGGATTTGTATGTAGCATTTATGGATCTGGAGAATGCATATGATAGAGTTAATAGAGATGCTCTGTGGAAGGTATTTAGAATATATGGTGTGGGAGGCAAGTTGTTAGAAGCAGTGAAAAGTTTTTATCGAGGATGTAAGGCATGTGTACGTGTAGGAAGAGAGGAAAGTGATTGGTTCTCAGTGAATGTAGGTTTGCGGCAGGGGTGTGTGATGTCTCCATGGTTGTTTAATTTGTTTATGGATGGGGTTGTTCGGGATGTGAATGCAAGAGTTTTGGAAAGAGGGGCAAGTATGAAGTCTGTTGGGGATGAGAGAGCTTGGGAAGTGAGTCAGTTGTTGTTCGCTGATGATACAGCGCTGGTGGCTGATTCATGTGAGAAACTGCAGAAGCTGGTGACTGAGTTTGGTAAAGTGTGTGAAAGAAGAAAGTTAAGAGTAAATGTGAATAAGAGTAAGGTTATTAGGTACAGTAGGGTTGAGGGTCAAGTCAATTGGGAGATGAGTTTGAATGGAGAAAAACTGGAGGAAGTGAAGTGTTTTAGATATCTGGGAGTGGATCTGGCAGCGGATGGATCCATGGAAGCGGAAGTGGATCATAGGGTGGGGGAGGGGGAGAAAATTCTGGGAGCCTTGAAGAATGTGTGGAAGTCGAGAAAGCTTTGTAGGTATGTATATTTGCGTGTGTGGACGTATGTATATACATGTGTATGGGGTGGGTTGGGCCATTTCTTTCGTCTGTTTCCTTGCGCTACCTCGCAAACGCGGGAGACAGCGGCAAAAAAAAAAGAAAAAGAAAAAAAAAAATATATATATATATATATATATATATATATATATATATATATATATATATATATATATATATATATATATATATATATATATATATATATTTATTTATCTATATTCAGATTTATTTTCCTTTGTCGCTGTCTCCCGCATTAGCAAGATAGCGCAAGGAAACAGACGAAAGAAATGACCCAACCCACCCACATACACATGTATATACATACACGTCCAAACACGCAAATATACATACCTATACATCTCAATGTACATATATATATACACACACAGATATATACATATATACATATGTACATAATTCATACTGTCTGCCTTTATTTATTCCCCTCGCCATCTCGCCACACATGGAATAACAACGCCCTCTCCCCTCATGAGTGTGAGGTAGCGCTAGAAAAAGACAACAAAGGCCCCATTCGTTCACACTCAGTCTCTAGCTGTCATGCATTAATGCACCGAAACCACAGCTCCCTTTCCACATCCAGGACCAACAGAATTTTCAGTGGTTTACCCGAGACGCTTCATATGCCCTGGTTCAATCCATTGACAGCACGTCGACCACGGTATACCACATCGATCCAATTCACTCTATTCCTTGTACGCCTTTCACCCTCTTGCATATTCAGGCCCCGATCACTCAGAATCTTTCTCACTCCATCTTTCCACCTCCAATTTGGTCTCCAACTTCTCCTTGTTCCCTCCATCTCTGACACATATATCCCCTTGTTCAATATTTCATGACTCATTCTCTCCTTGTGACTAAACCATTTCAGAACACACCCTTCTGCTCTCTCAAGCATACTCTTTTTATTTATACACATCTCTCTTACACTATTATTACTTACTCGATCAAACCACCTCACACCACATATTGTCCTCAAACATCTCATTTCCAGCACATCCATCCTCCTGCGCACAACTCTATCCATAGCCCACGCCTCGCAACCATACAACATTGTTGGAACAACTATTCCTTCAAACATACCCATTTTTGCTTTCCGAGATAATGTTCTCGACTTCCAAACATTCTTCAAGGCTCCCAGAATTTTTGCCCCCTCCCCCACTCGATGATTCATTTCCGCTTCCATGGTTTCATCGGCTACCAGATCCACTCCCATATATCTAAAACACTTTACTTCCTCCAGTTTTTCTCCATTCAAACTTACCTCCAAATTGACTTGACCCTCAACCCTACTGTACCTAATAAACTTTCTCTTATTCACATTTACTCTTAACTTTATTCTTTCACGCACTTTACGAAACTCAGTCACCAGCTAATGCAGTTTCTCACATGAATCAACCACCAGCGCTGTATCATCATCGAACAACAACTGACTCACTTCCCAAGCTCTTTCATTTACAACAGACTTCATACTTGCACCTCTTTCCACAACTTTTGCATTCACCTCTCTAACAAGTCTCTCCATAAACAAGTTAAACAACCATGGAGACATCGCACACCCCTGCCGCAAATCTACATTCACTGAGAACCAATCACATTCCTCTCTTCCTACACGTACACATGCCTTACATCCTCGATAAAAACTTTTCACTGTTTCTAACATCTTGCTCCCAAACCATATATTCTTAATACCTTCCACAGAGCATCTCTATCAACTCTATCATATGCCTTCTCCAGATCCATAAATGCTACATACAAATCCATCTCCTTGTCTAAGTATTTCTCACACACATTCTTCAAAGCAAACACCTGAACCACACATCCTCTACCACATATGAAACCTCACTTCTCTTCCCCAATCTGATGCTTTTTACATGCCTTCACCCTCTCAATCAATAACCTCCCATAGAATTTACCAGGAATACTCAACACACTTATACCTCTGTAATTTGAGCACTCACTCTTATCCCCTTTGCCTTTGTACAATGGCACTATGCAAGCATTCCGCTAATCATCAGGCATCTCAACATGAATCATACATACACTAAATAACCTTACCAACCAGTCAACAATACAGACATCCCTTTTTTTAATTAATTCCACTGTAATACCATCCAAACCTGCTGCCTTGCCGGCTTTCGTCTTCCGCAAGGCTTTTACTACCTCTTCTCTGTTTACCAAATCATTTTCCCTAACCCTCTCACTTTGTACCCCACCTCTACCAAAACACCCTATATCTGCCACTCTATCATCAAACACATTCAACAAACCTTCAAAATACTCACTCCATCTCCTTCTCACATCACCACTACTTGTTATCACCTCCCCATTAGCCCCCTTCACTGAAGTTCCCATTTGCTCCCTTGTCTTACGCACTTTATTTACCTCCTTTAAAAATATCTTTTTATTCTCCCTAAAATTTAATGAAACTCTCTCACCCCAACTCTCATTAACCCTCTTTTTCACCTCTTGAACCTTTCTCTTGACCTCCTGCCTCTTTCTTTTATACATATCCCACTTATTTGCATTTTTCCCCGCAAAAATCGTCCAAATGCCTCTCTCTTCTCTTTCACTAATAATGTTATTTCTTCATCACACCATTCGCTACCCTTTCTAATCAACCCACCTCCCACGCTTCTCATGCCACAAGCATCTTTTGCGCAAGCCATCACTGCTTCCCTAAATACATCCCATTCCTCCCCCACTCTCCTTACCTAATTTGTTCTCACCTTTTTCCATTCCATACTCAGTCTCTCCTTGTACTTCCTCACACAAGTCTCCTTCCCAAGCTCACACACTCTCACCACTCTCTTCACCCCAACATTCTCTCTTATTTTCTGAAAACCCATACTAGTCTTCACCTTCGCCTCCACAAGATAATGATCAGACATCCCTCCAGTTGCACCTCTCAGCACATTAACATCCAAAAGTCTCTCTTTCGCGTGCCTGTCAATTAACACGTAATCCAGTAACGCTCTCTGGCCATCTCTCCTACTTACATACGTATACTTATGTATATCTCGCTTTTTAAACCAGGTATTCCCAATCACCAGTCCTTTCTCAGAACACAAATCCACAAGCCCTTCACCATTTCCATTTAAAACACTGAAAACACCATGTATACCAATTTTTTCCGCAACTGCCACATTACTCACCTTTGCATTCAAATCACCCGACACTATAACCTGGTCTTTTGCATCAAAACCACTAACACACTCATTCAGCTGCTCCCAAAACATTTGCCTCTCATGATCTTTTTTTCATGCCCAGGTGCATATGCACAAATAATCACCCATCTCTCTCCATCAACTTTTAGTTTTACCCATATCAATCTAGAACTTACTTTCTTACACTCTATCACATACTCCCACAACTCCTGTTTCAGGAGTAGTGCTACTCCTTCTCTTGCTCTTGTCCTCTCACTAACCCCTGACTTTACTCCCAAGACATTCCCAAACCACTCTTCCCCTTTACCCTTGAGCTTCGTTTCACTCAGAGCCAAAGCATCCAGGTTCCTTTCCTCAAACATACTATCTATCTCTACTTTTTTCTCATCTTGGTTACATCCACACACATTTAGACACCCCAATCTGAGCCTTCATATATATATATATATATATATATATATATATATATATATATATATATATCTCGGAAAGCAAAAATGGGTATGTTTGAAGGAATAGTGGTTCCAACAATGTTGTATGGTTGCGAGGCGTGGGCTATGGATAGAGTTGTGCGCAGGAGGATGGATGTGCTGGAAATGAGATGTTTGAGGACAATGTGTGGTGTGAGGTGGTTTGATCGAGTAAGTAACGTAAGGGTAAGAGAGATGTGTGGAAATAAAAAGAGCGTGGTTGAGAGAGCAGAAGAGGGTGTTTTGAAATGGTTTGGGCACATGGAGAGAATGAGTGAGGAAAGATTGACCAAGAGGATATATGTGTCGGAGGTGGAGGGAACGAGGAGAAGAGGGAGACCAAATTGGAGGTGGAAAGATTGAGTGAAAAAGATTTTGTGTGATCGGGGCCTGAACATGCAGGAGGGTGAAAGGAGGGCAAGGAATAGAGTGAATTGGAGCGATGTGGTATACAGGGTTTGACGTGCTGTCAGTGGATTGAATCAAGGCATGTGAAGCGTCTGGGGTAAACCATGGAAAGCTGTGTAGGTATGTATATTTGCGTGTGTGGACGTGTGTATGTACATGTGTATGGGGGGGGGGTTGGGCCATTTCTTTCGTCTGTTTCCTTGCGCTACCTCGCAAACGCGGGAGACAGCGACAAAGTATAAAAAAAAAAAAAAAAAAAAAAAAAAATATATATATATATATATATATATATATATATATATATATATATATATATATATATATATATATATATATATATATATATATATATATATACATATATATATATATATATATATATATATATATATATATATATATATATATATATATATATATATATATATATATATATATATATATATATATATATATATATATATATATGTATATATATATATATATATGTATATATATATATATATATATATATATATATATATATATATATATATATATATATATATATATATATATATATATATACACAATTATATTGCCTTGTCGTTGTCTCCCGCGTTAGGAAGGTAGCGCAAGGAAACAGACGAAAAAATATCCCAACCCACCCTCATACACACGTATATACATACAAGTCCACACATGCACATATACATACCTATACATCTCAAAGTATACATACATATAAATACACAGACATATACATATATACACAGTTACATAATTCATACTGTCTGCCTTTATTCATTCCCATCGCTAACCCGCCACTCATGAAATAACAGCCCCCTCCCCTCTCATGAGCGTGAGGTAGCGCTAGTAAAGACAACAGAGACCACATTCGCTCGCAGTCAGTCTCTAGCTGTCATGTAATAATGCACCAAAAACACAGCTCCCTCTCCACATCCAGGCCGCTTAGAAGTTTCTATGGTGTACCCCAAACGCTTCACATGCCCTGGTTCGATCCATTAGCAGCACGTCGACCCGGGTATATCACAACGTTCCAATTCACTCTATTCCTTGCACACCTTTCACCCTTTTGTATGTTTAGGACCCGATCACTCAAAATCTTTTTCACTCCAACTTTCCACGTCCAATTTGGTCTCCCACTTCTCCTCGTTCCCTCCATCTCTGACACATATATTCTCTTAGTCGATCTTTCCTCACTCATTCTCTCCATGTGACCAAACCATTTCAACACACCCTCTTATGCTCTCTCAACCAAACTCTTTTTATTACCACACATCTCTCTTACCCTTACATTACTTACTCGATCAAACCACCTCACACCACATTTTGTCCTCAAAAATCTCATTTCCAGCACATCCATCCTCCTGCGCACAACTCTATCCATAGCCCACGCCTCGCAGCCATATAACATTGTTGGAACCACTATTCCTTCAAACATACCTATTTTTGTTTTCCGAGATAATGCTTCCGACTTCCACACATTTTTCAACGCTCCTAGAACTTTCGCCCCTTCCCCCACTCAATAATTCACTTATGCTTCCATGGTTCCATCCACTGCCAAATCCTTCTAAAACACTTCACTTCCTTCAGTTTTTCTCCATTCAAACCTACCTCCCAATTGACTTGTCCCTCAACCCTACTGTACCTAATAACATTGCGCTTATTCACATTTACTCTCAGCTTTCTTCTTTCACATACCTTATCAAACTCAGTCACCAGCGCTGTATCATTAGCCAACAACAACTGACTCACTTCCCAAGCTATCTCATCCACAACAGAATGCATACTTGACCCTCTTTCCAAAACTCTTGCATTCACCTCCCTAACAACCCCATCCATAAACAAATTAAACAACTATGGAGACATCACACACCCCTGCCGGAAAACTACATTCACTGAGAGCCAATCACTTTCCTCTCTTCCTACAAGTATACATGCCTTACATCCACGATAGAAACTTCTCCCTGGTTCTAACAACTTGCCTCCCACACCATATATTCTTAATACCCTCCACAGAGCATCTCTATCAACTCTAACATATGCCTTCTCTAGATCCATAAATTACTACATACAAATCCATTTGCTTTTCTGAGTATTTCTCAAACACATTCTTCAAAGCAAACACCTCATCCCCACATCCTCTACCACTTCTGAAACCACACTGCTCTTCGCCAATCTGATGCTCTGTACATGCCTTCACCCTCTCAATCAATACCCTTATATATGATTTACCAGGAATACTCACCAGACTTATACATCTGTAATTTGAGCACTCACATTTATCCCCTTTGCCTTTGTACGCTGGCACTATGCAAACATTCCGCCAATCCTAAGACACCTCACCATGAGTCATACGTACATTAAATAACCTTACCAACCAGTCAACAATATAGTCACCCCATTTTTTGATACATTCCACTGCAATACCATCCAAATCCACTGCCTTGCCGGCTTTCATCTTCCGCAAAGCTTTTGCTACCTCTTCTCTGTTTACCAAATCATTCTCCCTAACCACCTCACCATGCACACCACCTTGACCAAAACACCCTATATATGTCACTCTATCATGAAACACACTCAACAAACCTTCAAAATACTCACTTCATCTCCTCTAACATCACCACTAGTTGTTATCACCTCCCCACTTGCCCCCTTCACTGATGTTCCAATTTGTTCCCTTGTCTCACGCACTTTATTAACCTTCTTCTAAAATATATTTTTATTCTCCCTGAAAGTTAATGATACTCTCTCACCCTAACTCTCATTTGCCCTCTTTTTCACCTCTTGCATCTTTCTCTTGACCTCCTATTTCTTTCCTTTATACATCTCCTACTCATTTGCATTATTTCCCTGCAAAAATCGTCCAAATGTCTCTCTCTTCACTTTCACTAATAATCTTACTTCTTCATCCCACCACTCACAACCATTTCTAATCTGCCCATCTACCACGCTTCTCATGCCACAAGCATCTTTTCCGCAAACCATCACTGCTTCCTTAGATATCTCCCATTCCTCGCCCACTCCCCTTACGTCCTTTGTTTTCACCTTTCTCCATTCTGTATTGAGTCTCTCCTGGTACTTCCTAACACAAGTGTCCTTCCCAAGTTCACTTACTCTCACCATTCTTTACACCCAAACATTCTCTCTTCTTTTTTGAAAACCTCAACAAATCTTCACCTTAGTCTCCACAAGATAATGATCAGACATCCCTCCAGTCGCACCGACTATCAATTAACACGTAATCCAGTAACGCTCTCTGGCCACATCTCCTACTTACATACGTATACTTATGTATATCTCTCTTTCTTATCCAGGTATCCCCAATCACTAGTCCTTTTCCAGCAAATAAATCCACAAACTCCTAACCAATTCCATTTGCAACACTGAACACTCCATGTACACCAATTATTCCCTCAACTGCCACATTATTCATCTTTGCATTCAAAACACCCATCACTATAACCCGGTCTCCTGCATCAAAATTACTAACACACTCATTCATCTGCTCCTAAAACACTTGCCTCTCATGATCTCTCTTCTCATGCCCAGGTGCATATGCACCAATAATCACCCATCTCTCTCTTTCCACTTTCATTTTTACCCATATCAATGTAGATTTTACTTTCTTACCCTGTATCATATACAAACACCACTCACTAACACCTGACTTTACTCAAACGACATTACTAAACCACTCTTTCCCTTTACTTTTCAACTTCGTTTCACTCAGAGCCAGAAGATCCAGGTTCCTTTCCTCAAACATAATACCTATCTCTCCTTTTTTCTCATCTTGGTTACATCCACACACATTCAGAAAAACCCAATATGAGCCTTCGATGAGGATTAGCACTCCCCAAGTGACTCCTTTCGTGTCCGATTTTAGAAAGTTAAAATACAAGGAGGGGATGGTTCCTAGCCCCCCGCTCTAGTCCCCTTTAGTCGCCTTCTACAACACATGAGGAATGCGTGGGAAGTATTCTTTCTCCTTTATCCCCATGGATAATATATATATATATATATATATATATATATATATATATATATATATATATATATATATATATATATATATATATATATATATATATATATATATATATATATATATATATATATATATATAATATATATATATATATATATATATATATATATATATATATATATATATATATATATATATATATATATATATATATTTCTTTCTTTTCTTTCAAACTATTCGCCATTTCCCGCGTTGGCGAGGTAGCGTTAAGAACAG
>NC_092226.1:59438378-59499134 GCF_036320965.1 Panulirus ornatus
AGTTTATTGAATATTCCGGGGAAATTATATTGGAGGGTATTGATTGAGAAGGTGAGGGAATGTACAGAGCATCATACTGGGGAAGTCAGTGTGGTTTTAGAAGTGGTAAAGGATGTGTGGGTCAGATGTTTGCTTTAGAGAATGTGAGAAATACTTAGAAAAGCAACTGGATTCGTATGTTGTCCTTTATGGATCTGGAGAAGGCATATAATAGAGTTGATAGAGATGCTCTGTGGAAGGTATTAAGAATATATGGTGTGGGAGGAAAGTTGTTAGAAGCAGTGAAATGTTTTTATCGAGGATGTAAGGCATGTGTACGTGGTATTAAGAATATATGATGACGCAGGCAAGTTGTTAAAAGCAGTGAAAAGTTTTTCTCGAGGATGTAAGGCATGTGTACGTGTAGGAAGAGAGGAAAGCCATTGGTTCTCGTTTAATATTGGTTTGCGGCAGGGGTGCGTGAAGTCTCCATGGTTGTTTAATTTGTTTATGTTTCGGGTTGTTAGAGAGGTGAATGCAAGAATTTTGTAAAGAGGCGCAAGTATGCAGTCTGTTGTAGATGAGGGAGCTCGGGAAGTGCGTCACTTGTTCGCTGATGATACAGAGCAGGTGGCTGATTCGGGTGAAAAACTGAAGCCGGTGACTGAGTTTGGAAAAGTGTGTGAAATGGAGAAAAACTGGAGTAAATGAAGTGTTTTAGGTATCTGAGAGTGGACTAGGCAACGGATGGAACCATCGGAGCGGAAGTGAATCATAGGGTGGGGAGGAGGCGAAAGTTCTGTGAGCGTTGAAACATGTGTGGAAGTCGAGAACGTTATCTTGGAAAGCAAAAATGGGTATGTTTGAAGGAATAGTGGCTCCAACAATGTTATATGGTTGCGAAGCATGGGCTATAGACAGAGTTGTGCGGAAGAGGGTGGATGTGCTGGAAATGAGATTTTTGAGGACAATATGTGGTGTGCGGTGGTTTCATCGAGTAAATAATAATAGGGTAAGAGAGTTGTGTGGTAATAAAAAGAGTGTGGTTGAGAGAGCAGAATAGGGAGTTTTGAAATGTTTTGGTCACATGGAGAGAATGAGTGAGTGAAGATTGACCAAGAGGATATATGTGTCAGATGTGGAGGGAACGAGGAGAAGTCGGAGACCAAATTGGAAGTGAAAAGATGGAGTGAAAAAGATTTTGAGTGATCGGGGTCTGAACATGCAGGAGGGTGAAAGGCGTGCAAGGAATAGAGTGAATTGGAACGATGTGGTATACCGAGGTCGATGTGCTGTCAATGGATTGAACTAGGGTATGTGAAGCGTCTGGGGTAAACCATGGAAAGTTCTGTGAGGCCTGGATGTGGAAAGGGAGTTGTGGTTTCGCTGCAATATTACATAACTAGAGAGTGAGTGTGAACGAATGGGGCCTTTTTTGTCTTCCTAGCGCTACCTCGCGCACATGAGGTGGGAGGGTTTTTTTTTTTATATGTTGCGGGGTGGCGATGGGAATGAATAAAGGCAGACAGTATGAATTATGTACATGTGTATATACGTATATGTCTGTGTGTGTATATATATGTATACGTTGAGATGTATAGGTATGTATATTTGCGTGTGTGGACGTGTATGTATATACATGTATATGTGGGTGGGTAGGGCCATTCTTTCTTTCGTATCCTTGCGCTACCTCGACAATGCAAAATAGATAAATAAATAAATATATATATATAAATATATATATATATATATATATATATATATATATATATATATATATATATATATATATATATATATATATATATATATATATATATATATATATTTTATATATATATATATATATATATATGCGAGGTAGCGCAAGGAAACAGACGAAAGAAATGGCCCAACCCACCCCCATACACATGTATATACATACGTCCACACGCGCAAATATACATACCTACACAGCTTTCCATGGTTTACCCCAGACGCCTCACATGCCCTGATTCAATCCACTGACAGCACGTCAACCCCGGTATACCACATCGCTCCAATTCACTCTATTCCTTGCCCTCCTTTCACCCTCTTGCATGTTCAGGCCCCGATCACACAAAATCTTTTTCACTCCATCTTTCCACCTCCAATTTGGTCTCCCTCTTCTCCTCGTTCCCTCCACCTCCGACACATATATCCTCTTGGTCAATCATTCCTCACTCATTCTCTCCATGTGCCCAAACCATTTCAAAACACCCTCTTCTGCTCCCTCAACCACGCTCTTTTTATTTCCACACATCTCTCTTACCCTTACGTTACTTACTCGATCAAACCACCTCACACCACACATTGTCCTCATACATCTCATTTCCAGCACGTCCAACCTCCTGCGCACAACTCTATCCATAGCACACGCCTCGCAACCATACAACATTCTTGGAACCACTATTCCTTCAAACATACCCATTTTTCGCTTTCCGAGATAATGTTCTCGACTTCCACACATTCTTCAAGGCTCCCAGAATTTTCGCCCCCTCCCCCACCCTATGATCCACTTCCGCGTACATGGTTCCATCCGCTGCCAGATACACTCCACGATATCTAAAACACTTCACTTTCTCCAGTTTTTCTCCATTCAAACTCACCTCCCAATTGACTTGACCCTCAACCCTACTGTACCTAATAACCTTGCTCTTATTCACATTTACTATTAAATTTCTTCTTTCACACACTTTACCAAACTCAGTCACCAGCTTCTGCAGTTTCTCACATGAATCAGCCACCAGCGCTGTATCATCAGCGAACAACAACTGACTCACTTCCCAAGCTCTCTCATCCCCAACAGACTTCATACTTGCCCCTCTTTCCAAAACTCTTGCATTCACCTCTCTAACAACCCTATCCATAAACAAATTAAACAACCATGAAGACATCACACACCCCTGCCGCAAACCTACATTCACTGAGAACCAATCACTTTCCTTTCTTCCTACACGTACACATGCCTTACATCCTCGATAAAAACTTTTCACTGCTTCTAACAACATGCCTCCCACACCATATATTCTTAATACCTTCCACAGAGCATGTCTATCAACTCTATCATATGCCCTCTCCAGATCCATAAATGCTACATACAAATCCATTTGCTTTTCTAAGTATTTCTCACATACATTCTTCAAAGCAAACACCTGATCCACACATCCTCTACCACTTCTGAAACCACACTGCTCTTCCCCAATCTGATGCTCTATACATGCCTTCACCCTCTCAATCAATATCCTCCCATATAATTTACCAAGAATACTCAACAAACTTATACCTCTGTAATTTGAGCACTCACTCTTATCCCCTTTGCCTTTGTACAATGGCACTATGCACGCATTCCGCCAATCCTCAGGCACCTCACCATGAGTCATACATACATTAAATAACCTTACCAACCAGTCAACAATACAGTCACCCTCTTTTTTTGATAAATTCCACTGCAATACCATCCAAACCTGCTGCCTTGCCGGCTTTCATATATGTATATATGGAGGAAGTGAAGTGTTTTAAATATCTGGGAGTGGATCTGGCAGCGGATGGAACCATGGAAGCGGAAGTGGATCATAGGGTGGGGGAGGGGGCGAAAATTCTGGGAGCCTTGAAGAATGTGTGGAAGTCGAGAACATTATCTCGGAAAGCAAAAATGGGTATGTTTGAAGGAATAGTGGTTCCAACAATGTTGTATGGTTGCGAGGCGTGGACTATGGATAGAGTTGTGCGCAGGAGGATGGATGTGCTGGAAATGAGATGTTTGAGGACAATGTGTGGTGTGAGGTGGTTTGATCGAGTAAGTAACGTAAGGGTAAGAGAGATGTGTGGAAATAAAAAGAGCGTAGTTGAGAGAGCAGAAGAGGGTGTTTTGAAATGGTTTGGTCACATGGAGAGAATGAGTGAGGAAAGATTGACCAAGAGGATATATGTGTCGGAGGTGGAGGGAACGAGGAGAAGAGGGAGACCAAATTGGAGGTGGAAAGATGGAGTGAAAAAGATTTTGTGTCATCGGGGCCTGAACATGCAGGAGGGTGAAAGGAGGGCAAAGAATAGAGTGAATTGGAGCGATGTGGTATACCGGGGTTGACGTGCTGTCAGTGGATTGAATCAAGGCATGTGTATGGGGGTGGGTTGGACCACTTCTTTCGTCTTGCGCTACCTCGTAAACGCGGGAGACAGCGACAAAGCAAAAAAAAAAAAAAAAAAATGTATATATATATATATATATATATATATATATATATATATATATATATATATATATATATATATATATATATATATATATATATATATATATATATATATATATATATATATATATATATATGAATATATATATATATATATATATATATATATATATATATATATATATATATATATATATATATATATATATATATATATATATATATATATATATATAATATATACAAGAAATCCTCCCCTCTCTTTCTTTTTACGTTCTAAAACGGGAAACAGATGAAGGAGTCACGCGGGGACTGCTCATCCTCTTGGAAGGCTCAGACTGTCGTGTCTAAATATGTGTGGATGTAACCAAGATGAGAAAAAAGGAGAGATAGGCGGTATTTTTAAGGAAAGGAACCCGGATGTTTTGGGTCTGAGTGAAACGAATCTCAAGGGTAAAGGGAAAAAGTGGTTTGGAAATGTCTTGGGAGTAAAGTCAGGGGTTGGTGAGAGAACAAGAGCAAGGGAAGGAGTACCACTACTCCTGTAACAAAAGTGGTGTGAGTATGTAATAGAGTGGAAGAAAGTAAACTCTAGATTGATTTGCGTAAAACTGAAAGTGGATGGAGAGAGATGGGTGATTATTGGTGCATATGAACAAGGGCATGAAAAGAAAGATCATGAGAGACAAGTGTTTTGGGAACAGCTGAGTGAGTGTGTTAGTAGTTTTCATGCACGACTCCGGGTTATAGTGGTGAGTGATTTGGATACAAAGATGAGTAATATGGCAGCTGGTGTACATGGTGTGTTCAGTGTTGTAAATGGAAATAGTGAAGAGCTTGTAGATTTATGTGCTGGAAAAGGACTGGTGACTGGGATTCTTGTTTTAAAAACAGAGATATACTGTATATATAACTATATGTAGGTATGTTGGAGAAATGGCTAGAGAGCGTTATTGTATTACGTGTTAATTGACAGGCGAGTCAAAGGGAGACATTTGGACGTTAGTATAGTGAGAGGTGCAAATGTATGGGTGTCCGATCTTTATATTGTGGAGGCGAAGGTGAATATTTGTAGAGGTTTACAGAAAAAAAGAGAGAATGTTGGGGTGAAGAGAGTGATGAGTGTAAGTGAGCATGGGAAGGAGACTTGTATGAGGAAGTACCAGGAGAGACTAAGTACAGAATGGAAAAAGGTGAGAACAATGGAATTAAGGGGAGTGGGGGAGGAATGGGGTGTATTTAGGCAATTAGTGATAACTTGCACAAAAGATGCTTGTGGCATTAGAAGCGTGGGAGGTGGGTAAATTAGAAAGGGTAGTGAGTGGTGGGATGAAGAAGTAAGATTATTAGTGAAAGAGAAGAGAGAGGCATTTGGACGATTTTTGCAGGGAAATAATAGAAATGTCTAGGAGATGTATAAAAGAAAGAGGCACGAGGTCAAGGGAAAAGTGCAAGAGGTGATAAAAGAGGGCAAAAGAGAACTGGGGTGAGAGAGTATCATTAAATTTTAGTGAGAATGAAAAAAAGTTTTGGAAAGAGGTAAATAAAGTGCATAAGCCAAGGTAACAAATAGGAATATCAGTGAAGGGGGCTAATGGGGAGGTGATAAAAAGTAGTGGTAATGTGAGGAGATGGAATGAGTATTTTGAAGGCTTGTTGAATGTGTTTGATGATAGAGTGCTAGATATAGGGTGTTTTGGTTTAGGTGATGTGCAAAGTGAGTGGGTTATGGAGAAAGATTTGGTAAACAGAAAAGAGGTCGTAAAACCTTTGCGGAAGATGAAATCCAGAAAGGCAGCGGGTTTGGATGGCATTGCAGTGGAAGTTATTAAATATGGTTGTGTCTGTATTGTTCACTGGTTGGTAAGGTTGTCTAATGCATGTGTGACTCATGGTGAGGTGCTTGAGGATTGGAGGAATGCTTCCATAGTGCCATTATACAAAGGCAAAGGGGATAAAATTCAGCGCTCAAATTACAGAGGTATAAGTTTTTTCAGTCTTCCCTGGGAAATTATATGGGAGGGTATTGACTAAGAGAGTGTAAGCATGTACAGAGTATCAGATTAGGGAAGAGTGGTGTGGTTTCAGAAGTGGTAGAGGATAAATCAGGTGTTTCCTTCGAAGAAAGTATGTGAAAAATACGTAGAAAAGCAAATGGATTTGTATGTAGCATTTATGGATCTGGAGAAAGCATATGATAGAGTTGATGGAGATGCTCTGTGGAAGGTATTAAGAATATATGGTGTGACAGTCAAGTTGTTAGAAGCAGTGAAAAGTTTTTATGTAAGGCATGTGTACGAGTAGGAAGAGATGAAAGTGATTGGTTGTCAGTGAATATCGGTTTGCGGAAGGGGTGCGTGATGTCTCCATGGTTGTTTGATTTCTTTATGGATGGAGTTGTTAGGGAAGTGAATACAAGAGTTTTGGAAAGGGGCTGGTACACAGTCTGTTGTGGATGAGAGAGCTTGGGAATGAGTCAGTTGTTGTTCGCTGATGGCTGATTCGGGTGAGAAACTGCAGAAGCTTTTGACTGAGTTTGGTAAAGTGTGTGAAAGAAGAAATCTGAGACTAAATGTAAATAAGAGCAAGGTTATTTGGTACAGTAGTGTTGAGGGGCAAGTCAATTGGGAGGTAAGTTTGAATGGAGATAGTTGGAGGAAGTGAAGTGTTTTAGATATCTTGGAGTGGATTTGGCAAGGGTTGGACTTATGGAAGCGGATGTGTGTCATCGGGTGGGGGAAGTGGCGAAAGTTCTGGGAGCCTTGAAAAATGTGTGGAAGGCGAGATTCTTATCTTGGAAAGCAAAAATGTGTATGTTTGAAGGAAAAGTGGTTCCAATAATACTATATGTTTGCGAGGCATGGGCTATAGATAGAGTTGTGCGGAAGAGGATGGATGTGCTGCAAATGGGATGTTTGAGGACAATTTGTGGTGTGAGGTGGTTTGATCGAGCAAGTAATGAAAAGGTAAGAGAGATGTGTGGTAGTAAAAAGATTGTGGTTGTGAGAGCAGAAGAGGGTGTTTTGAAATGTTTGGTCACATGGAGAGAATGAGTGAGGAAAGATTGACAAAAAGGATTTATGTGTCAGAGGTGGAAGGTGCGAGGAGAAGTGGGGGACCAAATTGGAGGTGGAAATATTGAGTGAAAAAGATTTTCAGTGAACGGTACCTGAACATGCAAAAGGATGGTACGATTTTGTATAACGGGGCCGACGTGCTGTCAGTGGATCGCACCAGGGCAAGTGAAGCGTCTCGCGTAGACTCTGGACAATTTTCTGGTGCCTGGACATGGAAAGGGAGCTGTGGTTTCGGTGAATTATACATGACAGCTAGAGAATGAGTGTTAGCGAATATGGAATTTGTTACCTTTTCCTAGCGCTACCTCGCTCATATATATCTACATATATACATATATACATATACATATATATATATATATATATATATATATATATATATATATATATATATATATATATATATATATATATATATATATATATATATATATATATATATATATATATATATATATATATATATATATATATATATATATATATATATATATATATATATATATATATATATATATATATATATATATACATATATATTTTTTTTTTTTTTTTTCATACGATTCGCCATTTCCCGCATTTGCGAGGTAGCATTAAGAACAGAGGACTGGGCCTTAGAGGGAAAATCCTCACCTGGCCCCCTTCTCTGTTCCTTCTTTTGGAAAATTAAAAAAAAACGAGAGGGGAGGATTTCCAGCCACCCGCTCCCTCCCCTTTTAGTCGCCTTCTACGACACGCAGGGAATACGTGGGAAGTATTCTTTCTCCCCTATCCCCAGGGATAATTGTAGAGTTGTGCGCAGGAGGATGGATGTGCTGGAAATGAGATGTTTGAGGACAATGTGTGGTGTGAGGTGGTTTGATCGAGTAAGTAACGTAAGGGTAAGAGAGATGTGTGGAAATAAAAAGAGCGTGGTTGAGAGAGCAGAAGAGGGTGTTTTGAAATGGTTTGGGCACATGGAGAGAATGAGTGAGGAAAGATTGACGAAGAGGATGTATGTGTCGGAGGTGGAGGGAACGAGGAGAAGTGGGAGACCAAATTGGAGGTGGAAAGATGGAGTGAAAAAGATTTTGTGTGATTGGGGCCTGAACATGCAGGAGGGTGAAAGGAGGGCAAGGAATAGAGTGAATTGGATCGATGTGGTATACCGGGGTTGACGTGCTGTCAGTGGATTGAATCAGGGCATGTGAAGCGTCTGGGGTAAACCATGGAAAGCTGTGTAGGTATGTATATTTGCGTGTGTGGACGTGTATGTATATACACGTGTATGGGGGTGGGTTCGGCCATTCCTTTCGTCTGTTTCCATGCGCTACCTCGCAAACGCGGGAGATAGCGACAAAGCAAAAAAAAAAAAAAAAAATATATATATATATATATATATATATATATATATATATATATATATATATATATATATATATTTTTATTTATTTTATTTATTTATTTATTTTGCTTTGTCGCTGTATCCTGCGTTAGCGAGGTAGCGCAGGGAAACAGATGAAAGAATGTATGTATATACATACACATGTATATACATATACGTCCAAACACGGAAATATACATACCTATACATCTCAATGTACACATATATATACACACACAGACATATACTTATATACACATGGACATAATTTATAATGTCTGCTTTTATTTATTTCCATCTCCACCTCGCCACACATGTAATAACAACTCCCTCCCCCCTCATGTGTGCGAGGTAGCGCTAGGAAAAGAAAACAAAGGCCGCGTTCGTTCACACTCAGTCTCTATCTGTCATGTAATAATGCACCGAAACCACAGCTCCCTTTGCAAATCCCGGTCCCACAGAACTTTCCATGGTTTACCCCAGACGCTTCACATGCTCTGGTTCAATCCATTGACAGCACGTCGACCCCGGAATAACACATCGTTCCAATTCACTCTATTCCTTGCACGCCTTTCACCCTCCGCATGTTCAGACCCCGATCACTCAAAATCATTTTCACTACATCTTTCCACCTCCAATTTGGTCTCCCTCTTCTCCTCGTTCCCTCCACCTCTGACACATATATCCACTTAGTCAATCTTTGCTCACTCATTCTCTGCCTGTGACCAAACCATTTCCAAACACCCTCTTCTTCTCTCTCAACCACACTCTTTTTATTTCCACACATCTCTTTTACACTTACATTACTTACTCGATCAAACTACCTCACAGCACATATTATCCTCAGACATCTCATTTCCAGCATATCCACCCTCCTGCGCACAACTCTATCCATAGCCCACGCCTTGCAACCATACAACATTGTTGGAACCACTATTCCTTCAAACATACCCATTTCTGCTTTCCGCGATACTGTTCTCGATTTCCACACATTCTTCAAGGCTCCCAGAATTTTCGCCCCCTTCCCTACCCTATGATTCACTTCCACTTCCATGGTTTCATCCGCTGCCAGATCCACTCCCAGATATCTAAAACACTTTACTTTTAATCCATTCAAACTTACCTCCCAATTGACTTGACTCTCAACCCTACTGTACCTAATAACCTTGCTCTTATTCACATTTACTCTTATCTTTCTTCTTTCACACACTTTACCAAACTCAGTCACCAGCTACTGCAGTTTCTCACATGAATCAGCAACCAGCGCTGCATCATCAGCGAACAACAAATGACTCCTTTACCAAGCTCTCTCACAACAGACTTCATACTTGCCCCTCTTTCCAAAACTCTTGCATTCACCTCCCTAACAACCACATCCATAAACAAATTAAACAACCGTGGAGACATCACACACCCCTTCCGCAAACATACATTCACTGAGAACCAATCACTTTCCTCTCTTCCTACACGTACACATGCCTTACATCCTCGGTAAAAACTTTCCACTGCTTCTAACAACTTGTCTCCCACACCATATATTCTTAAAACCTTCCACAGAGCATCTCTATCAACTGTCTCATATGCCTTCTCCAGACCCATAAATGCTACATAAAAAATCCATTTGCTTTTCTAAGTATTTCTGAAATACATTCTTCAAAGCAAACACCGGATCCACACATCCTCTACCACTTCTGAAACAACACTGCTCTTCCCTAATCTGATGCTCTGTACATGCCTTCACCCTGTCAATCAATACCCTCCCATATAATTTACCAGAAATACTCAACAAACTTATACCTCTGTAATTTGAGCACACACTCTTATCCCCTTTGCCTTTGTACAATGGCACTATGCAAGCATTCCGCAAATCCTCAGGCACACCACCATGAATCATACATACACTAAAAAACCTTACCAACCAGTCAACAATACAGTCACCCCTTTTTTGATAAATTCAACTGCAATACCATCCAAACCTGCTGCCTTGCCGGCTTTCATCATCCGCAAAGCTTTTCCTACCTCTTCTCTGTTTACCAAATCATTTTCCCTAACCCTCTCACTTTGCACACCATCTCGACGAAAACACCCTATATCTGCCACTTTATCATCAAATACATTCAACACACCTTCAAAATACTCACTCTATCTCCTTCTCACATCACCACTACTTGTTATCACCTCCCCATTAGCCCCCTTCACTGAAATTCCCATTTGCTCCCTTGTCTTACGCACTTAATTTACCTCCTTCAAAAACATCTTTTTGTTCTCCCTAAAATATAATGATACTTTCACCCCAACTCTCATTTGCCATCTATTTCACCTCTTGCACCTTTCTCTTGACCTCCTGCCTCTTTTATACTTCTTCCACTCATTTGCATTTTTTCCCTTCAAAATTCATCCAAATGCCTCTCTCTTCTCTTTCACTAATAATCTTACTTCTTCATCACACCACTCACTTCCCTTTCAAATCAACCCACCTCCCACGCTTCTCATGCCATAAGATTATTTTCCGCAAATCATCACTACTTTCCTGAATACATCCCATTCATCCCCCACTCCCCTTACCTCCTTTGTTTTCTCCTTTTTACATTCTGTACTCAGTCTCTCCTGGTACTTCCTCACTCAAGTCTCCTTCACAAGCTCACTTTCTCTCACCACTCTCTTCACCCCAACAATCTCTCTTCTTCTCTGAAAAACCCTACATATCTTCACCTTCGCTTCCACAAGATAGTTATCAGACATCCCTCAATTTGTACCTCTCAGCACACTAACATCCAAAAGTCTCTCTTTCGCGCGCCTATCAAGTAACACGTAATCCAATAACGCTCTCTGGCCATCTCTCCTACTTACATACGTATGCTTATGTATATCTCGCCTTTTAAACCAGGTATTCTCAATCACCAGAACATTTTCAGCACATAAATCTATAAGCTCTTCATTATTTCCATTTGCAACGCTGAACACCACATAAATAGCAATTATTCCCTCAACTGCCACACTACTCACCTTCGTCTTCAAATCACCCGTGACTATAACCCGGTCTTGTTTATCAAAACCACTAACACACTCATTCAGCTGCTCCCAAAACTCTTGCCTCTCATGATCTTTCTTCTCATGCCCAGGTGCATATGAACCAATAATCACTCATCTTTCTCCATCAACTTTCAGTTTTAACCGTATTAATCTGGATTGTATTTTCTTACACTCTATCACATACTCCCACAACTCCTGTTTCAGGAGTAGTGCTACTCCTTCCCTTCCTATTGTCCTCTCACTAACCCCTGACTTTATTCCAAAGACATTCCCAAACCACTCTTCCCCTTTACCCATGAGCTTCGTTTCAATCAGAGCCAAAACATCCAGGTTCCTTTCTTCAAACATACCACCTATCTCTCTTTTTTCTCATCTTGGTTACATCCACACACATTTAGACACCCCAATCTGAGCCTTCGAGGAGGATGAGCACTCCTCGCGTGACTCCTTCTTCTATTTCCCCTTTTAAGAAGTTAAAAGAAGTTAAGGAAGTTAAAAGGAGGGAGGGTGTCTGGCCCCCCGTTCCCGTCCCCTTTAGTCGCGTTCAACGACACGTGAAAAATGCGTTGGAAGTATTCTTTCTCCCCTATCCCCAGGGATATATATATATATATATATATATATATATATATATATATATATGTATATATATATATATATATATATATATATATATATATATATATATATAGTATATATGTATATATATATATATATATATTCTTTTCTTTCTTTTAAACTATTCGCCATTTCCCGCGTTAGCGAGGTAGCGTTAAGAACAGAGGACTGGGCCTTTTTTGGAATATCCTCACCTGGCCCCCTCTGTTCCTTCTTTTGGAAAATTAAAAAAAAAAAAAAAAAAAAAGAGAGGGGAGGATTTCCAGCCCCCCGCTCCCTCCCGTTTTAGTCGCCTTCTACGACACGCAGGGAATACGTGGGAAGTATTCTTAATCCCCTATCCCCAGGGATATATATATATATATATATATATATATATATATATATATATATATATATATATATATATATATATATATATATATATATATGAATTTGTATATAGCATTTATGGATCTGGAGAAGGCATATGATAGAGTTGATAGAGATGCTCTGTGGAAGGTATTAAGAATATATGGTGTGGGAGGCAAGTTGTTAGAAGCAGTGAAAAGTTTTTATCGAGGATGTAAGGCATGTGTACGTGTAGGAAGAGAGGAAAGTGATTGGTTCTCAGTGAATGTAGGTTTGCGGCAGGGGTGTGTGATGTCTCCATGGTTGTTTAATTTGTTTATGGATGGGGTTGTTAGGGAGGTGAATGCAAGAGTTTTGGAAAGAGGGGCAAGTATGAAGTCTGTTGGGGATGAGAAAGCTTGGGAAGTGAGTCAGTTGTTGTTCGCTGATGATACAGCGCTGGTGGCTGATTCATGTGAGAAACTGCAGAAGCTGGTGACTGAGTTTGGTAAAGTGTGTGAAAGAAGAAAGTTAAGATTAAATGTGAATAAGAGCAAGGTTATTAGGTACAATAGGGTTGAGGGTCAAGTCAATTGGGAGGTGAGTTTGAATGGAAAAAAACTGGAGGAAGTGAAGTGTTTTAGATATCTGGGAGTGGATCTGGAAGCGGATGGAACCATGGAAGCGGAAGTGGAACATAGGGTGGGGGAGGGGGCGAAAATTCTGGGAGCCTTGAAGAATGTGAGGAAGTCGAGAACATTATCTCGGAAAGCAAAAATGGGTATGTTTGAAGGAATAGTGGTTCCAACAATGTTGTATGGTTGCGAGGCGTGGGCTATGGATAGAGGTGTGCGCAGGAGGAAGGATGTGCTGGAAATGAGATGTTTGAGGACAATGTGTGGTGTGAGGTGGTTTGATCGAGTAAGTAACGTAAGGGTAAGAGAGATGTGTGGAAATTAAAAGAGCGTGGTTGAGAGAGCAGAAGAGGGTGTTTTGAAATAGTTTCGGCACATGGAGAGAATGAGTGAAGAAAGATTGACCAAGAGGATATATGTGTCGGAGGTGGAGGGAACGAGGAGAAGAGGGAGACCAAATTGGAGGTGGAAAGATGGAGTGAAAAAGATTTTTTGTGATCGGGGCCTGAACATGCAGGAGGGTGAAAGGAGGGCAAGGAATAGAGTGAATTGGAGCGATGTGGTATACCGGGGTTGACGTGCTGTCAGTGGATTGAATCAAGGTATATGAAGCGTCTGTGGTAAACCATGGAAAGCTGTGTAGGTATGTATATTTCCGTGTGTGGACGTATGTATATACATTTGTATGGGGGTGGGTTGGGCCGTTTCTTTCGTCTGTTTCCTTGCGCTACCTCGCAAACGCGGGAGACAGCGACAAAGCAAAAAAAAAAAAAAAAAAAAAAATATATATATATATATATATATATATATATATATATATATATATATATATATATATATATATATATATATATATATATATATATATAGGGTGTTTTGGTCGAGGTGGTGTGCAAAGTGAGAGGGTTAGGGAAAATAATTTGGTAAACAGAGAATATATATATATATATATATATATATATATATATATATATATATATATATATATATATATATATATATATATATATATATATATATATATATATATTCTCTGTTTAACAAATCATTTTCCCTAACCCTCTCACTTTGCACACCACCTCGACCAAAACACCCTATATCTGCCACTCTATCATCAAACACATTCAACAAACCTTGAAAATACTCACTCCATCTCCTTCTCACATCACCACTACTTCTTATCACGTCCGCATTTGCGCCCTTCACTGAAGTTCCGATTTGCTCCCTTGTCTTACGCACTTTATTTACCTCCTTCCAGAACATCTTTTTACTCTCCCAAAAATTTAATTATACTCTCTCACCCCAACTCTCATTTGCCCTCTTTTTCACCTCTTGCACCTTTCACTTGATCTCCTGTCTCTTTCTTTTATACATCTCCCACTGAATTGCATTTTTTCCCTGCAAAAGTCATCCAAATGCCTCTCTCTTCTCTCTCTCTAATAATCTTAGTTCTTTATCCCACCACTCACTACCCTTTCTAATCAACCCACCTCCCACTCTCTCATGCCACATGCATCTTTTGCGCAATCCATCACTGATTCCCTAAATACATCCCATTCCTCCCCCACTTCCCTTACTTCCATTGTTCTCACATTTTTCCATTCTGTACTCAGTCTCTCCAGGTACTTCCTCACACAAGTCTCCTTCCCAAGCTCACTTACTCTCACCACCCTCTTCACCCCTACATTCACACTTCTTTTCTGAAAACCCATACAAATCTTCACCTTAGCCTCTACAAGATAATGATCAGACATCCCTCCAGTTGCACCTCTCAGCACATTAACACCGAAAAGTCTCTCTTTCGCGCGCCTGTCAATTAACCCGTAATCCAATAACGCTCTCTAGCCATCTCTCCTACTTACATACGTATACTTATATATATCTCGCTTTTTAAACCAGGTATTCCCAATCACCAGTCCTTTTTCAGCACATAGATATACAAGCTCTTCACCATTTCCATTTACAACAATGAACACCCCATGTATACCAATTATTCCCTCAAATGCCACATTACTCACCTTTGCATTCAAATCACCCATCACTATAACCCGGTCTCGTGCATCAAAACCACTAACACACTCATTCAGCTGCTCCCAAAACACTTGCCTCTCATGATCTTTCTTCTCATGCCCAGGTGCATATGCACCAACAATCACCCATCTCTCTCCATCAACTTTCAGTTTTACCCATATTACTCGAGAATTTACTTTCTTACATTCTATCACATACTCCCACAACTGATGTTTCAGGAGTACTGCTACTCCTTCCCTTGCTCTTGTCCTCTCACTAACCCCTGACTTTACTCCCAAGACATTCCCAAACCACTCTTCCCCTTTACCCTTGAGCTTCGTTTCACTCAGAGCCAAAACATCCAGGTTCCTTTCCTAAAACATACTACCTATCTCTCCTTTTTTCACATCTTGGTTACATCCACATACATTTAGACACCCCAGTCGAAGCCTTCGATGAGGGTGAGCACTCCCCGCGTGACTCCTTCTGTTTCCCATTTTAGAAAGTTAAAAAATACAAGGAGGGGAGGATTTCTGGCCCCCCGCTCCCGTCCCCTCTAGTCGCCTTCTACGACACGCGAGGAATGCGTGGGAAGTATTCTTTCACCCCTATCCCCAGGGGTGATATATATATATATATATATATATATATATATATATATATATATATATATATATATATATATATATATATATATATATATATATCCCTGGGGATAGGGGAGAAAGAATACTTCCCACGTATTCCCTGCGTGTCGTAGAAGGCGACTAAAAGGGAAGGGAGCGGGGGGCTGGAAATCCTCCCCTCTCGTTTTTTTTTTTTATTTTTTTTTTTTCCAAAAGAAGGAACAGAGAAGGGGGCCAGGTGCGGATATTCCCTCAAAGGCCCAGTCCTCTGTTCTTAGCGCTACCTCGCTAATGCGGGAAATGACGAATAGTATGAAAAAAAAAAAAAAAAAAAAAAAATATATATATATATATATATATATATATATATATATATATATATATATATATATATATATATATATACCTATATATATATACATACACATACACACGCATATATATACATACACACACACACACATATACATATATATACGTATGAAAAAAGTAAGAAATAATTTAGAAAACTGAAACTTCTAGCTTGAAATGAAATGAGAAAATGAATGTTAGGTTTGGATGGTATTGCAGTGGAATTTATTAAAAAAAAGGGTGTGACTGTATTATTGACTGGTTGGTAAGGTTATTTAATGTATGTATGACTCATGGTGAGGTGCCTGAGGATTGGCGGAATCCGTGCATAGTGCCATTGTACAAAGGCAAAGGGGATAAGAGTGAGTGCTCAAATTACAGAGGTATAGGTTTGTTGAGTATTCCTGGTAAATTATAAGGGAGGGTATTGATTGAGAGGGTGAAGGCATGTACAGAGCATCAGATTGGGGAAGAGCAGTGTGGTTTCAGAAGTGGTAGAGGATGTGTGGATCAGGTGTTTGCTTTGAAGAATGTATGTGAGAAATACTTAGAAAAGCAAATGGATTTGTATGTAGCATTTATGGATCTGGAGAAGGCATATGATAGAGTTGATAGAGATGCTCTGTGGAAGGTATTAAGAATATATGGTGTTCGAGGCAAGTTGTAATAAGCAGTGAAAAGTTTTTATCGAGGATGTAAGGCATGTGTACGTGTAGGAAGAGACGAAAGTGATTGGTTCTCAGTGAATGTAGGTTTGCGTTAGGGGTGTGTGATGTCTCCATGGTTGTTTAATTTGTTTATGGATGGGGTTGTTAGGGAGGTGAATGCAAGAGTTTTGGAGAGAGGGTCAAGTATGAAGTCTGTTGGGGATGAGAGAGCTTGGGAAGTGAGTCAGTTGTTGTTCGCTGATGATACAGCGCTGGTGGCTGATTCATGTGAGAAACTGCAGAAGCTAGTGACTGAGTTTGGTAAAGTGTGTGAAACAAGAAAGCTAATAGTAAATGTGAATAAGAGCAAGGTTATTAGGTACAGTAGGGTTGAGGGTCAAGTCAATTGGGAGGTAAGTTTGAATGGAGAAAAACTGGAGGAAGTAAAGTGTTTTAGATATCTGGAAGTGGATCTGGCAGCGGATGGAACCATGGAAGCGGAAATGGATCATAGGGTGGGGGAGGGGGCGAAAATCCTGGGAGCCTTGAAGAATGTTTGGAAGTCGAGAACATTATCTCGGAAAGCAAAAATGGGTATGTTTGAAGGAATAGTGGTTGCAACAATGTTGTATGGTTGCGAGGTGTGGGCTATGGATAAAGTTGTGCGCAGGAGGATGGATGTGCTGGAAATGAGATGTTTGAGGACAATGTGTGGTTTGAGATGGTTTGATCGAGTAAGTAACGTAAGGGTAAGAGAGATATGTGGAAATAAAAAGAGTGTGGTTGAGAGAGCAGAAGAGGGTGTTTTGAAATAGTTTGGGCACATGGAGAGAATGAGTGAGTAAAGATTGACCAAGAGGTTATATGTGTCAGAGGTGGAGGGATCGAGGAGAAGTGGGAGACCAAATTGGAGTTGTAAAGATGGAGTGAAAAAGTTATGAGTGATCGGGGCCTGAACATGCAGGAGGGTGAAAGGCGTGCAAGGAATAGAGTGAATTGGAACGATATGGTATACCGGGGTCGACGTGCTGTCAATGGATTGAACGAGGGAATGTGAAGCGTCTGGGGTAAACCATGGAAAGTTGTGTTGGGCTTGGATGTGGAAAGGGAGCTGTGGTTTCGGTGCATTATTACATGACAGCTAGAGACTGAGTGTGAACGAATTGTACCTTTGTTGTCTTTTCCTAGCGTTACCTCGCACACATGAGGGGGGAGGGTGTTCTTATTCCATGTGTGGCCAGGTGGCGATGGGAACAAATTAAAGCAGACAGTATGAATTATGTACATGTGTATATATGTATATGTCTGTGTGTGTATATATATATGTGTACATTGAGATATATAGGTATGTATATTTGAGTGTGTGGACGTGTATGTATATACATGTGTATGTGGGTGGGTTGGGTCATTCTTTCGTCTGTTTCTTGGGCTACCTCGCTAACGCTGGAGACAGCGACAGAGCAAAATGATATATATATATATATATATATATATATATATATATATATATATATATATATATATATATATATATATATATATATATATATATATATATATATATATATATATATATATATATATATATACCCTGGGGATAGGGGAGAAAGAATACTTCCCACGTATTCCCTGCGTGTCGTAGAAGGCGACTAAAAGGGAAGGGAGCGGGGGGCTGGAAATCCTCCCCTCTCGTTTTTTTTTTTTTTTTTTTTTAATTTTCCAAAAGAAGGAACAGAGAAGAGGGCCAGGTGAGGATATTCCCTCAAAGGCCCAGTCCTCTGTTCTTAACGCTACCTCGCTATCGCGGGAAATAGCGAATAGTATGAAAAAAAAAAAAAAAAAATATATATATATATATATATATATATATATATATATATATATATATATATATATATATATATATATATATATATATATATATATATATATATATATATACATATATATATATATATATACATATATACATATATATATATACATATATATATGGGAACTTCAGTCAAGGGCGCAAATGGGGAGGTGATAACAAGTAGTGGTGATGTGAGAAGGAGATGGAAGTGAGTATTTTGAAGGTTTGTTGAATGTGTTTGATGATAGAGTTGCAGATATAGGGTGTTTTGGTCGAGGTGGTGTGCAAAGTGAGAGGGTTAGGGAAAATGATTTGGTAAACAGAGAAGAGGTAGTAAAAGCTTTGCGGAAGATGAAAGCCGGCAAGGCAGCAGGTTTGGATGGTATTGCAGTGGAATTTATTAAAAAAGGGGGTGACTGTATTATTGACTGGTTGGTAAGGTTATTTAATGTATGTATGGAAGGTACTAAACTGTTAAGTAAGATGAGAAATATTTATAAATCTTCATTTGTTGGCCAAAGACAAAGACCATCATCTACATACCTAAACCAAATTACATTAGAAGGTAAGATATCCTTTAGTAATTTTGTTTCAGAAAATTTCATGTAAAGGTTACTTAGTACAGTTGAAAGAGGGTTACACATTGTCATACCAAATCTTTGAGCATAATAATCTCCATTAAATTGAAATACACAGTCATTTATACACAATTTCATCAAACTCTAATTTAATTGAACTGATAAAATTGGTCATAAAAGACTGTGTATTTCAATTTAATGGGTTTTAATATGCTCAAAAATCTGGTATGGCAATGGGTAACCATCTTTCACCTGTAGTAAGTAATCTTTATATGGAATTTTTTTAAACCAAATTACTAAAGGATATCTTACCCTCTAAGGCAATTTGGTTCAGGTATGTAAAGATGTTCTTTGTGTTTGGCCAACAAATGAAAATTTACAAGAATTTCTCCCCTTACTTAACAGTTTAGTAACTTCCATCAAATTTACTGAAAAAAATGAGAAAATGGTATGCTACCATTATTAGATTGCAAGATCCATAAACATGGAAACAACTATAAGTTTAGCATATACAGAAAACCCACCAATGTATGCTCATATACCCATTATTATTCATCTTAACATGACAGAGTTAAATTATCATTTCAATCTATGTTCCTTCGGACATTACGTATTTGCAGTCCAGACTTTATTGATGATGAGTTTGAGAGCATATATTCTATTGGATCTAAGTTAAAGTACCCTAGATCATTCATTGATAAATCCCTTAAGTCAGCAGAGAAATCATTTTATAGAGTTGAGCCCAAACCTCCCATTGACACCAACAATCTTTTAGTTCTCCCTTTTAACAATAATTTCACTTTGCTTCCCATGTTGCTTAAATCCTTTAATGTAAATGTTGCCTCTAGCAACAATAATACTATAAAAATCATTTTAATAAGGAATTCACCAGAAAATTCCGTTGGTTGCATCAATAAAGTGCCATGTGGAAACTGTGATAAATTTTATATTGGACAGACAAGTAAGGATCTTTCTGTTAGACTTAAGCAACCTAGATATATATATAGGAATATATATATATATATATATATACATATATATATATATATATATATATATATATATATATATATATATATATATATATATATATATATATATATATATATATATATATATATATATATATATATATATATATATATATATTTTTTTTTTTTTTTTTTCCTTTTTTCCTTTGTCGCTATCTCCAGCGTTTGCGAGGAAGCGCAGGGAAACAGACGAAAGAAATGGCCCAACCCACCCCCACACACATATATATACATACGTCCACACACGCAAATAAACATACCTACACAGCTTTCCATGGTTTACCCCAGACACTTCACATGCCCTGATTCAATCCACTGACAGCACGTCAACCCCGGTATACCACATCGATCCAATTCACTCTATTCCTTGCCCTCCTTTCACCCTCCTGCATGTTCAGACCCCGATCACACAAAATCTTTTTCACTCCATCTTTCCACCTCCAATTTGGTCTCCCACTTCTCCTCGTTCCCTCCACCTCCGACACATATATCCTCTTCGTCAATCTTTCCTCGCTCATTCTCTCCATGTGCCAAAACCATTTCAAAACACCCTCTTCTGCTCTCTCAACAACGCTCTTTTTATTTCCACACATCTCTCTTACCCTTACGTTACTTACTCGATCAAACCACCTCACACCACACATTGTCCTCAAACATCTCATTTCCAGCACATCCATCCTCCTGCGCACAACTCTATCCATAGCCCACGCCTCGCAACTATACAACATTGTTGGAACCACTATTCCTTTAAACATACACATTTTTGCTTTCCGAGATAATGTTCTCGACTTCCACACATTCTTCAAGGCTCCCAGGATTTTCGCCCCCTCCCCCACCCTATGATCCAATTGCGCTTCCATAGTTCCATCCACTGCTAGATCCACTCTCAGATATCTAAAACACTTTACTTCCTCCCGTTTTTCTCCATTCAAACTTACCTCCCAATTGACTTGACCCTCAACCCTACTGTACCTAATTACCTTGCTCTTATTCACATTTACTCTTAACTTTCTTCTTTCACACAATTTACCAAACTCAGTCACCAGTTTCTGCAGTTTCTCACATGAATCAGCCACCAGCGCTGTATCATCAGCGAACAACAACTGACTCACTTCCCAAGCTCTCTCATCCCCAACAGACTTCATACTTGCCCCTCTTTCCTAAACTTTTGCATTCACCTCCCAAACAACCCCATCCATAAACAAATTAAACAACCATGGAGACATCACACACCCCTGCCGCAAACCTACATTCACTGAGAACCAATCACTTTCCTCTCTTCCTACACGTACACATGCCTTACATCCTCGATAAAAACTTTTCACTGCTTCTAACAACTTGCCTCCCACACCATATATTCTTAATACCTTCCACAGAGCATCTCTATCAAGTCTATCATATGCCTTCTCCAGATCCATAAATGCTACATACAAATCCATTTGCTTTTCTTAGTATTTCTCACATACATTCTTCAAAGCAAACACCTGATCCACACATCCTCTGCCACTTCTGAAACCACACTGCTCTTCCCCAATCTGATGCTCTGTACATGCCTTCACCCTCTCAATCAACATCCTCCCATATAATTCACCAGGAAGACTCGACAAACTTATACCTCTGTAATTTGAGCACTCACTCTTATCACCTTTGCCTTTGTACAATGGCACTATGCACGCATTCCGCCAATCCTCAGGCACCTCACCATGAGTCATACATACATTAAATAACCTTACCAACCAGTCAACAATACAGTCACCCCTTTTTTAATAAATTCAACTGCAATACCATCCAAACCTGCTGCCTTGCCGGCTTTCATCTTCCGCAAAGCTTTTACTACCTCTTCTCTGTTTACCAAATCATTTTCCCTAACCCTCTCACTTTGCACACCACCTCGACCAAAACACCCTATATCTGCAACTCTATCATCAAACACATTCAACAAACCTTCAAAATACTCATTCCATCTCCTTCTCACTCCATGTCCTTCTCACATCACCACTACTTGTTATCACCTCCCCATTTGCGCCCTTCACTGAAGTTCCCATTTGCTCCCTTGTCTTACGCACTTTATTTACCTCCTTCCAGAACATCTTTTTATTCTCCCTAAAATTTAATGATACTCTCTCACCCCAACTCTCATTTGCCCTTTTTTTCACCTCTTGCACCTTTCTCTTGACCTCCTGTCTCTTTCTTTTATACATCTCCCACTCAATTGCATTTTTTCCCTGCAAAAATCGTCCAAATGCCTCTCTCTTCTCTTTCACTAATACTCTTACTTCTTCATCCCACCACTCACTACCCTTTCTAATCAACCCACATCCCACTCTTCTCATGCCACAAGCATCTTTTGCGCAATCCATCACTGATTCCCTAAATACATCCCATTCCTCCCCCACTCCCCTTACTTCCATTGTTCTCACCTTTTTCCATTCTGTACTCAGTCTCTCCTGGTACTTCCTCACACAAGTCTCCTTCCCAAGCTCACTTACTCTCACCACCCTCTTCACCCCAACATTCACTCTTCTTTTCTGAAAACCCATACAAATCTTCAACTTAGCCTCCACCAGATAATGATCAGACATCCCTCCAGTTGCACCTCTCAGCACATTAACATCCAAAAGTCTCTCTTTCGCGCGCCTGTCAATTAACACGTAATCCAATAACGCTCTCTGGCCATCTCTCCTACTTACATAAGTATACTTATGTATATCTCGCTTTTAAAACCATGTATTCCCAATCATCAGTCCTTTTTCAGCACATAAATCTACAAGCTCTTCACCATTTCCATTTACAACACTGAACACCCCATGTGTACCAATTATTCCCTCAACTGCCACATTACTCACCTTTGCATTCAAATCACTCATCACTATAACCCGGTCTCGTGCATCAAAACCACTAACATACTCATTCAGCTGCTCCCAAAACACTTGCCTCTCATGATCTTTCTTCTCATGCCCAGGTGCATATGCACCAATAAACACCCATCTCTCTCCATCAACTTTCAGTTTTACCCATATTAATCGAGAATTTACTTTCTTACATTCTATCACATGTCTACTTTTAGGTATCTAAAACACTTCGTTTCCTCCATTATTTTCTCCATTCAAACTCTCGGCCTCACTGTCTCACACCCATGCTAAAAATAATAAGCTTGCTTTTATTCATATATAATCTTATCTTTCTTCTCGGACACACTCTTCCACAGCTTAGTCTCCAACTTCTGCAGCTTTTCATTTGAATCTGCCACCAGTGCTGCATCATCAACAAAGAACTGACTCACTTCCTAAGGCCTCTCAGCACCTACAGATTGCATACTCACCCCTCTCTCTAATAGTCTTGCATTTACCTCCCTAATCATCCCATCCCTAAACAAAATGAGCAACCATGGTGACATTACACACCCCTAACACAGACTAACCTTCACTTCCCAACATTCATTCTCCTTTGTTCTTACTCGTACAGAAGCTTACATCCGTAATAAAATCTTCCCTCAGCCTCTGGCAGCTTTCTCCTTACACTGTATTTTCTTAAGACCTTCAATGAGGCATCTCTTAACCGTATCATATGCCTTTTCCAAGTCATAAATGCCACATACAAATCCATCTGTTTTTCTTAGTATCTTACACACAAGTTCTTTAAAGCAAACACCTGATTCACACATGCTCTACCACTTCTGAAACCTCGCTGCTCCTCCCCAGTCTGATGCTCTGTGCACGCCTTCACCCTCTGGCAATACCTTCCCATACAAATTCCTAAAACTTGACAAACTTAAGCCTCTGTTGTTTGAACCCTCACCTTTATTCTCCTTACTTTTATACAGTGGCAATATACTTGCATTCCTCCAATCTTCAGGCACCTCACCATCATCCAGGCACACACACGGGAAATCCTTACCAACTAATCAACTAAGTCACCCTTTTTCTTGATAAATTCAACTTCATTATCATGAACTCCAGCCGTCTTGGCTAGGCTTTCATCACCTCTTTCTCCTTTATCAGACCACACTCAATGAATTTCTCACTTCGCAGATCACCTCGACCCAAACATGCTACATATGCCATTCTACCATCAATCGCAATCACAATCACAATCAACATCTCCTTTTGCCCCCTGACCCCAGGTTTCAATTTGTTCTTTATGTCTTTCGCACGTTATTTACCTTCTTTCAAAACATCTTCATTTTTCCTTACAGTTTGCTAAGACTGACTCGCCCCACTTCTCAATTGCTCTCTTCTTCAACCACTGCACCCTCCTCTTGATCTCCTGCCGCTTTCTCTTATGCATCACCCAGTCATTTGTACTCCTTCCCTGTAAATATCGACCAAACTCCTCTCTTGTCTCTCTCACTAGCAACTTAACTTTTTCATCCCATTACTCACTACATTTTCTAATCTGTCCATCTCCCACATTATGCATCCACATGTATCTTTTGCACATACCAGCACTGCTTCCCTAAATACCTTCCATTCCTCATCCAATCCTCTTGCTTCAATTACACTCATTTTTTTTTTATTATTCTACACGCAATCTCTCCTGGTATTTCTTCACACAAGTCTTTTTTTCAAGATCACTTACCCTCACCACTCCCTCCTCCCCGATTTGATTCTTATTTTTCGGAAACATTTACAAATCTTCACATTCGCCTCCACATGATACTGATCAAACACCCCACCATCTATTCCACTCAGCATGTTTACATCCAAAATTCTCTCTTTTTACACGCCTAACAATTAGTACATACATACTTGTACTTAAACATATCTCCCATTTTACACCAGATGTTCCAAGTAACCAATCATTTTTCAGCACACAACTCTATAAATTGTTCACCATTTTTCTTCATAACACTGAACACCCCATATCAACTTAGTGTACCTTTAACTGACACATTACTTACCTTCACATTTAAATCACCCATCACTAATACCATGTCTCTTGCACTAGAACTGCTGACACACTCAACTAGCTGTCGTGGCCAGGTGTATAAGCACCGGTAATCAGCCATCACACGCCAGCCACTTTCAGTTTTACCCACATCAATTCAAAATCTACTTCCTTGTACTCTATTATTCACTCCTACAACTCTTGCTCCAGGAGTAGTGCCACTCCTTCCTTAGCTTTTGTTCTTTCACAAAACACTGACTTTACTCCTTTGATATCTTAAAACTATATTTCCCCTTTACCCTTAACTTTGTTTCACTCAAAGTCAGAACATCCAGGTCTTTATCCTCAAAGATGCTATCTATCTCTCCTCTGTTCTCATCTTGGTTACATCCATACACATTCAGACACCCCAATCTGAGCTTTCGAGGAGGATTAGCACTCCCCGCATGGCTTCCTCTTCTGCTCCTTTTAGAACTGAAATACAAGACGGTAGTTCAATCGCCCCACTCTCGCCCTTTTAAGTCACCCTTCTACGACACGCAGGGAATACTGAGGTAGAAGTGTTTCTTCTCTTGCCCATACATATCTATGTGCGAGTATATAGCGTTAATGACGTGGCTTTTATTAGGGCATTCAATTGTCAGTAGCTAACGTTAAAAAGTATGAACATAATTCTCTCAAATTTCTTACTGTTGAAAGCCTCTTTTAAGTATGCTTTTTCTTTCATATATGATTTACAATCTTCCTGAGTCTGTGTATATATTCGACTTATGTGATCATTGGACGGAAGGTAGGCAGGTCTTGCTCGATTAAAGGAGCTGGTGTCATTTTTGTCATCATGTAACAATTCCATTAGTAATTTTTAAGGAAGGCATTTGTTTCATCAGTTTCAACAGCTAGCTTACAATTCAATCTCTGACAAGCATCAAGTTTTTTTTATCCATGGACAGAATAAACTATAAGCTGTTTCGCGTAAGTACAAGTTAGGCACATGAGCGTCGCCTGAAGTTATGCGCCCAGTGTGGCATATGCATTTTGTGAAGCTGCCATCAATTCTCCTTTTAAGAAAAATGTTTCTGCTTTCAAGTAAACCAAATGTCATATATGATGTGATACCTGAGGTTAAGACAAATACTAGAAGTGGTTTTCAATGTCAAATGTATTTATGCTATTTGAATTCGATTGGATACGCATTTAGATGTGAATATTGCACTAAAATGTTATCTCTCATGTGGTATGAAAAAATTTAGAATGCATAGGATAGATAACGAGACTAAAAGATAGACAGAGAGATTCAGAGGAGGTAGAGAACGTCCCTAAAAGAAGAATAATGTCACAGCAGAAAACTTATGTGGAAGCTCTTGGGCGAGAACGGGCCAGGGGTCCCCATGTTTGCCTTCCATGCACTATTCAGTGACAATGAATATCAAATGATATGTTGCCAGCCCTGTGGGAGTGGTAGCTTGTTTTACTAGACTCCTGGTCTCTGGTCGCCGTGATGGAAAATCTACTAATGGCCATCAAATCACTTCAGTCCCTTTTAGTACATTTTCACAGATACAGACAGACAGACAGACAGACAGATAGGCACACAGACAGAAAGACAGACAGACAGACAGACAGACAGACAGACAGACAGACAGACAGACACACACACACACACACACACACACACACACACACACACACACACACGTGCGCGCACACACACACAGAACTTAGAAGAAATGGAGTATATGAGAAATTTGGAAGTGAACATGGCAGCGAATGTAACCTTGGAAGTAGAGGTGAGTCATGGGGCATATCTGGGGGCAAAGTTTCTCTAAGCACATGGGAATGTGTAGAAAGAGAGATCAGTACCTGGGAAAGTGGAAATGGGCATGTTTGAAGGTATAGTTGTTTCCAACGATGTTTATGGATGCGAGGCATGGGCTATAGATGAGAATGTGTGGACGAGCTTAGATGTGTTGGAAATCTAATGTCTGAGGGAAATATGTAGTGTGAGATGAGGTGATAGAGTAAGTAACGATTGGATGAGAGAGAGAGAGAGGTGTGGTAACAAGAAGGGTTAGTTCAGAGAACTGAAGAGTGAACACTGAAATGGTATAGCTATAAGGAGAGAATGAATGAGGAGAGCTTAGGAAAGACGACATATGTATCAGAAATGGAGGGGAAAAGAAAAACGAAGACGCCAAAGTGGAGAAAGCAGGATGGTATGAATAAGATTTCAAATCCTTTGGGGCAGAATATGCAGAAAGAGCGTGTAAGAAATGTAGTGAATTTGAGGGGTGGCGTGCTGTCAATAACCTGAACTAGTGCATGTGAAACAGTCCGAAAGGTTTGCAGGGCCTGGATGTCGTTAGGTGGGATACCTGATGACTATCTCCTGGGGGCGAGGGTAAAGATTTGCAGGAATTTCCGGAAAAGAGGAGACAATATCGGGAAGAAGAGAGTGGTGAGAGTTGTGAGCTTGGAAATGTAACTTGAGCAAAGAAACGCTAGCAGAGATTAAGTGTAGAATGGCAAAAGTCACGTGAAAGTAAATGAAGCAAGGGGAGTGGGTAAGGAATGGGATGTATTTAGGGAAGCAATGATGGCATGTGAAAGAGATACATGTAGCATGAGAAAGGTGGGAGGCGGACAGTTTTGAAATGGGAAATAAGGGGTGGAATGAAGAAGTTAAGTAGCTATTGAAAGAGAAAAGAAAGGTGCTTAGGCGGCACATAGAGGAAAGGAGTGCAAATGATTGGGATATTTATATGTACAAGCGGCAGGAGATCAAGAAGAAGGTGCAGGGGTTGAAAAGAGAGAAAATAAGAGCTGGGATAAGTGAGTATCAGTAAACTTTATAGAGAATAAATAGATGATTTGGAAGGAAGTAAATGATGTGCGAAAGACAACAAATGGGAATGTCGATGAATGGGACAAAAGGGAAAGTGATAACAGCTAGTGGGAATGAGGAAGTGATGGAGTAAGTATTTTGAAGGATTGTTAAATATATTTGATGATAGAGTGGCATATGTAGGGTATTTGGGTTGGGGTTGTATGCGAAGTGAGAGTCATGGAGAGTGGTTTGGTAGAGACAGAAGTGGTAAAAGTCTTACGTGAGGTGAAATGCGGCAAAGCGGAGGGAGTGGATGGTATTGTAATTGAATTCATCAAGAAATTTGATGACTGTGTTGTTATTTGGTTAGTAATGATTCAATATACATATGGATCATGAGGAAATTTTTGAGGATTGGCGGAAAACAAGTATAGTGTCATTGTATAAGGCAGGAGTAAGTGTTCTAACGACAGATGTATTAGTTTGTTGAGAATACCTGGTAAGTTGTGTGAGATGATATTGATGAGAGGGTGAAGGAACGTATAGAGAATCAGGGTAGAGGAGAGCAGTGTCGTTTCAGCACTGTCAGAAGTGTGGATTAGGTATTCACTTTAAAGAATGTGTGAGAGAAATAATTAGAGAAAAACAGATGGATTTGTATGTAGTATTCATGGGTCTGGATAGGCATATGACTGAGTTAATAAAGGTGCTTTTTGGAAGGTTTTAAGAATATATGGTATACGAAGTAAGCTGCTAAAAGCAGTGAGAAGTTTACATCAAGGGTGTAAGGCATGTGTAAGGAGAGTAGATGGTTCCAAATGAAGCTGATGTGTGGCAGGTGTTTGTGATGACACCATGGCTGTTAGATTTGTTTATAGATGGGGCGGTGAGGGAGATAAATGCAAGAGTATTGGAGAGATGGATGAGTATACAGTCTTTTGGGATCAGAAAGCCTGGAAAGTAAGTTAGCTGTTGTTTGCTTATGATAGAGCACTGATGGCTGATTCGAGTGAAAAACTGCAGAAGCAGGTAACTGAGGCTAGAAAGGTGGGTGACAGGAGAGATTTGAGAAAATATGTAGAAAAAAGCAAAGTTATTAGATTCAGCAGGTTTGAGGGACAAGATAGTTGGGAAGTACTTTTAAATGAAGGGAAATGAAGAAAGTGAAGTTTTTTACACATCTGGGAATGGACAAGACAGCGGAAGTAACCATGGAAACTGAAGTCAGCCAAAGGATGGGGAAAAGGAAAACTTTCAAGAAGCGATGAAAATTGTAGTGGAAAAAGAGAACGTTATCTACGAGGGTAAAAATGGGTATTGTTGTAGGAATATTAGCCGCACCAATACTACATTGTTTCGGGGCATAAGCCAAAGATAAGTTTCTAAGGAGGAGGGAGGATGGAATGGAATTGAAATGGCTGAGGGCAACATCTGGTGTGTGGTGCAATGATCGAGTAAGTAATGAAAGGGAAAGAAACATATGTAGTAAATAAAAAGAGTGTGGTTCAGATAGCAGGATACGGTGTGTTGAAATTGTATAAACTTCTAAAGCGAATGATTGGGGAACAGCTGACAAAGAAGATATATGCGTCCAAGGTGGAGAAAAGAAGGAGACTGGGGGCACCAATTTAGAGATGGAAAGATAGCATTAGAAATGTTTTGAGCAACCGAGGCCTAAATATACAGGGTGATGAGTCGTGCACGGAATAAATTGAAATAAAACGATTAGTATACTGGACTCAAAGTACTGTCAAAGAAGTGAAGAGGAGCATGTGAAACGTCCAAGGTATACAAATATATATATATAAATATATGAATGAATAGACACAAACACATACATTAACCCTCACCACTCTCTTTAACCCAACATTCTCTCTTCTTTTCTGAAAAACTATACAAATCTTCATCATCGCCTCCACAAGACATCCTCCCAGTTGCACCTCTTAGAATATTAACATCCAAAAGTCTCTCTTTCGCGCGCCTATCAATTAACACGTAATCCAGTAACGTTCTCTGGCCATCTCTCCTACTTACATACGTACATTTATGTATATCTCTCTTTTTAAACCAGGTATTCCCAATCATCAGTACTTTTTCAGCACATAAATCTACAAGCTCTTCACCATTTCCATTTACAACACTGAACACCCCATGTGCACCAATTATTCCCTCAACTGCCACATTACTCAACTTTGCATTCAAACCACCCATCACTATAACCCGGTCTGCTGCATAAAAGCCACTAACACACTCACTCAGCTGCTCCCAAAACACTTGCCTCTCATGATCTCTCTTCTCATGCCCAGGTGCATATGCACCAATAATCACAAATCTCTCTCCATCTACTTTCAGTTTTACCCATATCAATCAAGACTACTTTCTTACACTCTATCACATACTCCCACCACTCCTGTTTTAGGAGCAGTGCTACTCCTTCCCTTGCTCTTGTCCTCTCACTAACCCCTGACTTTACTCCCATGATATTCCCAAACCACTCTTCCCCTTTACTCTTGAGCTTCGTTTCACTTAAAGCCAAATCATCCAGGTTTCTTTCCTAAAACATACTACCTATCTCTCCTTATCTATCATCTTGGTTACATTCACACACATCTAAACACCGCAATCTGAGCCTTCGAGGAGGATGAGAACTCCCCGCGTGATTCCTTCTTCTGTTTCCCCTTTTAGAAAGTTAAAATACAAGGAGGGGAGGGTTTCCATTCCAAATAATGCATATGAGTAGGAGATGTATAAAAGAAAGAGGCAGGAGGTCAAGAGAAAGTTGCAAAAGGTGAAAAAGAGGGCAAATGAGAGTTGGGGTGAGAGAGTATCATTAAATCTTAGGGAGAATAAAAAGATGTTTTAAAAAGGGATAAATAAAGTGCGTAAGACAAGGGAACAAATGAGAACTTCAGTGAAGGGGGCTAATGGGGAGGTGATAACAAGTAGTGGTGATGTGCGAAGGAGATGGAGTGAGTATTTTTAAGGTTTGTTGAATGTGTTTGATGATAGAGTGGCAGATATACGGTGTTTTGGTCGAGGTTGTGTGCAAAGTGAGAGGGTTAGGGAAAATGATTTGGAAAAACAGATAAGAGGTAGTAAAAGCGTTGCGCAAGATGAAAGCCGGAAAGACAGCGGGTTTGGATGGTATTGCAGTGGAATTTATTAAAAAAGGGGGTGACTGTATTGTTGACTAATTGGTAAGGTTATTTAATGTATGTATGATTCAAGGTGAGGTGCCTGAGGATTGGCGGAATGCTTCCATAGTGCCAGTGTACAAAGCCAAAGAGGACAAAGGTGAGTGCTTAAATTACAGAGGTATAAGTTTGTTGAGTATTCCTGGTAAATTATATGAGAGGGTATAGATTGAGAGGGTTAAGGCATGTACAGAGCATCAGATTGGGGAAGAGCAGTGTTGTTTCAGAAGTGGTAGAGGATATGTGGATCAGGTATTTGCTTTGAGGAATGTATGTGAGAAATACTTAGGAAAGAAAATGGATTTGTTTGTGGCATTTATGGATCTGGAGAAGGCATATGAGAGTTGATGGAGATGCTCTGTGGAAGGTATTAAGAATATATGGTGTGGGAGGTAGGTTGTTAGAAGCAGTGAAAAGTTTTTATCGAGGATGTAAGGCATGTGTACGTGTAGGAAGAGAGGAAAGTGATTGGTTCTCAGTGAATGTAGGTTTGCGGCAGGGGTGTGTGATGTCTCCATGGTTGTTTAATTTGTTTATCGGTGGTGTTGTTAGGGAGGTGAATGCAAGACTTTTCGGAAAGAGGGGCAAGTATGCAATCTGTTGTGGATGAGGGAACTTGGGAAGTGAGTCAGTTGTTGTTCGCTGATGATACAGCGCTGGTGGCTGATTCATGTGAGAAACTGCAGAAGCTGGTGACTGAGTTTGGTAAAGTGTGTGAAAGAAGAAAGTTGAGAGTAAATGTGAATAACAACAAGGTTATTAGGTACAGTAGGGTTGATGGTCAAGTCAAACTGGGAGGTAAGTTTGAATGGAGAAAAACTGGAGGAAGTGAAGTGTTTTAGATATATGGGAGTGGATTTGGCAGCGGATGGAACCACGGACGCGGAAGCGATTCATGGGGTGGGGGAGGGGGCGAAAATTTTGGGAGCCTTGAAGAATATTTGGAAGTCGAGAACATTATCTCCGAAAGCAAAAATGGGTGTGCTTGAAGGAATAGTAGTTCCAACAATGTTGTATGGTTGTGAGGCGTGGGCTGTGGATAAAGTTGTGCGGAAGAGAGTGGATGTGCTGGAAATGACATTTTTTAGGACAATATGTGGTGTGAGGTGGTTTGATCGAGTAAGTAATAATAGGGTAAGAGAGATGTGTGGTAATAAAAAGAGTGTGGTTGAGACGTCAGAAGAGGGTGTTTTAAAATGGTTTGGTCACATGGAGAGAATGAGTGAGTTAAGATTGACCAAGAAGATAAATATGTCAGAGGTGGAGGGAACGAGGAGAAGTGGGAGACCAAATTAGAAGTGAAAAGATGGAGTGAAATAGATTTTGAGTGATCGGGGCCTGAACATGCAGGAGGGTGAAAGGCGTGCAAAGAATAGTCCATTGGAACGATGTGATATACCAGGGTCGACGTACTGTCAATGGATTGAACCAGGGCATGTGAAGCGTATGGGGTAAACCATGGAAAGTTCCGTTGGGCCTAAATGTGAAAAGGGAGCTGTGGTTTTGGTGAATTATTACATGACAGCTAGAGACTGAGTGTGAACGAATGATGCCTTTGTTGTCTTTTCTAGCGATACCTAGCACACATGAGGGGGGAGGGGGATGGTATTCCATATGAGGTGAGGCGGCGATGGGAAGTGATAAAGGTAGACAGTATGAATTATGTACATGTGTATATATTTATATATCTGTGTGTGTATATATATGTATACTTTGAGATGGATAGGTATGTATATTTGGGTGTGTAGACGTGTATGTATATATATGAGTATGTGGGTGGGTTGGTCCATTCTTTCGTGTGTTTCCTTGCGCTACCTCGCTAACACGGGAGACAGCGACAAAGGAAAATAATAATGTAGATATATATATATATATATATATATATATATATATATATATATATATATATATATATATATATATATATATATATATATATATATATATATAATATATATATATATATATATATATACATATATATATATATTCCCATTTGCTCCCTTGTCTTACGCACTTTATTTACCTCCTTCCAGAACATCTTTTTATTCTCACTAAAATTTAATGATACTCTCTCACCCCAACTCTCATTTGCCCTTTTTTTCACCTATTGCACCTTTCTCTTGACCTCCTGTCTCTTTCTTTTATACGTCTCCCACTCAATTTCATTTTTTCCCTGCAAAAATCGTCCAAATGCCTCTCTCTTCTCTTTCACTAACACTCTTACTTCTTCATACCACCACTCACTACCCTTTCTAATCAACCCACCTCCCACAATTCTCATGCCACAAGCATCTTTTGCGCAATCAATCACTGATTCCCTAAATACATCCCATTCCTCAGCCACTCCCCTTACTTCCTTTGCTCTCACCTTTCTCCATTCTGTACTCAGTCTCTCCTGGTACTTCCTCTCACAAGTCTCCTTCCCAAGCTCACTTACTCTCACCACCCTCTTCACCCCAACCTTCAAATGGGAAATTCAGTGAAGGGCGCAAATGGGGAGGTGATAACAAGTAGTGGTGATGTGAGAAGGAGATGGAGTGAGTATTTTGAAGGTTTGTTGAATGTGTTTGATGATAGAGTGGCAGATATAGGGTGTTTTGGTCGAGGTGGTGTGCAAAGTGTGAGGGTTAGGGAAAATGAGTTGGTAAACAGAGAAGACGTAGTAAAAGCTTTGCGGAAGATGAAAGCCGGCAAGGCAGCAGGTTTGGATGGTATTGCAGTGGAATTTATTAAAAAAGGGGGTGACTGTATTGTTGACTGGTTGGTAAGGCTATTTAATGTATGTATGACTCATGGTGAGGTGCCTGAGGATTGGCGGAATGCGTGCATAGTGCCATTGTACAAAGGCAAAGGGGATAAGAGTGAGTGCTCAAATTACAGAGGTATAAGTTTGTTGAGTATTCCTGGCAAATTATATGGGAGGGTATTGATTGAGAGGGTGAAGGCATGTACAGAGCATCAGATTGAGGAAGAGCAGTGTGGTTTCAGAAGTGGTAGAGGATGTGTGGATCAGGTGTTTGCTTTGAAGAATGTATGTGAGAAATACTTAGAAAAGCAAATGGATTTGTATGTAGCATTTATGGATCTGGAGAAGGCATATGATAGAGTTGATAGAGATGCTCTGTGGAAGGTATTAAGAATATATGGTGTGGGAGGCAAGTTGTTAGAAGCAGTGAAAAGTTTTTATCGAGGATGTAAGGCATGTGTACGTGTAGGAAGAGAGGAAAGTGATTGGTTCTCAGTGAATGTAGGTTTGCGGTAGGGGTGTGTGATGTCTCCATGGTTGTTTAATTTGTTTATGGATGGGGTTGTTAGGGAGGTGAATGCAAGAGTTTTGGAAAGAGGGGCAAGTATGAAGTCTGTTGGGGATAAGAGAGCTTGGGAAGTGAGTCAGTTGTTGTTCGCTGATGATACAGCGCTGGTGGCTGATTCATGTGAGAAACTGCAGAAGCTGGTGACTGAGTTTGGTAAAGTGTGTGGAAGAAGAAAGTTAAGAGTAAATGTGAATAAGAGCAAGGTTATTAGGTACAGTAGTGTTGAGGGTCAAGTCAATTGGGAGGTGAGTTTGAATGGAGAAAAACTGGAGGAAGTGAAGTGATTTAGATATCTGGGAGTGGATCTGGCAGCGGATGGAACCATGGAAGCGGAAGTGGATCATAGGGTGTGGGAGGGGGCGAAAATTTTGGGAGCCTTGAAGAATGTGTGGAACTCGAGAACATTATCTCGGAAAGCAAAAATGGGTATGTTTGAAGGAATAGTGGTTCCAACAATGTTGTATGGTTGCGAGGCGTGGGCTATGGATAGAGTGTTGCGCAGGAGGATGGATGTGCTGGAAATGAGATGTTTGAGGACAATGTGTGGTGTGAGGTGGTTTGATCGAGTAAGTAACGTAAGGGTAAGAGAGATATGTGGAAATAAAAAAAGCGTGGTTGAGAGAGCAGAAGAGTGTGTTTTGAAATGTTTTGGGCACATGGAGAGAATGAGTGAGGAAAGATTGACCAAGAGGATATATGTGTCGGAGGTGGAGGGAACGAGGAGAAGAGGGAGACCAAATTGGAGGTGGAAAGATGGAGTGAAAAAGATTTTGTGTGATCGGGGCCTGAACATGCAGGAGGGTGAAAGGAGGGCAAGGAATAGAGTGAATTGGAGCGATGTGGTATACCGGGGTTGACGTGCTGTCAGTGGATTGAATCGGGGCATGTGAAGCGTCTAGGGTAAACCATGGAAAGCTGTGTAGGTATGTATATTTGCGTGTGTGGACGTATGTATATACATGTGTATGGGGGTCGGTTGGGCCATTTCTTTCGTCTGTTTCCTTGCGCTACCTCGCAAACGCGGGAGACAGCGACAAAGCAAAAAAAAAAAAAAAAAATATATATATATATATATATATATATATATATATATATATATATATATATATATATATATTTTCCAAAAGAAGGAACAGGCAGGGGTGTGTGATGTGTCCATGGTTGTTTAATTTGTTTATGGATGGGGTTGTTAGGGAGGTGAATGCAAGACTTTTGGAAAGAGGGGCAAGTATGAAGTCCGTTGTGGATGAGAGAGATTGGGAAGTGAGTCAGTTGTTGATCGCTGATGATACACCGCTGGTGGCTGATTCATGTGAGAAACTGCAGAAGCTGGTGACTGAGTTTGGTAAAGTGTGTGAAAGAAGAAAGTTAAGAGTAAATGTGAATAAGAGAAAGGTTATTAGGTACAGTAGGGTTGAGGGTCAAGTCAATTGGGAGGTGAGTTTGAATGGAGAAAAACTGGAGGAAGTGAAGTGTTTTAGATATCTGGGAGTGGATCTGGCAGCGGATGGAACCATGGAAGCGGAAGTGGATCATAGGGTGGGTGAGGGGGCGAAAATTCTGGGAGCCTTGAAGAATGTGTGGAACTCGAGAACATTATCTCGGAAAGCAAAAATGGGTATGTTTGAAGGAATAGTGGTTCTAATAATGTTGTATGGTTGCGAGGCGTGGGCTATGGATAGAGTGTTGCGCAGGAGGATGGATGTGCTGGAAATGAGATGTTTGAGGACAATGTGTGGTGTGAGGTGGTTTGATCGAGTAAGTAACGTAAGGGTAAGAGAGATATGTGGAAAGAAAAAGAGCGTTGTTGAGAGAGCAGATGGGGGTGTTTTGAAATGGTTTGGGCACATGGAGAGAATGAGTGAGGAAAGATTGACCAAGAGGATATATGTTTCGGAGGTGGAGGGAACGAGGAGAAGAGGGAGACCAAATTGGAGGTGGAAAGATGGAGTGAAAAAGATTTTGTGTGATCGGGGCCTTAACATGCAGGAGGGTGAAAGGAGGGCAAGGAATAGAGTGAATTGGAGCGATGTGGTATACCGGGGTTGACGTGCTGTCAGTGGATTGAATCGGGGCATGTGAAGCGTCTGGTGTAAACCATGGAAAGCTGTGTAGGTATGTATATTTGCGTGTGTAGACGTATGTATATACATGTGTATAGGGGTGGGTTGGGCCATTTCTTTCGTCTGTTTCCTTGCGCTACCTCGCAAACGCGGGAGACAGCGGCAAAGTATAAAAAAAAAAAAATACACATATATATATATATATATATATATATATATATATATATATATATATATAAACCTGGTTGTTTAATTTGTTTATGGATGGGGTTGTTAGGGAGGTAAATGCAAGACTTTTGGAAAGAGGGGCAAGTATGAAGGCTGTTGGGGATGAGAGAGCTTGGGAAGTGAGTCAGTTGTTGTTCGCTGATGATACAGCGCTGGTGGCTGATTCATGTGAGAAACTGCAGAAGCTGGTGACTGAGTTTGGTAAAGTGTGTGGAAGAAGAAAGTTAAGAGTAAATGTGAATGAGAGCAAGGTTATTAGGTACAGTAGGGTTGAGGGTCAAGTCAATTGGGAGGTGAGTTTGAATGGAGAAAAACTGGAGGAAGTGTAGTGTTTTAGATATCTGGGAGTGGATCTGGCAGCGGATGGAACCATGGAAGCGGAAGTGGATCATAGGGTGGGGGAGGGGGCGAAAATTTTTGGGGCCTTGAAGAATGTGTGGAAGTCGAGAACATTATCTCGGAAAGCAAAAATGGGTATGTTTGAAGGAATAGTGGTTCCAACAATGTTGTATGATTGCGAGGCGTGGGCTATGGATAGAGTTGTGCGTAGAAAGATGGATGTGCTGGAAATGAGATGTTTGAGGACAATGTGTGGTGTGAGGTGGTTTGATCGACTGAGTAACGTAAGGGTAAGAGAGATGTGTGGAAATAAAAAGAGCGTGGTAGAGAGCAGAAGAGGGTGTTTTTGAAGTGGTTTGGGCACATGGAGAGAATGAGTGAGGAAAGATTGACCAAGAGGATATATGTGTCGGAGGTGGAGGGAACGAGGAGAAGAGGGAGACCAAATTGGAGGTGGAAAGATGGAGTGAAAAAGATTTTGTGTGATCGGGGCCTGAACATGCAGGAGGGTGAAAGGAGGGCAAGGAATAGAGTGAATTGGAGCGATGTGGTATACCGGGGTTGACGTGCTGTCAGTGGATTGAATCAAGGCATGTGAAGCGTCTGGGGTAAACCATGGAAAGCTGTGTAGGTATGTATATTTGCGTGTGTGGACGTATGTATATACATGTTTATGAGGGGGGGGTTGGGCCATTTCTTTCGTCTGTTTCCTTGCGCTACCTCGCAAACGCGTGAGACAGCGACAAAGTATAATAAAATAATAAATAAATATATATATATATATATAGATATATATATATATATATATATATATATATATATATATATATATATATATATATATATATATATATATATATATATATATATATATATATATATATATTCAGTATACTTTGTCGCTGTCTTTCGCGTTAGCGAGGGAGCGCAAGCAAACAGAGGAGAGGATTGTCCAACTCACCTACTTATATATGTAAATACATATACGTCCATTCACGCACATATACATACCTATACATTTCAACGTATTGATATCTGTATCTATATCTATATATATATATATATATATATATATATATATATATATATATATATATATATATATATATATATATATATATATATATATATATAATATTTTTTTTTCTTTTTTTCATTTTTTTTAACCTATTCGCCATTTTCCGCGTTAGCGAGGTAACGTTAAGAACAGAGGACTGGATCTTTGATGGAATATCCTCATCTGGCCCCCTTCTCTGTTCCTTCTTTATGAAAAAAAAAAGAAAAAAAAAACGAGAGGGGAGGATTTCCAGCACCCCGCTCCCTCCCCTTTTAGTCGCCTTCTACGACAAGCAGGGAATACGTGGGAAGTATTCTTTCTCCCCTATCCCCAGGGATAAAATATGTGCTATGAACCATATAAAAATTCACATATTTGATTTGGCGCAACCACAGTGGCTCGGAAAACACTCCAGCATGAGATTATGTAACAATTGTTATATTTGACCACTCCTCACTTATTCAACAGGCAACTACAAAATCTTGGTACTTGTAATATATTTTGCATTATTGATGGTCTGATGTAAATGGAAAAAACCATGCACTTTCCATTTCAGTCTAAAATGTTTGCATTGATGGCATTTCTAACTAGATTGGATTATCATATCTACACTATATTACATCTCTTATCACTGAATCTAACGAATGGCTTCTTAAGTGTATATATCATTTTCATTATGTCACAGCTACTAAATCTCAAAAGCCATCTGATACATTCCTAAATCAACAAAATATTATTTGAATTAGATAGGAGAATATGGCCCCTTTATGATAATGCAATAGCCTCTAGCCTTTGTAACACTGTCTCAATAATCTGAAAATGTGGGTCTTCCTTGCAGTTTACAGATGCATAAACAAATTGAAACATTCCTTAACTACATAAATTTAAATGATATACCATAGTTATAATGATAATTTACTTCACCTTTACAATTCAGGGTGGTACTTTCTGTTACTATGTTAAAATTATAATGTAAAGATTGAAATTTTCTATTTGACATATATTTACTGGGTTGTAGATTCTTTAGAGTCCTCTCCTTGGCACATACTGAAATTAGACTTAATCAAGAAACAGGTTCAGATTTTCTTTTCTTTTTTAACATTCTAAGGACATTGTATTCCAGACAAAAATGTTCGCTTAACTTATACTGCATGAACACAAGCTTTTCAACATAAATATGAAACAAAATACAAACTTCTGTATACCATCAGAAGTATCACTATCCACTGTATGCTTTATGTAAAGCTAGTACTTAGTTTTCGCAAGTGACTGTTCTGCTACTAGTCTACCTGATGGTATATCAATTCTTTTTCACACAGAATGCAATGGTGCAAAAAAACAACAAAAATTGGCATTAGACAAAACATAAAGCACCAGTGGGTTCCTCAGGTAGGAGTGCAAATTACCAAGATCATTTGTAAAGATAAAAGAGGTAATCAAATGGTATTGCTACATTGTTTCTCTTGCTCTTTACCTGCAGTTTCTATCTGTCACTAAGAAAACCATATGCAAACTAAACTCATCATTTATCAACCTCTTAATCTTCACAAAATAAGCATCCTCAAACACTTTTGTGTGTGTACAGGTTGAGCATCCCTACTCTAAAAATCCGAAATGCTTCAAAATCCAAAAGATTTTGAGTGGCGACATGACGTTACAAGGGCAAAATTCCACACCTAAACACATTATTTTTTCATTGTATGAATGGTATTTCATATCTTTTACTGTTATGTTCTTATGTGTAAATAAGTGTAAGAAAATGATTGCTTATCATCTGGTATTTCATATTTCATTTACTGTTAAGTACTTATGTGTGAATAAGTGTAATAAAATTATTGCTTATCAGTAGCAAATAGATTCAGAGTCAGGAATGCAGGTGATGCCAAACAACCAATGATTGTCCACATGGGTGACTGAGGTTATGACACATTAGCTCTCTAATTGTTGTGTTACATAAACTTTGTTTTATGCACAAAAAAAAATTATTAAAAATATTGTATAAATGTGTATAAAGTGTATATGAAATGTAAATGGAATTTGTGGTTAGACTTAGGTCCCATCCCCAAGATATCCAATCATTTTATGTAAACAATCCAAAATCTGAAAAAATCCCAAATCCGAAACACTTCTGGTCCCAGGCATTTCGGATAAGACATACTCAACCTGTATACATATATATATATATATATATATATATATATATATATATATATATATATATATATATATATATATATATATATATATATATATCTTTCTTTTCTTTCAAACTATTCCCCATTTCCCGCATTAGCGAGGTAGCGTTAAGAACAGAGGACTGGGCCTTTGAGGGAATACCCTCACCTGGCCCAATTCTCTGTTCCTTCTTTTGGAAAAAAAAAAAAAAAAAAAAAAAAAAAAATTCGCCATTTCCCGCGTTAGCAGGATAGCGTTAAGAACAGAGGACTGAGCCTCTGAGGAAATATCCTAACCTAGCCTCGTTCTCTGTTCCTTCTTTTGGAAAATTAAAAAAAAACGAGTAGGGAAGATTTCCAGCCCCCCGCTCCCTCCCCTTTTAGTCGCCTTCTACGACACGCAGGGAATACGTGGGAAGTATTCTTTATCCCCTATCCCCAGGGACAAATATATATATATATATATATATATATATATATATATATATATATATATATATATATATATATATATATATATATATATATTATCCCTGGGGATAGGGGAGAAAGAATACTTCCCACGCATTCCCTGCGTGTCGTAGAAGGCGACTAAAAGGGGAGGGAGCGGGGGGCTAGAAATCCTCCCCTCTCGTTTTTTTTTTTTTTTAATTTTCCAAAAGAAGGAACAGAGAATTCGGCCAGGTGAGGGTATTCCCTCAAAGGCCCAGTCCTCTGTTCTTAACGCTACCTCGCTAATGCGGGAAATGGCGAATAGTTTGAAAGAAAAGAAAATATATATATATATATATATATATATATATATATATATATATATATATATATATATTTTTTTTTTTTTTTCCTTTGTCGCTGTCTCCCGCGTTTGCGAGGCGCAAGGAAACAGACGAAAGAAATGGCCCAACCCACCCCCATACACATGCCTTGATTCAATCCACTGACAGCACGTCAACCCCGGTATACCACATCGCTCCAATTCACTCTATTCTTTGCCCTCCTTTCACCCTCCTGCATGTTCAGGCCCCGATCACACAAAATCTTTTTCACTCCATCTTTCCACCTACAATTTGGTCTCCCTCTTCTCCTCGTTCCCTCCACCTCCGACACATATATCCTCTTGGTCAATCTTTCCTCACTCATTCTCTCCATGTGACCAAACCATTTCATAACACCCTCTTCTGCTCTCTCAACCACGCTCTTTTTATTTCCACAGATCTCTCTTACCCTTACGTTACTTACTCGATCAAACCACCTCACACCACACATTGTCCTCAAACATCTCATTTCCAGCACATCCATCCTCCTGCGCACAACTCTATCCATAGTCCAGGCCTCGCAACAACATTGTTGGAACCACTATTCCTTCAAACATACCCATTTTTGCTTTCCAAGATATATATATATATATATATATATATATATATATATATATATATATATATATATATATATATATATATATATATATATATATATATATATATATATTGTATTAACTTTCTAAAATGGGAAACAGAAGAAGGAGTCACGCGGGGAGTGCTCATCCTCCTCGAAGGCTCAGAGTGGGGTGCCTAAATGTGTGTGGATGTAACCAAGATGTGAAAAAAGGAGAGATAGGTAGTATGTTTGAGGAAAGGAACCTGGATGTTTTGGCTCTGAGTGAAACGAAGCTCAAGGGTAAAGGGGAAGAGTGGTTTGGGAATGTCTGGGGAGTAAAGTCAGGGGTTAGTGAGAGGACAAGAGCAAGGGAAGGAGTAGCAATACTCCTGAAACAGGAGTTGTGGGAGTATGTGATAGAGTGTAAGAAAGTAGATTCTCGATTAATATGGTTAAAACTGAAATTGATGGAGAGAGGTGGGTGATTATTGGTGCATATGCACCTGGGCATGAGAATAAAGATCATGAGAGGCAAGTGTTTTGGGAGCAGCTGAATGAGTGTGTTAGTGGTTTTGATGCACGAGACCGGGTTATAGTGATGGGTGATTTGAATGCAAAGGTGAGTAATGTGGCAGTTGAGGGAATAATTGGTATACACGGGGTGTTCAGTGTTGTAAATGGAAATGGTGAAGAGCTTGTAGATTTATGTGCTGAAAAAGGACTGATGATTGGGAATGCCTGGTTTAAAAAGCGAGATATACATAAGTATACTTATGTAAGTAGGAGAGATGGCCAGAGAGCGTTCTTGGATTACGTGTTAATTGACAGGCGTGCGAAAGAAAGACTTTTGGATGTTAATGTGCTGAGAGGTGCAACTGAAGGGATGTTTAATCATTATCTTGTGGAGGCTAAGGTGAAGATTTGTATGGGTTTTCAGAAAAGAAGATTGAATGTTGTGGTGAAGAGGGTGGTGAGAGTAAGTGAGCTTGGGAAGGAGACCTGTGTGAGGAAGTACCAGGAGAGAATGAGTACAAAATGGAAAAAGGTGAGAACAATGGAAGTAAGGGGAGTGGGGGAGGAATGGGATGTATCTAGAGAATCAGTGATGGATTGCGCAAAAGATGCTTGTGGCATGAGAAGAGTGGGAGGTGGGTTGATCAGAAAGGGTAGTGAGTGGTGTGATGAAGAAGTAAGAGTATTAGTGAAAGAGAAGAGAGAGGCATTTGGACGATTTTTGCAGGGAAAAAATGCAATTGAGTGGGAGATGTATAAAAGAAAGAGACAGGAGGTCAAGAGAAAGGTGCAAGAGGTGAAAAAAGGGCAAATGAGAGTTGGGGTGAGAGAGTATCATTAAATTTTAGGGAGAATAAAAAGATGTTCTGGAAGGAGGTAAATAAAGTGCATAAGACAAGGGAGCAAATGGGAACTTCAGTGAAGGGCGCAAATGGGGAGGTGATAACAAGTAGTGGTGATGTGAGAAGGAGATGGAGTGAGTATTTTGAAGGTTTGTTGAATGTGTTTGATGACAGAGTGGCAGATATAGGGTGTTTTGGTCGAGGTGGTGTGCAAAGTGAGGGGGTTAGGGAAAATGATTTGGTAAACAGAGAATAGGTAGTGAAAGCTTTGCGGAAGATGAAAGCCGGCAAGGCAGCAGGTTTGGATGGTATTGCAGTGGAATTTATTATAAAAGGGGGAGACTGTATTGTTGACTGGTTGGTAAGGTTATCTAATGTATGTATGACTCATGGTGAGGTGCCTGAGGATTGGCGGAATGCGTGCATAGTGCCATTGTACAAAGGCAAAGGGGATAAGAGTGAGTGCTCAAATTTCAGAGGTATAAGTTTGTTGAGTATTCCTGGTAAGTTATATGGGAGGGTATTGATTGAGAGGGTGAAGGCATGTACAGAGCATCAGATTGGGGAAGAGCAGTGTGGTTTCAGAAGTGGTAGAGGATGTGTGGATCAGGTGTTTGCTTTGAAGAATGTATGTGAGAAATACTTAGAAAAGCAAATGGATTTGTATGTAGCATTTATGGATCTGGAGAAGGCATATGATAGAGTTGATAGAGATGCTCTGTGGAAGGTATTAAGAATATATGGTGTGGGAGGAAAGTTGTTAGAAGCAGTGAAAAGTTTTTATCGAGGATGTAAGGCATGTGTACGTGTAGGAAGAGAGGAAAGTGATTGGTTCTCAGTGAATGTAGGTTTGCGGCAGGGGTGTGTGATGTCTCCATGGTTGTTTAATTTGTTTATGGATGGGGTTGTTAGGGAGGTAAATGCAAGAGTTTTGGAAAGAGGGGCAAGTATGAAGTCTGTTGGGGATGAGAGAGCTTGGGAAGTGAGTCAGTTGTTGTTCGCTGATGATACAGCGCTGGTGGCTGATTCATATGAGAAACTGCAGAAGCTGGTGACTGAGTTTGGTAAAGTGTGTGGAAGAAGAAAGTTAAGAGTAAATGTGAATAAGAGCAAGGTTATTAGGTACAGTAGGGTTGAGGGTCAAGTCAATTGGGAGGTGAGTTTGAATGGAGAAAAACTGGAGGAAGTGAAGTGTTTTAGATATCTGGGAGTGGATCTGGCAGCGGATGGAACCATGGAAGCGAAAGTGGATAATTGGGTGGGGGAGGGGGCGAAAATTCTGGGGGCCTTGAAGAATGTGTGGAAGTCGAGAACATTATCTCGGAAAGCAAAAATGGGTATGTTTGAAGGAATAGTGGTTCCAACAATGTTGTATGATTGCGAGGCGTGGGCTATGGATAAAGTTTTGTGCAGGAGGATCGATGTGCTGGAAATGAGATGTCTGAGGACAATGTGTGGTGTGAGGTGGTTTGATCGAGTGAGTAACGTGAGGGTAAGAGAGATGTGTGGAAATAAAAAGAGCGTGGTTGAGAGAGCAGAAAAGGGTGTTTTGAAGTGGTTTGGGCACATGGAGAGAATGAGTTAGGAAAGATTGACCAAGAGGATATATGTGTCGGAGGTGGAGGGAACGAGGAGAAGAGGGAGACCAAATTGGAGGTGGAAGGATGGAGTGAAAAAGATTTTGTGTGATCGGGGCCTGAACATGCAGGAGGGTGAAAGGAGGGCAAGGAATAGAGTGAATTGGAGCGATGTGGTATACCGGGGTTGACGTGCTGTCAGTGGATTGAATCAAGGCATGTGAAGCGTCTGGGGTAAACCATGGAAAGCTGTGTAGGTATGTATATTTGCGTGTGTGGACGTATGTATATACATGTGTATGAGGGGGGGTTGGGCCATTTCTTTCGTCTGTTTCCTTGCGCTACCTCGCAAACGCGGGAGACAGCGACAAAGTATAATAAACAAAATAAATATATATATATATATATATATATATATATATATATATATATATATATATATATATATATATATATATATATATATATATATACATATATAGATATATATATATATACATATACATAAATATATATATATACATATATATATATATATATATATATATATATATATATATATATATATATATATATATATATATATATATATATATATATATATATATATATATATATATATATTATCCCTGGGGATAGGGTAGAAAGGATACTTCCCATGTATTCCCTGCGTTCGTAGAAGGCGACTAAAAGGGGAAGGAGCGGGGGGCTGGAAATCCTCCCCTGTCGCTTTTTTTTTTCTTTTTTTTTTTTTTTTAATTTTTCCAAAAGAGGGAACAGAGAAGGGGGCCAGGTGAGGATATTCCCTCAAAGGCCCAGTCCTCTGTTCTCTACGCTACCTCGCTGATGCGGGAAATGGCAAAGAGTATGAAAAAAAAAAAGATATATATATATATATATATATATATATATATATATATATATATATATATATATATATATATATATATATATATATATATATATATATATATATATATATATATATATATATATATTGTGGAGTTGTGGGAGTATGTGATAGAATGTAAGAAAGTAAATTCTCGATTAATATGGGTAAAACTGAAAGTTGATGGCGAGAGATGGGTGATTATTGGTGCATATGCACCCGGGCATGAGACGAAAGATCATGAGAGGCAAGTGTTTTGGCAGCAGCTGAATGAGTGTGTTAGTGGTTTTGATTCACGAGACCGGGTTATAGTGATGGGTGATTTGAATGCAAAGGTGAGTAATGTGGCAGTTGAGGGAATAATTGGTATACATGGGGTGTTCAGGGTTGTAAATGGAAATGGTGAAGAGCTTGTAGATTCATGTGCTGAAAAAGGACTGGTGACTGGGAATACCTTTTTTAAAAAGCGAGATATACATAAGTATACGTATGTAAGTAGGAGAGATGGCCAAAGAGCGTTATTGGATTACGTGTTAAGGCGCGCGAAAGAGAGACTTTTGGATGTTAATATGCTGAGAGGTGCAAGTGGAGAGGATGTCTGATCATTATCTTGTGGAGGCTAAGATGAAGACTTGTATGGGTTTTCAGAAAAGAAGAGTGAATGTTGGGATGAAGAGGGTAGTGAGAGTAAGTGAGCTTGGGAAGGAGACTTGTTTGAGGTAGTCCAGGAGAGACTGAGTACAGAATGGAAAAAGGTGAGAACAATGGAAGTAAGGGGAGTGGGGGAGGAATGGGATGTATTTAGGGAATCAGTGATGGCTTGCGCAAAAGTTAAAGTGTTTTAGATATCTGGCAGTGGATCTGGCAGCGGATGGAACCATGGAAGCGGAAGTGAATCATAGGTTATGGGAGCGGGCGAAAATTCTGGGACCCTTGAAGAATGTTTGGAAGTCGAGAACATTGTCTCGGAAAGCAAAAATGGGTATGTTTGAAGGAATAGTGGTTCCAACAATGATGTATGGTTGCGAGGCGCGGACTATAGATAGAGTTGTGCGGAGGAAGGTGGATGTGCTGGAAATGAGATGTTTGAGGACAATATGTGGTGTGAGGAGGTTTGATCGAGAATGTAATGTAAGGGTAAGAGAGATGTGTGGAAATAAAAAGATTGTGGTTGAGAGAGCAGAGGAGGGTGTTTTGAAATGGTTTGGTCAAATGGAGAGAATGAGTGCGGAGAGATTGACCAAGAGGATATATGTGTCAGAGGTGGAGGAAACGAGAAGTGGGAGACCAAATTGGAGGTGGAACTATGGAGTGAAAAAGATTTTGGGAATCTGGGCCTAAACATGCAGGAGGGTGAAAGGCGTTCTAGGAACAGAGTGAATTGGAACGATGCGGTATACCGTGTTCGACGTGCTGTCAATGGATTGAACCAGGGCATGTGAAGCGTCTGGGGTAAACCATGGAAAGTTCTGTGGACCTGAATGTGGAAAGGGAGCTGTGGTTTCGTGCATTACCGAGATAATATTCTCACCTTCTACACGTTTTTGAACGTTCTCAGAAATTTCTCCTCCTCCCCCACCTGTGACTCACTTGGTTCCATCCGGTGCCAAATCCACTCCCAGATATCTAAAACGCTTCACTTCCTCCAATTTTTCTCCACTAAAACTTACCTCCCAATTGACTTGTCCATCATCCCTACTTTGCCTACTAACAATGGTCTTATTCACATTAACTCTCACCTTTCAAACTCATTCACTAGCATTCGCAGTTCCTCACCCGAATCAGCCTCCAGCGCTGTATCATCAGCGAACAACAACTGACTCACTTCCCAAGATCTCTCATCCACAATGCACTGTATACTTGCCCCTATCTCCAAAATTCTTGCATTCACCTCCTTAACAACCCAGTCCATAAGCAAATTAAACAACCATGGAGAATTCACACACCCCTGCCGCAAACCTACAATGACTGAGAACCAATAACTTTCCTCTCTCCCTAGAGGTACATATACATTACATGCTTCATAAGAACTTTTCACTGTTTCTAAAAGCTTGCCTCCCACACCGTATATTCTTAATACCTTCCAAAGTGCATTTCTATCAGCTCTCTCATATGCCTTCACCAGATCCATTAATGCTATACACAAATCCATTTGCTTTTCTAAGTATTTCTCACATACATTCTTCAAAGCAAACACCTGAGCGACACATCCGCTACCTCATCTGAAACCACACTGATCTTCCCCAGTCTGATGGTCTGTACATGCCTTTACCCTCTCAATCAATTCCCTCTCAATCCTCAGGCACGTCACCATGAGTCATACATACATTAAATATCCTTATCAACCAGTCAACAGCACAGTCACCGGCTTTTTTAAATAAATTCCACTGCAATGCCATCCAAACCCACTTTCATTCCATCTTTCATCTTCCCCAAAGCTTTTACTACCTCTTCTCTATTTACCAAATCATTCTCCCTAATCCTCTCACTTCCCAAACCACCTCAACCAAAACTCCCTATATCTGCCTTTCTATTCTCAAACACATTGAACAAACCTTTAAAATACTCACTCCATCTCATTCTCACATCACCAATATTTGTTATCACCTTCCCATTTAGCCCCCTTCCCTGATGTTCTCATTTGGTCTCCTGTCTTACTTACTTTATTTACCTCTTTCGAAAACATCTTTTTATTCCCGGTAAAATTCAATGATATTATCTCACCTCAACTTCCATTTGCCCTCTTTTTCACCTGTTGTACCTTTTTCTAGACCTTCTGCCACTTTCTTTAATATATATACCAGTCATTTTCACTATTTCCCTGCAAAACTCGTCCAAATACCTCTGTCTTCTCTTTCACTAATAATCATAATTCTTCATCCCATCACTCACTAGCCTTTCTAACCGGCCCACCTCCCATGCTTCTCATGCCACAAGCATCTTTTGCGCAAGCCATCACTGCTTCCCTAAATACATCCCATTCATTCCCCACTCCCCTTACCTCCTTTGTTCTCATCTTTTTCCATTCTGTACTCAGTCTCTCCTGGTTCTTCCTCACGCGAGTCTCCTTCCCAAGCTTACTTACTCTCACCACTCTCTTCGCCTCAACGTTCTCTCTTCTTTTCTGAAAACCTCTACAAAACTTCACCTTCGCCTCCACAAGATAATTATCAGACATCCTTCCAGTTGCACCTCTCAGCATATTAACGTTCATAAGTCTCTATTTCGCACGCCTATCAATCAACACGTAATGCAATAACGTTTTATGGCCATTGTTCCTACTTACATATGTATGTTTATGAATATTTTCCATTTCAAACCAGGTAATCCCAATCACCAGTCCTGTTTCAGCACATAAATCTACAAGCTCTTCAACATTTCCTTTCACAAAACTGATCACTCCACGTATACCAATTATTCCCTCAACTGCCACATTAGTCACATTTGCATTCAAATCATCCATCACTATAACACGTTCTCGTGCATCAAAACTACTAACACATTCAAGCAGCTGCTCCCAACTCACTTCCATCTTATTATCTTTCTTTTCATGCCCAGGTGCATATGCACCTATATCAATCTAGAGTTTACTTTCTTACACACTTATCACATACTCCAACAACTCCTGTTTCAAGAGTATTTCTACTCCTTCCCTTGCTCTTGTCCTCTCACCAACTCCTGATTTTACTTCTTTACCATTCTAAAACCACTCTTCCCCTTTAACCTTGAGCTTCGTTTCACTCAGACACAAAAAATCCAAGTTCCTTTCCTCAATCATTCTACCTGTCTCTCCTTTTTTCTCATCTTGCTTACATCCACACACATTTAGACACCCCAATCGGAGACTTCCAGGAGGATGAGCACTCTCCACATGACTCCTTTTGTTTTCCCTTTTAAAAAGTTAAAATACAAGGAAGGGAGGGCTTCTAGCCCCCTGATCTCGTCCCTTTTAGTCGCCTTATACGACACTGAGGAAAAAATATATATATATATATATATATATATATATATATATATATATATATATATATATATATATATATATATATATATATATATCATCCCTGGGAATAGGGGTGAAAGAATACTTCCCACGCATTCCTCGCGTGTCGTAGAAGGCGACTAGAGGGGACGGGAGCGGGGGCCAGAAATTCTCCCCTCCTTGAATTTTCTTTAACTTTCTAAAATGGGAAACAGAAGAAGGAGTCACGCGGGGAGTGCTCATCCTCCTCGAACGCTTAGACTGGGGTGTCTAACTATGTGTGGATGTAACCAAGTTGTGAAAAAAGGAGAGATAGGTAGTATGTTTGAGGAAAGGAACCTGGATGTTTTGGCTCTGAGTGAAACGAAGCTCAAGGGTAAAGTGGAAGAGTGGTTTGGGAATGTCTTGGGAGTAAAGTCAGGGGTTAGTGAGAGAACAAGAGCAAGGGAAGGCGTAGCAGTACTCCTGAAACAGGAGTTGTGGGAGTATGTGATAGAATGTAAGAAAGTAAATTCTCGATTAATATGGGTAAAACTAAAAGTTGATGAAGAGATATGGGTGATTATTGGTGCATATGCACCTGGGCATGAAGAGAAAGATCATGAGAGGCAAGTGTTTTGGGAGCAGCTGAATGAGTGTGTTAGTGGTTTTGATGCACGAGACCGGATTATAGTGATGGGTGATTTCAATGCAGAGGTGAGTAATGTGGCAGTTGAGGGAATAATTGGTATACATGGGGTGTTCAGTGTTGTAAATGGAAATGGTGAAGAGCTTGTAGATTTATGTGCTCAAAAAGGACTGGTGATTGGGAATACCTTTTTTAAAAAGCGAGATATACATAAGTATACGTATGTAAGTAGGAGAGATGGCCAGAGAGCGTTATTGGATTACGTGTTAATTGACAAGCGCGCGAAAGAGAGACTTTTGGATGTTAATGTGCTGAGAGGTGCAACTGGAGGGATGTCTGATCATTATCTTGTGGAGGCTAAGGTGAAGATTTGAATGGGTTTTCAGAAAAGAAGAGTGAATGTTTGGGTGAAGAGGGTGGTGAGAGTAACTGAGCTTGGGAAGGAGACTTGTGTGAGGAAGTACCATTAGAGACTGAGTACAGAATAGAAAAAGGTGAGAACAATGGAAGTAAGGGGAGTGGGGGAGGAATGGGATGTATTTAGGGAATCAGTGATGGATTGCGCCAAAGATGCTTGTGGCATGATAAGATTGGGAGGTGGGTTGATTAGAAAGGGTAGTGAGTGGTGGGATGAAGAAGTAAGATTATTAGTGAAAGAGAAGAGAGAGGCATTTCGACGATTTTTGCAGGGAAAAAATGCAAATTGAGTGGGAGATGTATAAAAAAAAAAGAGACAGGAGGTCAAGAGAAAGGTGCAAGAGGTGAAAAAGAGGGCAAATGATAGTTGGGGTGAGAGAGTATCATTAAATTTTAGGGAGAATAAAAAGATGTTCTGGAAGGTGGTAAATAAAGTGCGTAAGACAAGGGAACAAATGGGAACATCAGTGAACGGCGCAAATGGGGAGGTGAAAACAAGTAGTGGTGATGTGAGAAGGAGATGAAGTGAGTATTTTGAAGATTTGTTGAATGTGTTTGATGATAGAGTGGCAGCTATAGGGTGTTTTGGTGGAGGTGGTGTGCAAAGTGAGAGAGTTAGGGAAAATGATTTGGTAAACAGAGAAGAGGTAGTAAAAGCTTTGCGGAAGATGAAAGCCGGCAAGGCAGCAGGTTTGGATGGTATTGCAGTGGAATTTATCAAAAAAGGGGGTGACTGTATTGTTGACTGGTTGGTAAGGTTATTTAATGTATGTATGACTCATGGTGAGGTGGCTGAGGATTGGCGGAATGCGTGCATAGTGCCATTGTAAAAAGGCAAAGGGGATAAGAGTGAGTGCTCAAATTACAGAGGTATAAGTTTGTTGAGTATTCCTGGTAAATTATATGGGAGGATATTGATTGGGAGGGTGAAGGCATGTACCGAGCATCAGATTGGGGAAGAGCAGTGTGGTTTCAGAAGTGGTAGAGGATGTGTGGATCAGGTGTTTGCTTTGAAGAATGTATGTGAGAAATACTTAGAAAAGCAAATGGATTTGTATGTAGCATTTATGGATTTGGAGAAGGCATATGATAGAGTTGATTGAGATGCATTCAAATCATCCATCACTATAACACGTTCTCGTGCATCAAAACTACTAACACATTCAAGCAGCTGCTCCCAACTCACTTCCATCTTATTATCTTTCTTTTCATGCCCAGGTGCATATGCACCTATATCAATCTAGAGTTTACTTTCTTACACACTTATCACATACTCCAACAACTCCTGTTTCAAGAGTATTTCTACTCCTTCCCTTGCTCTTGTCCTCTCACCAACTCCTGATTTTACTTCTTTACCATTCTAAAACCACTCTTCCCCTTTAACCTTGAGCTTCGTTTCACTCAGACACAAAAAATCCGAGTTCCTTTCCTCAAGCATTCTACCTGTCTCTCCTTTTTTCTCATCTGCTTACATCCACACACATTTAGACACCCCAATCGGAGACTTCCAGGAGGATGAGCACTCTCCACTCCTTTTGTTTTCCCTTTTAAAAAGTTAAAATACAAGGAGGGGAGGGCTCCCTCTTCTCCTCGTTCCCTCCACCTCCGACACATATATCCTCTTGGTCAATCTTTCCTCACTCATTCTCTCCATGTGCCCAAACCACTTCAAAACACCCTCTTCTGCTCTCTCAACCACGCTCTTTTTATTTCCACACATCTCTCTTACCCATACGTTACTCACTCGATCAAACCACCTCACACCACACATTGTCCTCAAACATCTCATTTCCAGCACATCCATCCTCCTGCGCACAACTCTATCCACAGCCCACGCTTCGCAACCATACAACATTGTTCGAACCACTATTCCTTCAAACATACCCATTTTTGCTTTCCGAGATAATGTTCTCGACTTCCACACATTCTTCAAGGCCCCCAGAATTTTCGCCCCCTCCCCCACCCTATGATCCACTTCCGCTTCCATGGTTCCATCCGCTGCCAGATCCACTCCCAGATATCTAAAACACTTCACTTCCTCCAGTTTTTCTCCATTCAAATTCACCTCCCAATTGACTTGACCCTCAACCCTACTGTACCTAATAACCTTGCTCTTATTCACATTTACTCTTAACTTTCTTCTTCCACACACTTTACCAAACTCAGTCACCAGCTTCTGCAGTCTCTCACATGAATCAGCCACCAGCGCTGTATCATCAGCGAACAACAACTGACTCACTTCCCAAGCTCTCTCATCCCCAACAGACTTCATACTTGCCCCTCTTTCCAAAACTCTTGCATTTACCTCCCTAACAACCCCATCCATAAACAAATTAAACAACCTTGGAGACATCACACACCCCTGCCGCAAACCTACATTCACTGAGAACCAATCACTTTCCTCTCTTCCTACACGTACACATGCCTTACATCCTCGATAAAAACTTTTCACTGCTTCTAACAACTTTCCTCCCACACCATATATTCTTAATACCTTCCACAGAGCATCTCTATCAACTCTATCATATGCCTTCTCCAGATCCATAAATGCTACATACAAATCCATTTGCTTTTCTAAGTATTTCTCACATACATTCTTCAAAGCAAACACCTGATCCACACATCCTCTACCACTTCTGAAACCACACTGCTCTTCCCCAATCTGATGCTCTGTACATGCCTTCACCCTCTCAATCAATCCCCTCCCATATAACTTACCAGGAATACTCAACAAACTTATACCTCTGTAATTTGAGCACTCACTCTTATCCCCTTTGCCTTTGTACAATGGCACTATGCACGCATTCCGCCAATCCTCAGGCACCTCACCATGAGTCATACATACATTAAATAACCTTAAAAACCAGTCAATAATACAGTCACCCCCTTTTTTAATAAATTCCACTGCAATACCATCCAAACCTGCTGCCTTGCCGGCTTTCATCTTCCGCAAAGCTTTCACTACCTCTTCTCTGTTTACCAAATCATTTTCCCTAACCCTCTCACTTTGCACACCACCTCGACCAAAACACCCTATATCTGCCACTCTATCATCAAACACATTCAACAAACCTTCAAAATACTCACTCCATCTCCTTCTCACATCACCACTACTTGTTATCACCTCCCCATTTGCGCCCTTCACTGAAGTTCCCATTTGCTCCCTTGTCTTACGCACTTTATTTACCTCCTTCCAGAACATCTTTTTATTCTCCCTAAAATTTAATGATACTCTCTCACCCCAACTCTCATTTGCCCTTTTTTTCACCTCTTGCACCTTTCTCTTGACCTCCTGTCTCTTTCTTTTATACATCTCCCACTCAATTTCATTTTTTCCCTGCAAAAATCGTCCAAATGCCTCTCTCTTCTCTTTCACTAATACTCTTACTTCTTCATCCCATCACTCACTACCCTTTCTAATCAACCCACCTCCCACTCTTCTCATGCCACAAGCATCTTTTGCGCAATCCATCACTGATTCCCTAAATACATCCCATTCCTCCCCCACTTCCCTTACTTCCATTGTTCTCACCTTTTTCCATTCTGTACTCAGTCTCTCCTGGTACTTCCTCACACAGGTCTCCTTCCCAAGCTCACTTACTCTCACCACCCTCTTCACCCCAACATTCACTCTTCTTTTCTGAAAACCCATACAAATCTTCACCTTAGCCTCCACAAGATAATGATCAGACATCCCTCCAGTTGCACCTCTCAGCACATTAACATATATATATATATATATATATATATATATATATATATATATATATATATATATATATATATATATATATATATATATATTTATCTATATTCAGATTTATTTTCCTTTGTCGCTGTCTCCCGCGTTAGCAAGGTAGCGCAAGGGAACAGACGAAAGAAATGACCCAACCCACCCACATACACATGTATATACATACACGTCCAAACACGTAAAATATATATACTATACATCTCAATGTACACATATATATACACACGTAGACATATACATATATACATATGTACATAATTCATACTGTCTGCCTTTATTCATTCCCTTCGCCATCTCGCCACACATGGAATAACAACCCCCTCCCCCCGCATAAGCACTAGGTAGCGCTATGAAAACACAACAAAGGCCACATTCGTTCATACTCAGTCTCTAGCTGTCATGCATTAATGCACCGAAACCACAGTTCCCTTTCCACATCCAGGACCAACAGAATTTTCCACTTCTCCTTGATCCCTCCATCTCTGACAGATATATCCCCTTGTTTAATCTTTCATGATTCATTCTCTCCATGTGACTAAAACATTTCAAAACACCCTCATCTGCTCTCTCAAGCATACTCTTTTTATTTCTACACATCTCTCTTACCCTATTATTACTTACTCGATCAAACCACCTCACACCACATATTGTCCTCAAAAATCTCATTTCCAGCACATCCACCCTCCTGCGCACAACTCTATCCATAACCCACGCCTCGCAACCATACAACAATGTTGGAACCACTATTCATTCAAACATACCCATTTTTGCTTTCCGAGATAATGTTCTCGACTTCCAAACATTCTTCAAGGCTCCCATAATCTTCGCGCCCTCCCCTACTCGATGATTCATTTCCGCTTCCATGGTTTCATCGGCTGCCAGATCCACTCCCAGATATAAAAAACACTTTACTTCCTCCAGTTCTTCTCCATTCAAACTTAGCTCCAAATTTACTTGACCCTCAACCCTACTGTACCTAATAAACTTTCTCGTATTCACATTTACCCTTAACTTTATTCTTTCACGCACTTTACGAAACTCAGTCACCAGCTTCTGCAGTTTCTCACATGAATCAGCCACCAGCGCTGTATCATCAGCGAACAACAACTGACTCACTTCCCAAGCTCTGTCATTCACGACAGACTTCATACTTGCACCTCTTTCCAAAACTTTTGCATTCACCTCCCTAACAAGTCTCTCCATAAACAAGTTAAACAACCATGGAGACATTGCACACCCCTGCCGCAAATCTACATTCACTGAGAACCAATCACAATCCTCTCTTCCTACACCTACACATGCCTTACATCCTCGATAAAAATTTTTCACTGCTTCTAACATCTTGCTCCCACACCATATATTCTTAATACCTTCCACAGAGCATCTCTATCAACTCTATCATATGCCTTATCCAGATCCATAAATGCTACATACAAATCACACATTCTTCAAAGCAAACACCTGAACCACACATCCTCTACCACATATGAAACCACACTTCTCTTCCCCAATCTTATGCTTTTTACATGCCTTCACCCTCTCAATCAATAACCTCTCATAGAATTTACCAGGAATACTCAACAAACTTATACCTCTGTAATTTGAGCACTCACTCTTATCCTCTTTGCCTTTAAACAATGGCACTATGCAAGCATTCCGCAAATCATCAGGCATCTCAACATGAATCATACATACATTAAATAACCTTACCAACCAGTCAACAATACAGTCATCCCCCTTTTCTAATAGATTCCACTGTAATACCATCCAAACCTGCTGCCTTGTCGGCTTTCATCTTCCGCAAGGCTTTTACTACCTCTTCTCTGTTTACCAAATCATTTTCCCTAACCCTCTCACTTTGTACCCCACCTCTACCAAAACGCCCTATATCTGCCACTCTATCATCAAACACATTCAACAAACCTTCAAAATAATCACTCCATCTCCTTCTCACATCACCACTACTTGTTATCACCTCCCCATTAGCCCCCTTCACTGAAGTTCCCATTTGCTCCCTTGTCTTACGCACTTTATTAAACTCCTTTCAAAATATCTTTTTATTCTCCCTAAAATTTAATGAAACTCTCTCACCCCAACTCTCATTAACCCTCTTTTTCACCTCTTCAACCTTTCTCTTGACCTCCTGCCTCTTTCTTTTATACATATCCCACTCATTTGCATTTTTCCCTGCAAAAATCGTCTAAATGCCTCTCTCTTCTCTTTCACTAATAATCTTATTTCTTCATAACACCATTCGCTACCCTTTCTAATCAACCCACCTCCCGCGTTTCTCATGCCACAAGCATCTTTTGCGCAAGCCATCACTGCTTCCCTAAATACATTCCATTCCTCCCCCACTCCCCTTACCTAATTTGTTCTCACCTTTTTCCATTCTATACTCAGTCTCTCCTAGTACTTCCTCAAACAAGTCTCCTTCCCAAGCTCACACACTCTCACCACTCTCTTCACCCCAACATTCTCTCTTATTTTCTGAAAACCCCTACAAATCTTCACCTTCGCCTCCACAAGATAATGATCAGACATCCCTCCAGTTGCACCTCTCAGCACATTAACATCCAAAAGTCTCTCTTTCACGCGCCTGTCAATTAACACGTAATCCAGTAACGCTCTCTGGCCATCTCTCCTACTTACATACGTATAATTATGTATATCTCGCTTTTTAAACAACGTATTCCCAATCACCAGTCCTTTCTCAGCACACAAATCCACAAGCCCTTCACCATTTCCATATAAAACACTGAACACACTATGTGTACCAACTTTTTCCGCAACTGCCACATTACTCAGCTTTGCATTCAAATCACCCATCATTATAACCTGGTTTTTTGAATCAAAACCACTAACACACTCATTCAGCTACTCACAAAACATTTGCCTCTCATGATTTTTTTTTCTCATGCCCAGGTGCGTATCCACAAATAATCACCCATCTCTCTCCATCAACTTTCAGTTTTACCCATATCAATCTAGAAGTTACTTTCTTACACTCTATCACACACTCCCACAACTCCTGTTTCAGGAGTAGTGCTACTCCTTCCCTTGCTCTTCTCCTCTCACTAACCCCTTACTTTACTCCCAAGACATTCCCAAACCACTCTTCCCCTTTACCCTTGAGCTTCGTTTCACTCAGAGCCAAAACATCCAGGTTCCTTTCCTCAAACATACTACCTATCTCTACTTTTTTCTCAACTTGGTTAAATCCACACACATTTAGACGCCCCAATCTGAGCCTTCATATATATATATATATATGAATATATATATATATATATATATATATATATATTATATATATATATATATATATATATATATATATATATATATATATATATATATACACATATACAATCATATTGCCTTGTCGTTGTCTCCCGCGTTAGGAAGGTAGCGCAAGGAAACAGACGAAAAAATATCCCAACCCACCCTCATACACATGTATATACATACAAGTCCACACATGCACATATGCATACCTATACATCTCAAAGTATACATACATATAAATACACAGACGTATACATATATACACATTTACATAATTCATGCTATCTGCCTTTATTGATTCCCATCGCTAACCCGCTACTCATGAAATAACAGCCCCCTCCCCTCTCATGTGCTTGAGGTAGCGCTAGTAAAGACAACGAAGGCCATATTCGCTCGCACTCAGTCTCTAGCTGTCATGTTATAATGCACCAAAAACACAGCTCCCTCTCCACATCCAGGCCGCTTAGAACTTTCTATGGTGTACCCCAGACGCTTCACATGCCCTGGTTCGATCCATTAACAGCACGTCGACCCCGGTATACCACAACGTTCCAATTCACTCTATTCCTTGCACGCCTGTCACCCTTTTGTATGCTTAGGCCCCGATCACTCAAAATCTTTTTCACTCCAACTTTCCATCTCCAATTTGGTCTCCCACTTCTCCTCGTTCCCTCCATCTCTGACACATATATTCTCTTAGTCAATCTTTCCTCACTCATTCTCTCCATGTGACCAAACCATTTCAAAAAACCCTCTTATGCTCTCTCAACCACGCTCTTTTTATTACCACACATCTCTCTTACCCTTACATTACTTACTCGATCAAACCACCTCACACCACATTTTGTCCTCAAAAATCTCATTTCCAGCACATCCACCCTCCTGCGCACAACTCTATTCATAGCCCACGCCTCGCAACCATATAGCATTGTTGGAACCACTATTCCTTCAAACATACCTATTTTTGTTTTCCGAGATAATGCTTCCGACTTCCACACATTTTTCAACGCTCCTAGAACTTTCGCCCCTTCCCCCACTCAATGATTCACTTATGCTTCCATGGTTCCATCCACTGCCAAATCCTTCTAAAACACTTCACTTCCTTCAGTTTTTCTACATTCAAACATACCTCTCAATTGACTTGTCCCTCAACCCTACTGTACCTAATAACCTTGCGCTTATTCACATTTACTCTCAGCTTTCTTCTTTCACATACCTTATCAAACTCAGTCACCAGATTGTTCAGTTTCTCACACGAATCAGCCACCAGCGCTGTATCATTAGCCAACAACAACTAACTGACTTCCCAAGCTATCTCATCCACAACAGAATGCATACTTGCCCCTCTTTCCAAAACTCTTGCATTCACCTCCCTAACAACCCCATCCATAAACAAATTAAACAACTATGGAGACATCACACACCCTTGCCGGAAAACTACATTTACTGAGAACCAATCACTTTCCTCTCTTCCTACAAGTATACATGCCTTACATCCACGATAGAAACTTCTCCCTGCTTCTAACAACTTGCCTCCCACACCATATATTCTTAATACCCTCCACAGAGCATCTCTATCAACTCTAACATATGCCTTCTCTAGATCCATAAATTGCTACATACAAATACTTTTGCTTTTCTGAGTATTTCTCACACACATTCTTCGAAGCAAACACCTGATCCACACATCCTCTACCACTTCTGAAACCACACTGCTCTTCGCCAAGATGATGCTCTGTACATGCCTTCACCCTCTCAATCAATACCCTTACATATAATTTACCAGGAATACTCACCAAACTTATACATCTGTCATTTGAGCACTCACATTTATCCCCTTTGCCTTTGTACACTGGCGCTATGCAAGCATCCCGCCAATCCTAAGGCACCTCACCATAAGTCATACGTACATTAAATAACCTTACCAACCAGTCAACAATATAGTCACCCCCTTTTTTGATACATTCCACTGCAATACCATCCAAATCCGCTGACTTGCCGGCTTTCATCTTCCGCAAAGCTTTTGCTACCTCTTCTCTGTTTACCAAATCATTCTCCCTAACCCTCTAACCTTGCACACCACCTTGACCAAAACACCCTATATCTGTCACTCTATCATGAAACACATTCAACAAACCTTCAAAATACTCATTCCATCTCCTCTAACATCACCACTAGTTGTTATCACCTCCCCACTTGCCCCCTTCACTGAAGTTCCAATTTGTCCCCTTGTCTTACGCACTTTATTAACCTTCTTCTAAAACATCTTTTTATTCTCCCTGAAATTTAATGATACTCTCTCACCCCAACTCTCATTTGCCCTCTTTTTCACCTCTTGCATCTTTCTCTTGACCTCCTATCTCTTTCCTTTATACATCTCCCACTCATTTGCATTATTTCCCTGCAAAAATCATCCAAATGCCTCTCTCTTCACTTTCACTAATAATCTTACTTCTTCATCCCACCACTCACAACCATTTCTAATCTGCCCATCTACCACGCTTCTCATGCCACAGGCATCTTTTCCGCAAACCATCACTGCTTCCTTAGATATCTCCCATTCCTCGCCCACTCCCCTTACGTCCTTTGTTTTCACCTTTCTCCATTCTGTATTGAGTCTCTCCTGGTACTTCCTCACACAAGTCTCCTTCCCAATTCACTTACTCTCACATCTCTTTACACCCAAACATTCTCTCTTCTTTTTTGAAAACCTCAACAATCTTTCACCTTAGTCTCCACAGATAATGATCAGACATCCTCCAGTCGCACCGACTATCATTTAACACGTAATCCAGTAACGCTCTCTGGCCACATCTCCTACTTACATACGTATACTTATGTATATCTCTCTTTCTTATCCAGGTATACCCAATCACTAGTCCTTTTCTAGCAAATAAATCCACAAACCATTTCCATTTACAACACTGAACACTCCATGTACACCAATTTTCCTCAACTGCCATATTACTCATCTTTGCATTCAAATCACCCATCACTATAACCCGGTCTCATGCATCAAAATACTAACACACTCAATCATCTGCTCCTAAAACAATTGC
>NC_092226.1:59499234-59521522 GCF_036320965.1 Panulirus ornatus
AGGAGGTTAAGAAGAGGGTGGATGGCTGAAAAAGAGAGAAAATAAAAGTTGGGTTGAGGGAGCATCATTAAACTTTTGGGGAATGTAAAGATGTTTTCGAAGGAGCTATATGATGTGCAAAAGACAAGAGATCAATCGGAACAACAGTAAGAGGTGCAAAAGGGGAATTGATAACAGATAGTGATGATGTGAGGTGGAGATGGAGTGAGCATTGTGAAGTTTTGTTAAATGTGTTTAATGATAGGGTGGCAGATATACGGTGTTTTGGTCATGATGGTATGCAAAGCTAGGCACTCATAGAGAGTGGCTTGGTGAAAAGTGAAGAGGTGACAAAAGCCTTGCTGAAGATGAAATGCGGCAACGTGGTGGGAATGGATGGTATTGCAGCTGATATTTCCAAGAAAAGGGTGACTGAGTTGTGGTTTGGTTGATAAGGATTTTCAGTGTATGTATGAGTCAGGGCAAAGTACCTGAGGATTGGCGGAACGCATGTATAATGACACTGTAAAAAAAGGCAAAGTGGGTAAAGGTAAGTCTTCAAACCACAGAGGTATAAGTTTGTTGAGTGTACCTGATAAGTTGTATCGAAGGGTATTGATTGAGTGAGTGAAGGAATGTACAGAGCATCAGACTGAAGAGGAGCAGTGTGATTTACGGAGTGGTAGAGGATATAAGAATCAGTTGTTTGCTCTAAATAATGTGTGAGAGAAATACTTGGAAAAAGCAGGTGGATCTTTATATGGCATTCGTGAATCTGGAGATTGTCTTTAATAGGGCTGATAGAGGTGCTTTGTGTTAGGTATTAAAAATATATGGTGTGGGAGGTAAGCTGCTAGAAACAGTGAGCAGTTTTCATCAAAGGTGTAAGTCGTGTATACGAGTAACAAGAGAGGAGAGTGAATTGTTCTCATGAGGGTCTGACTGCAGCAGTGTTGTGTGATGTCACTATGTTAATTTGTTTATGGATTGGGTGGTGTGATAGGTATATCCAAAGTCTCGGAGAGAAGGGCGGGTATGCAATCTGTTAGGGATGAGAGAGCCTGGAAAGTGGTAAAGTGCAGAAGTTGGTGACTGAGTTTGGAAAAGTGTGTGAAAATAGAAAGTTGAGAGGAAATATGAATAAGAGCAAGGTTGCTAGGTTCAGCAGGACAGGTTAGTTGGGATGTAAGTTTGAAAGGAAAAAAATGGAGGAAGTAAAGTGTTTAGTTATCTGGGAGTGATCTTAACGCGAATGGAACCATGGAAGTGGAAGTGAACCACTGGGTGGTTGAGCGGGCGAAGGTTGAAACAGAGAACGTTATCTCAGAGAGCAGAATTGGATATGTTTAAAGAAATAGTTCATAAATAACATATGGTTGCGAGGCATGGGCTATAGAAAGAGTTGTGCGGAGGATGGTGGATATGTTGGAAATTAAATATTGATTGACAAAATGTTGTGTGAGGTGGTTTGATCGAATATGAAGAGGAAGGGTAACAGAGATATGTGGTAATGAAAAGAGTTTGGTTAAGAGAGTACAAAAGGGTGTGTTTACAATGGTCTGAACATATGGCGAAAATGAGTGAGGAAAAGTTTACAAAGAGGGTACATGTGTCAGCAGTGGAGGTATCAAAGCGAAGAGGGAAACCAAATTGCAGAAGAAGGATGTAGTGAAAACGTTTCTGAGCGATCGGTGCCTGAACATGCTGGAAGGTGAAAGGAGTGAATTGGAACGATGTGGTGTACCGGGGGTTGACGTACCATCAGTAAACCAAAACAATGCATACGAAACATTTGGGGTAAAACATGGAAAGGTCTGTGGTTTCAGTGCATTACACATGGCAATTAATGAATGGATGTGAGCGGATCAGGCCTTTCATTGCTTTTTTCTTGACGTTACCTTGCTGACGCATGGTGTGGCGATGCTCTTTCCTGTGGGGCGTGGTTGTGCCGAGAATAGATAAAGGAAGCAAGTATGAATTTATACATGTGCATATATGTATGTGATGTGTAAATGTAAACATGTATGTTTATACATAGATACATTTATGTATGTATATGTGCATGTGCGTATATTTGTACACATGTGTATGCGAGTAGATGGGTCTTTCTTTGTTTCCTGGTGCTACCTCTCTAACGCGTGAAACAGTGATCAGGTATAGTATATATGTAATATATGTAATTTTTTGTATCATACTTTATCGCTCTCTCCCGCGTTAGCGAGGTAGCGCAAGCAAACAGACGGAAGAATGGCCCAACTACCCACATACACATGTATATACATAAACGGCCACGCACGCGCATATACATGCCTATACATTTCAACGTATACGTACATATACATACACAAACATACACATACATACACATATAAATATTCATATATGTTGCCTTCATCCATTATCGCCAATACCACGCCACACATGAAATCACACCCGCCTTCCCCCGCGTGCGCCCGAGGTAGCAGTAAGAAAAGACAACAATGGCCATATTCGTTAACACAGTCTCTAGCTCTCATGTGCAATGCACTGAAACCACAGCTCCCTTTCCACATCCAGGCCACACAAAATTTTCCCTGGTTTGCACCAGACGCTTCATATGCCCTGGTTTAATCCACTGACAGCACGTCGACCCCGGTATACCACATCGTTCCAATTCACTTTATTCCTTGCACGCCTTTCACCCTCCTGTATGTTCAGGTGCCGATCGCTCAGAATCTTTTTCACTCCATCCTTCCATCTTCAATCTGGTCTACAACCTCTAGCACATATATCCTCTATGTTTATCATTCCTCTCATTATCTCCATGAGGAAAAAACCATTTCAATACACCTAATTCTGCTCTCTCAACCACACTTTTATTACCACACATCTCACTTACCTTTCAGTACTTATTCAATCAAACCACCTCACAACACATATTCTCCTCAACCATCTCATTTCAAACAAATCCACCCTCCACACAGCGCTATCTATACCCAGTGCTTCAAAAAATGTAACATTCTGGCACCACTATTCCTTCAAACAAACCCATTTTTTGCTCTCCGCGATAACGTTCCTGCCTTCCACACGTTATCCAGAGCTCCCAGAACCTTCGCCACCTCCCCCACCCTGTGACTCACTTCCGCTCTCAGGGTTCCATCCGCTGCCAAATCCACTCCCACACACCTAAAACACTTCACGTCCTCCAGTTTTTCTCCATTCACACTTACCTCCAAATATGCTTTTCATTCAACTTTACTGAACCTAATAACCTTGCTCTTATACACATTTACTTTCAATTTTCTCCTTTCACACACTTTTCTAAACTCAATTACCAACTTCTGCAGTTTCTCAACTGATTCGGCTACCAACGCTGCATCATCAGCGAACAACGACTGGCTCACTTCCCAAGCAATCTCATCCACAAGAGACTGCATACTTGCCCCTCTCTCCAAAACTCTTACATTAACCTCCCAAATAACTCCATCCAAAAACAAATCAAACAACCTTGGAGACATCACGCACCCCTGCCGCAAACCGTCATTCACAGGGAGCCAGTCACTTTCCTCTCTTCCTACTCGTAAATATCCCTTCCGTCCGCGATAAAAAACTTTTCACTGTTTCTAGTACCATATACTCGTAATACATTCCACAGAGCATTTCTACTACCACTGTCATATGCCTTTGATTGATAGGCGCGCGAAAGAGAGACTTTGGATGTTAATGTGCAGAAAGGTGCAACTAGAGGGATATTTGAGCATTATCTTGTGGAGGCGAAGGTGAAGATTTGTAGAGGTTTTCAGAAAAGAAGAGAGAATGTTGGGGTGAAGAGAGTGCTGATAGTAAGTGAGCTTGGGAAGGAGACTTGTGTGAGAAAGTGCCAGGAGAGACTGAGTACAGAATGGAAAAAGGTGAGAGCAAAGGACGTAAGGGGAGTGGGGATGGAATGGGATATATTTAGGGAAGAAGTGATGGCTTGCGCAAGACATGCTTGTAGCATGAGATGCGTGGGAGGTGGGTTGATTAGAAAGGGTAGTGAGTGGTGGGATGAAGAAGAAGGATTATTAGTAAAAGAGAAGAGAGTGGCATATGGACGATTTTTGCCGGAAAATAATGTAAATGACTGGGAGATGTATAAAAATGAAGAGGCAGCAGGTCAAGAGAAAGCTGCAAGAAGTGAAAAAGAGGGCAAATGAGCATTGGGGTGAGAGAGTATCAGTAAATCTTAGGGAGAATGAAAACATGTTTTGGAAGGAGGTAAATAAAGTGCGTCAAATAAGGGAACAAATGGGAATTTCAGTGAAGGGGGCTAATTGGGAGATGATAACAAGTAGTGATGATTTGAGAAGAAGATGGAGTAGGTATTTTGAAGGTTTGTTGAATGTGCTTGATGATAGTGGCAGATATAGGATGTTTTGGTCGAGGTGGTGTACAATGTAAGAGGGTTAGGAAAAGTGATTTGGTAAACAGAGAAGAGGTAGGAAAAGCTTTGCGGAAGATGAAAGCCGGCAAGGCAGTGGGTTTCGATGGTATGGCAATGGAATTGATTAAAAAAGGGGTGACTGTATTGTTGACAGGTTGGTAAGATTATTTAATGTACATATGACTCATGGTGAGGTGCCTGAGGATTGGAGGAATGCTTGCATAGTGCCATTGTACAAAGACAAAAGGCGATAAAAGTGAGTGCTCAAATTACAGAAGTATAAGTTTGCTGAGGATTCCTGAGAAATTATATGGGAGGGTATTCATTGAGAGGGTGAAGGCATGTACAGAGCACCAGGTTGGAGAAGAGCAGTGTAGTTTCAGAAGTGGTAGTGGACGTATGGATCAGGTGTTTGATTTAAAGAATGTATGTGAGAGATACTCAGAAAAGCAAATGGATTTGTATGTAGCATTTATGAATCTGGATAGAGTTAAGAGAGATGCTCTGTGGAAGTTACTAAGAATACATGGTGTGGGGGGGCAAGTTGTTAGAAGTAGTGAAAAGTTTTTATCAAGGATGTAAGGCATGTGTAAGTGTAGGAAGAAAGGAAAGTGATTGGATCTCAGTAAATGTTGGTTAGCGTCGGGGGTATATGATGTTTCCATGGTTGTTTAATTTGTTTATGGATGGGGTTGTAAAGGAGGTGAATGCAAGAGTTTTTGAAACAGAGGCAATTATGCAGTCTATTGTGAATGAGAGAGCTTGGGAAGTGAGTCAGATATTGTTTGCTGATGATACAGCGCTGGTGGCTGATTCATGTGAGAAACTGCAGAAACTGGTGACTGACTTTGGCAAAGTGTGTGAAAGAAGAAAGATGACAGTAAATGTGAATAAGAGCAAGGTTAATTGGTCCAGTAGAGTTGAGGGACAAGACAATTGGGAGGTAAGTTTGAATAGAGAAAAGCTGGAGGAAGTGAAGAGTTTTAGATATCTGGGAGTGGATTTGGCAGCGGATGGAACCATGGAAGTGGAAGTGAAGCATAGGATGAGGGAGAGGGCGAAAGTTCTGGGATCGTTGAAGAATGTGTGGAAGTCGAGAACACTATCTCGGAAAGCAAAAATGGGTATGTTTAATGGAATAGCGGTTCCAAAAATGTTATATGGTTCCTAGGCGTGGGCTATAGATAGAATTGTGCGGAGTAGGGGGGATGTGCTGGAAACGATATGTTTGAGGACAATATGTGGTGTGAAGGAATTTGATCGAGTAAGTAATGAGAGGGTAAGAGCGATGTGTGGTGATTTGAAGAGTGTGGTCGAGATAGCAGAAGAGTGTGTTTTGAAATGGTTTGGTCACATTGAGAGAATGAGTGAGGAAAGATTGACCAAGACGTATATATGTCAAAGGTGGAGGGAACGAGGAGAAGTGGGAGACCAAATCTGATGTGGAAAATTTAGTGAAAAAGATTTTGAGTGATTGATGCCTGAATATGCAGGAAGGTGGAAGGAGTGCAAGGAATACAGTTAATTGGAACGATGTGGTATACCGGGGTTGACGTGCTGTTAATGGATTCAACCAGGGCGTGTGAAACGTCTGGGGTAACCATGGAAAGTTCTGTGGGGCCTGGATGTGGAAAGGGATATGTGTTTTCTGTGCATTATACATGAGAGCTAGATACTGAGTGTGAACGAAAGTGGCCTTTGATTCTTTTCCTAGCGCTACCTCGCGCACATTCAGGGGGAGGGTGTTGTTATTTCAAGTGTGGCGGGGTGGCGATGGGAATGAATAAAGATAGACAGTATGAATTATGTACATGTGTACATACGGATATGTCTGAGTAAATATATATATATATATATATATATATATATATATATATATATATATATATATATATATATATATATATATATATATATATATATATATATATATATATATATATATATATATATATATATATATATATATATATATATATATATATATATATATATAAATATATATATATATATATATATATGTATATATATATATATATATATATATATATATATATATATATATATATATATATACGTATATATATATATATATATATATATATATATATATATATATATATATATATATATATATATATATATATATATATATATATATATATATATATATATATATATATATATATATATATATATATATATATATATATATATATATATATATATATATATATATATATATATATATATATATATATATATATATATATATATATATATATATATATATATATATATATATATATATATATATATATATATATATATATATATATATAAATATATATATAGAGATGCTCTGTGGAAGGTATTAAGAATATATGGTTTGGGAGGCAAGTTGTTAGAAGCAGTGAAAAGTTTTTATCGAGGATGTAAGGCATGTGTACGTGTAGGAAGAGAGGAAAGTGATTGGTTCTCAGTGAATGTAGGTTTGCGGCAGGGGTGTGTGATGTCTCCATGGTTGTTTAATTTGTTTATGGATGGGGTTGTTAGGGAGGTAAATGCAAGAGTCCTGGAAAGAGGGGCAAGTATGAAGTCTGTTGGGGATGAGAGAGCTTGGGAAGTGAGTCAGTTGTTGTTCGCTGATGATACAGCGCTGGTGGCTGATTCATGTGAGAAACTGCAGAAGCTGGTGACTGAGTTTGGTAAAGTGTGTGGAAGAAGAAAGTTAAGAGTAAATGTGAATAAGAGCAAGGTTATTAGGTACAGTAGGGGTGAAGGTCAAGTTAATTGGGAGGTGAGTTTGAATGGAGAAAAACTGGAGGAAGTGAAGTGTTTTAGATATCTGGGAGTGGATCTGTCAGTGGATGGAACCATGGAAGCGGAAGTGGATCATAGGGTGGGGGAGGGGGCGAAAATTTTGGGAGCCTTGAAAAATGTGTGGAAGTCGAGAACATTATCTCGGAAAGCAAAAATGGGTATGTTTGAAGGAATAGTGGTTCCAACAATGTTGTATGGTTGCGAGGCGTGGGCTATGGATAGAGATGTGCACAGGAGGATGGATGTGCTGGAAATGAGATGTTTGAGGAAAATGTGTGGTGTGAGGTGGTTTGATCGAGTAAGTAACGTAAGGGTAAGAGAGATGTGTGGAAATAAAAAGAGCGTGGTTGAGAGAGCAGAAGAGGGTGTTTTGAAATGGTTTGGGCACATGGAGAGAATGAGTGAGGAAAGATTGACCAAGAGGATATATGTGTCGGAGGTGGAGGGAACGAGGAGAAGAGGGAGACCAAATTGGAGGTGGAAAGATGGAGTGAAAAAGATTTTGTGTGATCGAGGCCTGAACATGCAGGAGGGTGAAAGGAGGGCAAGGAATAGAGTGAATTGGAGCGATGTGGTATACAGGGGTTGACGTGCTGTCAGTGGATTGAATCAAGGCATGTGAAGCGTCTGGGGTAAACCATGGAAAGCTGTGTAGGTATGTATATTTGCGTGTGTGGACGTGTGTATGTACATGTGTATGGGGGGGGGGGGTTGGGCCATTTCTTTCGTCTGTTTCCTTGCGCTACCTCGCAAACGCGGGAGACAGCGACAAAGTATAAAAAAAAAAAAAAAAAAAATATATATATATATATATATATATATATATATATATATATATATATATATATATATATATATATATATATATATATATATATATATATATGTAAATATATATATATATATATATATATATATATATATATATATATATATATATATATATATATATATATATATATATATATATATATATATTACAGAGGTATAAGTTTGTTGAGTATTCCTGGTAAATTATATGCCAGGGTATTGATTGAGAGGGTGAAGGCATGTTCAGAGCATCAGATTGGGGAAGAGCAGTGTGGTTTCAGAAGTGGTAGAGGATGTGTGGATCAGGTGTTTGCTTTGAAGAATGTATGTGAGAAATACTTAGAAAAGCAAATGGATTTGTATGTAGCATTTATGGATCTGGAGAAGGCATATGATAGAGTTGATAGAGATACTCTCTGGAAGGTATTAAGAATATATGGTGTGGGAGGCAAGTTGTTAGAAGCAGTGAAAAGTTTTTATCGAGGATGTAAGGCATGTGTACGTGTAGGAAGAGAGGAAAGTGATTGGTTCACAGTGAATGTAGGTTTGCGGCAGGGGTGTGTGATGTCTCCATGGTAGTTTAATTTGTTTATGGATTGGGTTGTTAGGGATGTACATGCAAGAGTTTTGGAAAGAGGGGCAAGTATGAAGTCTGTTGGGGATGAGAGAGCTTGGGAAGTGAGTCAGTTGTTGTTCGCTGATGATACAGCGCTGGTGGCTGATTCATGTGAGAAACTGCAGAAGCTGGTGACTGAGTTTGTTAGAGTGTGTAAAAGAAGAAAGTTAAGAGTAAATTTGAATAAGACCAAGGTTATTAGGTACAGTAGGGTTGAGGGTCAAGTCAATTGGGAGGTAAGTTTAAATGGAGAAAAACTGGAGGAAGTAAAGTGTTTTAGATATCTGGTAGTGGATCTGGCAGCGGATGGAACCATGGAAGCGGAAGTGGATCATAGGGTGGGGGGTGGGCGAAAATCCTGGGAGCCTTGAAGAATGTGTGGAAGTCGAGAACATTATCTCGGAAAGCAAAAATGGGTATGTTTGAAGGAATAGTGGTTCCAACAATGTTGCATGGTTGCGAGGCGTGGGCTATGGATAGAGTTATGCGCAGGAGGATGGATGTGCTGGAAATGAGATGTTTGAAGACAATGTGTGGTGTGAGGTGGTTTGATCGAGTAAGTAACGTAAGGGTAAGAGAGATGTGTGGAAATAAAAAGAGCGTGGTTGAGAGAGCAGAAGAGGGTGTTTTGAAATGGTTTGGGCACATGGAGAGAATGAGTGAGGAAAGATTGACCAAGAGGATATATGTGTCGGAGGTGGAGGGAACGAGGAGAAGAGGGAGACCAAATTGGAGGTGGAAAGATGAAGTGAAAAAGATTTTGTGTGATCGGGGCTTGAACATGCAGGAGGGTGAAAGGAGGGCAAGGAATAGAGTGAATTGGAGCGATTTGGTTTACCGGGGTTGACGTGCTGTCAGTGGATTGAATCAAGGCATGTGAAGCGTCTGGGGTAAACCATGGAAAGCTGTGTAGGTATGTATATTTGCGTGTGTGGACGTGTGTATGTACATGTGTATGGGGGGGGGGTTGGGCCATTTCTTTCGTCTGTTTCCTTGCGCTACCTCGCAAACGCGGGAGAGAGCGAAAAAGCAAAAAAGAAAAAAAAAAAAATATATATATATATATATATATATATATATATATATATATATATATATATATATATATATATATATATATATATATATATATATATATATATATATATATATATACATATATATATATATATATATATATATATATATATATATATATATATATATATATATATATATATATATATATATATATATATATATATATATATATATATATATATGGGGATGAGAGAGCTTGGGAAGTGAGTCAGTTGTTGTTCGCTGATGGTACAGCGCTGGTGGCTGATTCATGTGAGAAACTGCAGAAGCTGGTGACTGAGTTTGGTAAAGTGTGTGAAAGAAGAAAGTTAAGAGTAAATGTGAATAAGAGCAAGGTTGTTAGGTACAGTGGGGTTGAGGGTCAAGTCAATTGGGAGGTGAGTTTGAACGGAGAAAAACTGGAGGAAGTAAAGTGTTTTAGATATCTGGGAGTGGATCTGGCAGCGGATGGATCCATGGAAGCGGAAGTGGATCATAGGATGGGGGAGGGGGCGAAAATTCTGGGAGCCTTGAACAATATGTGGAAGTCGAGAACATTATCTCGGAAAGCAAAAATGGGTATGTTTGAAGGAATAGTGGTTCCAACAATGTTGTATGGTTGCGAGGCGTGGGCTATGGATAGAGTGGTGCGCAGGAGGATGGATGTGCTGGAAATGAGATGTTTGAAGACAATGTGTGGTGTGAGGTGGTTTGATCGAGTAAGTAACGTAAGGGTAAGAGAGATGTGTGGAAATAAAAAGAGCGTGGTTGAGAGAGCAGAAGAGGGTGTTTTGAAATGGTTTGGGCACATGGAGAGAATGAGTGAGGAAAGATTGACCAAGAGGATATATGTGTCGGAGGTGGAGGGAACGAGGAGAAGAGGGAGACCAAATTGGAGGTGGAAAGATGAAGTGAAAAAGATTTTGTGTGATCGGGGCTTGAACATGCAGGAGGGTGAAAGGAGGGCAAGGAATAGAGTGAATTGGAGCGATTTGGTTTACCGGGGTTGACGTGCTGTCAGTGGATTGAATCAAGGCATGTGAAGCGTCTGGGGTAAACCATGGAAAGCTGTGTAGGTATGTATATTTGCGTGTGTGGACGTGTGTATGTACATGTGTATGGGGGGGGGGTTGGGCCATTTCTTTCGTCTGTTTCCTTGCGCTACCTCGCAAACGCGGGAGACAGCGACAAAGTATAAAAAAAAAAAAAAAAAAATATATATATATATATATACATATATATATATATATATATATATATATATATATATATATATATATATATATATATATATATATATATATATATGTATATATATATATATATATATATAGGCTTGGCACACCATCATATATCAAGGAGGACATCTGCTAGATATCCCATTGACAAAGGCAATGGAAGGAGCCACTTGGAAGAAACACAGACACACCAGGATCATTAACAGAGGCAGTTCAAAAATGTCACAAACAACATAACTAATAAAGAAATGTAGAACAAAAATAAGGGGATGTAAAAACACCTGCAAGTTAATTCATCTGAAATATACAACACCCCTGAAAAGTGGATGGGAAATGCTTCAAGGATTGTACCAAGATCAACCCGGGCTGCTGATAGCTACGCCAACGGAGAAGAAAGGAAAGCACCTGAAGCAAAACAGAGTTCGTCAAGCAGTCAACACAACGTCAGTCCTCCTTCACCATGCCCGCACCTGCCTTCAATCTCTCGTAGAGACTCCACAACTGGACAGATCTGAGTTTCAGCTCCCGCAAGCGCACAAAAAGATTAAGGTTGTGTCGTTATATATATATATATATATATATATATATATATATATATATATATATATATATATATATATATATATATATATATATATATATATATATATATATATATATATATATATATATATATATATATAACGACACCAGTGACGCTAATAGGTTTCTGAATCAAGAACCATTGCAACACAAACCTCGACAGGTGGTAGAGTGTCCCGCAGTGTATCGAGACAGACTTCCCCAGAACTTTTTTAAAGGGGAAGTAAATGTTTATAGTTGTGTTACTGGAGTGATAGTTTTCATACATGGTGCTTTGACAAGAAAATAGTGAAATTGGAAAAAATGTAGCTTAGACATTGAAGCTTATTGATACAGTGGTTAAATTGATGAGAACTACTATTGACGTTTGTGTAAATAAATTATACATTTCCTTTTTCCATAGCCAGAGGTTGAACCATTATGTGACATTCATTTTTTCATTTCATTTCAAGCTAGAAGTTTCAGTTTTCTAAATTGTTTCTTACATTTTTCATTTGTATATATATGTATGTGTGTGTGTGTGTATATGTGCGTATGTATGTGTATGTGTGTGTATGTGTACATATATATATATATATTTTTTTTTTTTTTTGCCGCAGTCTCCCGCGTTTGCGAGGTAGCGCAAGGAAACAGACGAAAGAAATGGCCCAACCCACCCCCATACACATGTATATACATACGTCCACACACGCAAATATACATACCTACACAGCTTTACATGGTTTACCCCAGACGCTTCACATGCCTTGATTCAATCCACTGACAGCACGTCAACCCCGGTATACCACATCGCTCCAATTCACTCTATTCCTTGCCCTCCTTTCACCCTCCTGCATGTTCAGGCCCCGATCACACAAAATCTTTTTCACTCCATCTTTCCACCTCGAATTCGGTCTCCCTCTTCTCCTCGTTCCCTCCACCTCCGACACATATATTCTCTTGGTCAATCTTTCCTCACTCATTCTCTCCATGTGCCCAAACCATTTCAAAACACCCTCTTCTGCTCTCTCAACCACGCTCTTTTTATTTCCACACATCTCTCTTACCCTTACGTTACTTACTCGATCAAACCACCTCACACCACATATTGTCCTCAAACATCTCATTTCCAGCACATCCATCCTCCTGCGCACAACTCTATCCATAGCCCACGTCTCGCAACCATACAACATTGTTGGAACCACTATTCCTTCAAACATACCCATTTTTGCTTTCCGAGATAATGTTCTCGACTTCCACACATTCTTCAAGGCTCCCAGAATTTTCGCCCCCTCCCCCACCCTATGATCCACTTCCGCTTTCATGGTTCCATCCGCTGCCAGATCCACTCCCAGATATCTAAAACACTTTACTTCCTCCAGTTTTTCTCCATTTTAACTCACCTCCAAATTGACTTGACCCTCAACCCTACTATACCTAATAACCTTGCTTTATTCATATCTACTCTTAACTTTCTTCTTCCACACACTTTACCAAACTCAGTCACCAGCTTCTGCAGCTTCTCACATAAATCAGCCACCAGCGATGTATCATCAGCGAACAACAACTGACTCACTTCCTAAGCTCTCTCATCCCCAACAGACTTCATACTTGCCCCACTTTCGAAAACTCTTGCATTCACCTCCCTAACAACCCCATCCATAAACAAATTAAACAACCATGGAGACATCACACACCCCTGCCGCAAACCTACATTCACTGAGAACCAATCACTTTCCTCTCTTCCTACACGTACACATGCCTTACATCCTCGATAAAAACTTTTCACTGCTTCGAACAACTTGCCTCCCACACCATATATCCTTAATACCTTCCACAGAGCATCTCTATCAACTCTATCATATGCCTTCTCCAGATCCAAAAATGTTACATACAAATCCATTTGCTTTTCTAAGTATTTCTCACATACAGTAATCAAAGCAAACACCTAATTCACACATCCTCTACCACTTCTGAAACCACACTGCTCTTCCCCAATCTGATGCTCTGTACATGCCTTCACCCTCTCAATCATATATATATATATATATATATATATATATATATATATATATATATATATATATATATATATATTTTCTTTTTTTTCTCAAACTATTCGCCATTTCCCGCATTAGCGAGGTAGCGTTAAGAACAGAGGACTGGGCCTTGAGGGAATACCCTCACCTGGCCCAATTCTCTGTTCCTTCTTTTGGAAAATTAAAAAAAAAAAAAAAACGAGAGGGGAGGATTTCCAGCCCCCCGCTCCCTCCCCTTTTAGTCGCCTTCTACGACACGCAGGGAATACGTGGGAAGTATTCTTTCTCCCCTATCCCCAGGGATACATATATATATATATATATATATATATATATATATATATATATATATATATATATATATACATATATTATCCCTGTTGATATGGGTGAAAGAATAATTCCCACGCATTCCTCGCGTGTCGTAAAAGCGACTAGAGGGGACGGGAGCGGAGGGCCAGAAATCCTCCCCTCCTTGTATTTTTTTTAACTTTCTAAAATGGGAAACAGAAGGAGTCACGCGGGGAGTGCTCATCCTCCTCGAAGGCTCAGATTGGGGTGCCTAAATGTGTGTGGATGTCACCTAGATGTGAAAAAAGGAGAGATAGGTAGTATGTTTGAGGAAAGGAACCTGGATTTTTGGCTCTGAGTGAAACGAAGCTCAAGAGTAAAGGGGAAGAGTGGTTTGGGAATGTCTTGGGAGTAAAGTCAGGGGTTAGTGAGAGGACAAGAGCAAGGGAAGGAGTAGCGGTACTCCTGAAACAGGAGTTGTGGGAGTATGTGATAGAATGTAAGAAAGTAAATTCTCGATTAATATGGGTAAAACTGAAAGTTGATGGAGAGAGATGGGTGATTATTGGTTTATATGCACCTGGGCATGAGAAGAAAGATCATGAGAGGCAAGTGTTTTAGGAGCAGGTGAATGAGTGTGTTAGTGGTTTTGAAGCACGAGACCGGGTTAGAGTGATGGGTGATTTGAATGCAAAGGTGAGTAATGTGGCAGTTGAGGGAATAATTGGTATACATGGGGTGTTCAGTGTTGTAAATGGAAATGGTGAAGAGGATGTAGATTTATGTGCTGAAAAAGGACTGATGATTGGGAATACCTGGTTTAAAAAGCGAGATATACATAAGTATACTTATGTAAGTAGGAGAGATGGCCAGAGAGCGTTATTGGATTACGTGTTAATTGATAGACGCGCGAAAGAGAGACTTTTGGATGTTAATGTGCTGAGAGGTGCAACTGGAGGGATGTCTGATCATTATCTTGTGGAGGCTAAGTTGAAGATTTGTATGGGTTTTCAGAAAAGAAGAGTGAATGTTGGGGTGAAGAGGGTGGTGAGAGTAAGTGAGCTTGGGAAGGATACTTGTGTGAGGAAGTACCAGGAGAGACTGAGTACAGAATGGAAAAAGGTGAGAACAATGGAAGTAAGGGGAGTGGGGGAGGAATGGGATGTATTTAGGGAATCAGTGATGGATTGCGCAAAAGATGCTTGTGGCATGAGAAGAGTGGGAGGTGGGTTGATTAGAAAGGGTAGTGAGTGGTGGGATGAAGAAGTAAGAGTATTAGTGAAAGAGAAGAGAGAGGCATTTGGACGATTTTTGCAGGGAAAAAATGAAATTGAGTGGGAGATGTATAAAAGAAAGAGACAGGAGGTCAAGAGAAAGGTGCAAGAGGTGAAAAAAAGGGCAAATGAGAGTTGGGGTGAGAGAGTATCATTAAATTTTAGGGAGAATAAAAAGATGTTCTGGAAGGAGGTAAATAAAGTGCGTAAGACAATGGAGCAAATGGGAACTTCAGTGAAGGGCGCAAATGGGGAGGTGATAACAAGTAGTGGTGATGTGAGAAGGAGATGGAGTGAGTATTTTGAAGGTTTGTTGAATGTGTTTGATGATAGAGTGGCAGATATAGGGTGTTTTGGTCGACGTGGTGTGCAAAGTGAGAGGGTTAGGGAAAATGATTTGGTAAACAGAGAAGAGGTAGTAAAAGCTTTGCGGAAGATGAAAGCCGGCAAGGCAGCAGGTTTGGATGGTATTGCAGTGGAATTTATTAAAAAAGGTGGTGACTGTATTGTTGACTGGTTGGTAAGGTTATTTAATGTATGTATGACTCATGATGAGGTGCCTGAGGATTGGCGGAATGCGTGCATAGTGCCATTGTACAAAGGCAAAGGCGATAAGAGTGAGTGCTCAGATTACAGAGGTATAAGTTTGTTCAGTATTCCTGGTAAATTATACGGGAGGATATTGATTGAGAGGGTAAAGGAATGTACAGAGCATCAGATTGGGGAAGAGCAGTGTGGTTTCAGAAGTGGTAGAGGATGTGTGGATCAGGTGTTTGCTTTGAAGAATGTATGTGAGAAATACTTAGAAAAGCAAATGGATTTGTATGTAGCATTTATGGAACTGGAGAAGGCATATGATAGAGTTGATAGAGATGCTCTGTGGAAGGTATTAAGAATATATAATGGGAGGCAAGTTGTTAGAAGCAGTGACAAGTTTTTATTAGCGATGTAAGGCATGTGTACGTGTAGGAAGAGAGGAAAGTGATTGGTTCTTAGTGAATCTAGGTTTGCGGCAGGGGTTTGTGATGTCTCCATGGTTGTTTAATTTGCTTAGGGATGAGGTTGTGAGGGAGGTAAATGCAAGAGTTTTGGAAAGAGGGGCAAGTATGAAGTCTGTTGGGGATGAGAGAGCTTGGGAAGTGAGTCAGTTGTTGTTCGCTGATGATACAGCGCTGGTTGCTGATTCATGTGAGAAACTGCAGAAGCTGGTGACTGAGTTTGGTAAAGTGTTTGAAAGAAGAAAGTTAAGAGTAAATGTGAATAAGAGCAAGGTTATTAGGTACAGTAGGGTTGAGGGTCAAGTCAATTGGGCGGTGAGTTTAAATGGAGAAAAACTGGAGGAAGTGAAGTGTTTTAGATATCTGGGAGTGGATCTCGCAGCGGATGGAACCATGGAAGCGGAAAAGGATCATAGTGTGGGGGAGGGGGCGAAAATTCTGGGAGCCTTCAAGAATGTGTGGAAGTCGAGAACATTATCTCGGAAAGCAAAAATGGGTATGTTTGAAGGAATAGTGGTTCCAACAATGTTGTATGGTTGCGAGGCGTGGGCTATGGATAGAGTTGTGCGCAGGAGGATGGATGTGCTGGAAATGAGATGTTTGAGGACAATGTGTGGTGTGAGGTGGTTTGATCGAGTAAGTAACGTAAGGGTAAGAGAGATGTGTGGAAATAAAAAGAGCTAGGTTGAGAGAGCAGAAGAGGGTGTTTTGAAATGGTTTGGGCACATGGAGAGAATGAGTGAGGAAAGATTGACCAAGAGGATATATGTGTCGGAGGTGGAGGGAACGAGGAGAAGAGGGAGACCAAATTGGAGGTGGAAAGATGGAGTGAAAAAGATTTTGTGTGATCGGGGCCTGAACATGCAGGAGGGTGAAAGGAGGGCAAGGAATAGAGTGAATTGGAGCGATGTGGTATACCGGGGTTGACGTGCTGTCAGTGGATTGAATCAAGGCATGTGAAGAGTCTGGGGTAAACCATGCAAAGCTGTGTGGGTATGTATATTTGCGTGTGTGGACGTGTGTATATGCATGTGTGTGTGGGTGGGTTGGGCCATTTCTTTCGTCTGTTTCCTTGCGCTACCTCGCAAACGCGGGAGACAGCGACAAAGCAAAATAGAAAACAAAATAAATATATATATGAATACGAATAAAGTGTATATGAACGCGCACCTTCATAGAACATACAAACTCCAACAGCCGGGATCGAACCTGGGACCCCTTGTGCAAGAGGCAGGCATGCTAACCGCTAGGCTAAGGGACTGTATAGTAGGAAACAACTATTCGAAATACTAAGTACTCGAATACCCTTCGTCTCACAATGGTGAGCAAGGTGGTCTATCGGTTGTTTCCGAACAGAACACATAGCCAGCTGATAGAGTTTTACCGAACCTGACTGTATAACGCGGAGTTATATGAATACGAATAAAGTGTATATGAGCACGCACCTTGTTTGTATGATATATATATATATATATATATATATATATAGATATATATATATATATATATATATATATATATATATATATATATATATATATATATATATATATATATATATATATATATATATATATATATATATATATATATATATATATATATATATATATATATATATATACATACATATATATATATATATATATATATATATATATATATATATATATATATATATATATATATATATATATATATACATATATATATATATATATATATATATATATATATATATATATATATATATATATATATATATATATATATATATATATATATATATGTATACGTTGAGATGTAATGGTATGTATATTTGCATGTGTGGACGTGTATCTATATACATGTGTCTGCGAGTGGGTTTGTCCATTCTTTCGTCTTTTTGCTTGCGCTACCTCACAAACGCGGGAGACAGCGACAAAGCAAATTAAACAAATATATATATATATATATATATATATATATATATATATATATATATATATATATATATATATATATATATTTATATATATATATATATATATATATATATATATATATATATATATATATATATATATATATATATATATATATATATATATATATATATATATATATATTATTGTTATCATTATTTTGCTTTGTCGCTGTCTCCCGCGTTATCAACGTAGCGCAAGGAAACAGACGAAAGAATGGCCCAACCCACCCACATAAACATGTTTATACATACGTGTCCACACAGGCAAATATACATACCAATACATCTTATTCTATACATATATATACACACCCAGACATATACATATATACACATGTACATAATTCATAATGTCTACCTTTATCTATTCCCATCGCCTCCCCGCCACACATGGAATAACAACCCCCTCCCCCCTCAAGTGTGCGAGGTAGCGCTAGGAAAAGACAACAAAGGCCCCATTCGTTCACACTCAGTCTCTAGCTATCATATAATAATGCACCGAAACCACAGCTCCCTTTCCACATCTAGGCCCCACACAACTTTCCATGGTATACCCAAGACGCTTCACATGCCCTGGTTCAATTCATTGACATCACGTCGATCCCGGTATACCACATCGTTCCAATTCACTCTCTTCATTGCACGCCTTTCACCCTCATGCATGTTCAGGTCCCGATCACTCAAAATCTTTTTCACTCCATCCTTCCAACTCCAATTTGGTCCCCCACTTATCCTCGTTCCCTCCACCTCTGACACATATATCCTCTTGGTCAATTATTCCTCACTCATTCTCTCCATGTGACGAAACCTTTTCAAAACATCCTCTTCTGCTCTCTAAACCACACTCTTTTTATTTCCACACATCTCTCTTACAATTACATTACTTACTCGATCAAACCACCTCACACCACATATTGTCCTCAAACATCTCTTTTCCAGCACATCCACCCTCCTGCGCACAACTCTATCTATAGCCCACGCCTCGCATCCATACAACATTGTTGGAACCACTATTCCTTCAAACATACCCATTTTTGCTTTCCGAGACAATGTTCTCGACTTCCAAACATTCTTCAAGGCTCCCAGAACTTTTGCCCCTTCCCCCAACCTATGATTCACTTCCGCTTCCACGGTTCCATCCTCTGCTAGATCCATTCCCAGATATCTAAAACACTTTACTTACTCCAGTTTTTATCTATTCAAACTTACTTCCTAATTGACTTTTCCCTCAACCCTACTGTAGGTAATAACCTTACCCTTATTCACATTTATTCTCAACTTTCTTCTTTCACACACTTTACCAAACCCAGTCACCAGCTTCTGCAGTTTCTCATATGAATCAGCTACCAGCGCTGTATCATCAGCGAACAACAACTGACTCACTTCCCAGGCTCTCTCATCCACAACAGACTGCATACTTGCCGCTCTTTCCAAAACTCTTGCATTCACCTCCCTAACAACCACATCCATAAACAAATTAAACAACCATGGAGACATCACACACCCTTGCCGCAAACCTATATTCATTGAGAACCAATCACTTTCCTCTCTTCCTACAAGTACACATGCCTTACATCCTCGATGAAAAATCTTCACTGATTCTAACAACTTGCCTCCCACACCATATATTCTTAATACCTGCCACAGAGCATCTCTATCAACTCCATCATATGCCTTCTCCAGATCCATAAATGCTACATACAAATCCATTTGCTTTTCTAAGTATTTCTCACATATATTCTTCAAAGCAAACACTTGATCCACACATCCTCTACCACTTCTGAAATGACACTGCTCTTCCCCAATCTGATGCTCTGTACATTCCTTCATCCTCTTAATCAAAGCTCTGCCATGCAATCTACCAGGAATACTCAAAAAAATTATACCTCTGTAATTTGAGCACTCACTCTTATCCCCTTTGCTTTTGTAGAATAGCAGTATGCAAGCATTCCGCCAATCCTCAGGCACCTCACCATGAATCATACATACATTAAACAACCTTACCAACCAGTCAACAACACAGTCACCCCCTTTTTTAATAAATTCCCCTGCAATACCATCCAAACCTGCTGTCTTGCCGGCTTTCATCTTCCGCAAAGCTTTTACTACCTCTTCTCTGTTTACCAAATCATTTTCCCTAACCATCTCTCTTTGCACACCACCTCGACGAAAACACCCTAAATCTGCCACTCTATCATCAAACACATTCAACAAACCTTCAAAATACTTGCTCCATCTCCTTCTCACATCACACTACTTGTTATCACCTCCCTATTAGACCCCTTCACTGAAGTTCCCATTTGCTCCCTTGTCTTACGCACTTTATTTACCTCCTTCCGAAACATCTTTTTATTCTCGCTAAAATTTAATGAAACTCTCTCACCCCAACTCTCATTTGCTCTCTTTTTCACCTCTTGCACCTTTCTCTTGACCTCCTGCCTTTTTCTTTTATACATCTCCCACTCATTTGCATTTTTTCCATGGAAAAATCGTCCAAAAGCCTCTCTCTTCTCTTTTACTAATAATCTTTCTTCTTCATCCCACCACTCACTTCCCTTTCTAATCAACCCACCTCCCACGCTTCTCATGCCATAAGCATCTTTTGCGCAAGCCATCACTGATTCCCTAAATACATCCCACTCCTCCTCCACTCCCCTTACCTCCTTTGTTCTCACCTTTTTCCATTCTGCACTCAGTCTCTCCTGTTACTTCCTCACACAAGTCTCCTTCCCAAGATGACTTACTCTTACCACTCCCTTCACTCCAACATTCTCTCTCTTTTTCTGAAAACCCCTACAAATCTTCACCTTCGCCTCCACAAAATAATGATCAGACATCCCTCCAGTTGCACCTCTCAGCACATTAACACTGAAAAGTCTCTTTCGCGCACCTATCTATTAACACGTAATCCAGTAACGCTCTCTGGCCATCTCTCCTACTTGCATACGTATACTTATGTATATTTCGCTCATTAAGCAAGGTATTCCCAATCACCTAGTCCCTTTTCAGCACATAAATCTACAAGCTCTTCACCATTTCCATTTACAACACTGAACACCCCATGTATACCAATCATTCTCTCAACTGCCATATTACTCACCTTTGCGTTCAAATCACCCATCACTATAACCCGGTCTTGTGTATCAAAACCACTAACACACTCATTCAGCTGCTCCCAAAACACTTGCCTCTAATGATCTTTCTTCTCATGCCCAGGTGCATAAGCACCAATAATCACCCATCTCTCTCCATCAGCTTTCAGTTTTACCCATATCAATCTAGAATTTACTTTCCTACACTCTATCACATATTCCCACAACTTCTGTTTCAGGAGTAGTGCTACTCCTTCCCTTGCTCTTGTCCTCTCACTAACCCCTGACTTTACTCCCAAGACATTCCGAAAGCACTCTTCCCCTTTACCCTTGAGCTTCGTTTCACTCAGAGCCAAAATATTCAGGTTCCTTTCCTCAAACATACTACCTATCTCTCTTTTTTTTCTCATCTTGGTTACATCCACACACATTTAGACACCCCTTTCTGAGCCTTCGAGGAGGATGAGCACTCCCCGCGTGACTCCTTCTGTTTCCCATTTTAGAAAGTTTAAAATCAAGGAGGGGAGGGCTTCTAGCCCCCCGCTCCCGTCCCCTTTGGTCGCCTTCTACACGTGAGGAATGCGTGGGAAGTATTCTTTCTCCCCTATCGCCAGGGATATATATATATATACAATAAAAATTTTCTGTTTAATTCTTGATTAAGATATTCTTTATAGTATTATTGTTTATGAAGGCAAGGTTTACATTAAAGGATTTATGCAACGTGGGAAGAAAAGTGAAATTATTATCAAAAGGGAGAACTAAAAGATTCTTGGTGTCAATTGTAGGTTTGGGCTCAACTCTATTAAATGATTTCTTTGCTAGCTTAAGGGATTTATTAATGAAAGATCTAGGGTACTTTAACAAAAATGCAATAAAATATATCTTCTCAAACTCTTCGTCAATAAACTCTGTACTGCAAATACGTAATGCGCTAAGGAACCTATTGAATTCCATATTAAGATTACTTAGTAAGGGTAAGGTATCAAATTCTAATGTCATGAACAATGTAGATTTAGTGAACAAGCTAAAAGATATCTATGTTAATTTTGATTTCAAACTAGTTAGCTTTCATGTTTCCTCACTTTCACTAATGTTCCAGTTGATAACCTTTTAGAATATTTTTTGATGTCTTGAACT
>NC_092226.1:59521622-59571594 GCF_036320965.1 Panulirus ornatus
CGTAAGAGTAATGTTTCTGAAAACGCCGGGAATGAAACCCTTCTATGATACTGGCTTTCTGTTAGAGATAAAAGGATTCCTTTTGAGCCTCATTCCAAGAAAACTGTTTATCCTTTTTGAGCACATTCGTTAAAAGGTCATGTCTTCCTTGCCTAATCACGGATGAAACTCCAATAAAAATCTGCCAGATTCACAAAAGACAAGTACGCCATCTGATGTCGTTATCTGGGGATGGTCTCTTACTGTTTTCACTTTATTATCACACGGACTAGTTCCGTGTTCGTTTATCGCATAACCCTAAGCTCTAAGGTGTTTCATCAAGAATGTACATGTTTCTCCCAATCTTTGGAAGACAGTCTCATGTTTAGATAGAAGCTGAGCAACTTTTTCTCTTTTTGTAGAAGGCTCCAGTCACGGACAAAAGGCCATATGGAGATAGTTATGAAACGGAAAAAAAAGAAGAGGGAGAGTATATACAAATTTTTATGAAAGTGATAAACCTGTCTTCTGAAATGTGCCAAGTGACAGTGTTTGGGAAATTAAAAACATGAGAACGTTATAAAGTTCCAAAGTTTCGACATGTAGGAAAAGAAGCAGGTATCAAAACAGTCCACCCTTGTGTTGCTGATGGCCACAAAATAATCATGTGACGCAGCAGCATGCCAAGTATTGGCTTGGTCTAGTTAGCGGTGTCGGGAACACAAGAACTCAGCTCCCGGGAGCAAAAACCAAAGTCATACCTATAGAAGAGGGAAAGTGAAATAACGTTGCGGCGTAGGGCATGGGGGTCAACTTTGGAGGTCAGCCTGGAACAGTTTATAAGGCAGACTGCTTTCGACTCACCTCTGATAATTAAGGATACAGTGCTAGAATCACACAAATGTGAGAGCACTACTCCATACAAAGACGAATCAATCCCTTGTATAATCGGAGCAACTACTCACAAGAGAAGAGGTATCGACATCTAAACAGACTTAGCTATCTCTCTGATGTAGGGTGTCCAAGAAGGAGTGGATGTTACAGTAATTCATTGAGTCAAGTGGTGGAATTACAGACCGTCAGAGAGACAAGAATTGTGAGGAGTTTACGATAAAGAGAAGAGTAGAAACTGGGTTTTTGAAACATTAAACATAACATTATTTTGTGTACCCCACTGAAATATCCTGTCCAATTTTGAATTTATTGAGGGAGCTGTGTCAGGACGAGATGCAGGTCGAGTGAGAGAAGAGGGAGCAGAATTGAAGGATGTGGATGAATGCAGTGTTGCATTGTAAGTGTATGAGTGCATTGGATCTTTCGTGAAGAGGAAATCGTTGAAAAAAAGGAAAAAAAAGAAAAACAGTGTAGGGGACACTGCTGCTGATGGAGAAAAGTGGGAACGCTGATCCATCAACAACCACAGAGATAGATCGGCCAGAGAAGAAACTAGATATGAAGGAGCAAAGTGAGGGAAGGAAGCCAAAAGAGGGGAGCTTAGAGATGAGACATCAATGTTACACCTTGACAAAAGCCTTAGATATGTCAAAGGCAATTATATGAGACTCCCCGAAATCTTTCAGGAATGCTTACCAGACATTAGTAAGATAGGATATGGGAGTTGAGGAAGGATTCAAAGACTTTGGAAATGGGAGATGTCAAAGCTACTCATTGGCCTTAATTAACAGCTACGCTCAGCTTGGACCAGGTGTTGGTCGTTATGAGTCAAGGATCAGGTTATAAGTTATAGGTTGTCAGTGGGTCAGTTTGGTTAATTCGATGTACCTATTGTGAGGTGGTGCGCTTCATGATGGTTAGAAGGATCAGAACGATCGCCCTTATTAGAGATGGGATGTATCATTGCATGTTCCATAGAGAAAGGAAAGGTTTTGGTTTTCAAACGGAAACGTAACAAACGAGCAGGCACAGGTGCAAGTTCAGGAGCACACTCTTTCAGTACACGAGGATGGATGCCATCAGGACTATTAGCCTTGCTTGTGTCTTGAGAAAGACGTGTTTTTTAGACAGGCTGAGAAGAGATTACGGGAAGGGGCAGAGGATTAGCAAGAGGAGCATCAGGGGGTAAATGAATGTTGTCAAAGGTGGAGTTAAAGGAGAAACTGGAATCAGAGTTGCTTTGTCTACGGGAGAGACAGCTATAATACCGTCAGAGCGGAAAAGTGAAGGGATGGTAGAGCGACAGAAGTTGTTAGAGATGCTCTTAGCTAAAAAGACCAGAAAGATCTACAAGTGGATGAGGATCATTGGCAGTGATAAAAGCTGAATTGAAGTCAGAGGCAGGAAAGCTTCTCTAAACCGAATATGCCTGATCCCTTGCCTGAATGGCTTCAGAGCAGGAACGGTTGAATCATTGATTAGATGAAGAAGTCGTTTTGGAGGAGAAGGGGATAAATGCTTCCATTTCCACAGAATAACCTATGCTATGCGTTTTGAAGACACAAAGGCATCGCTAAACAAGAAGCAGTAGTTTACCCAAAAGTCAGAAAAGAAGTTACGTGAGTTATTCCAGTCAGCTTTGTTGAGGTGCCGGTACTTACGCTCAGATGGGAGTGCTTGGAGTAGGGGAGGAATCTCGTTAGAATGGATACATTTATGAAGTGTGATTAGATGAACCAATTGGGGTGTGGCTGTGCACTTGTAGCGGGATGGACTGGAAGTGAAAAACAGATCCAGAATATTAAAGGAGTGGTCACAGATATCAGGAATATGGGTAATGTGGGAGACACTTTGCTCTAAATCATTGAGAATGGAGAACGTGAGGGCTTCAATCCTTCCACCATTCACATGGAGGAATTCAACCGTTTTCTTCGGTGAACGTTTAAATCTCCAAGGTAGTCGAAGAACGATATAGAATTTGTAAAATTAGGAGAATAATAGGCGAAACGGAGGACAAGTGTTGGAGTAGGGAGCCACATAACATCAAAGTTTAGAGACTCAAGGTCCTTCAGACGTGCAAAAATTTTGTTGATGTTGGAGTAAGCAGAAACGCCACCTTTGAACCGGAATCGTTAGTGGAAGTTATAGTTGGATATGAAAAAGGGTCTAGTGAGAATGTCATTAGACAACTGTGTCTCAGACAGAGGTAAGATATTTGGAGAGGTAAAAGTCAGATGGCGTTCAACTGAGGATAAGTTACTAGAGAGACTACAAATGTTGATATAGTGAAGAGAAACAAAGGAAAGTCTAACACAGAGGGAAAAATAGTTGGAGTGGCAGGTACTACTACTGCCAAAGCCCTCCCTCTCACTGGTAGTAGAGTCAGGCAGAAACCCGAAGATTCTTAGTACCCCATGATGCCGGGGACAAGGGGCTATAGATTTGACGGACTCTCTCAAGGTGATACTTATACATACATAGTTGAGTGCACAAATATTGGCAAGAGTACTTATATGAAAAACCAATAATTAAGGTTTAAGTAGGTGTATGGTGCTTGTAAGAAGATAGTAGGACGAGCCCGGTAGTCCCGTTTTGATGAGATAGAAAGTAAGACCAGAGTGCAAGATGGTTCCAAACACCACTGTAACTCTGTTCATTCAGGACATCACAATTATATCACTTATATGGACCATCAGACTCTAAACGCAACTGTTTTCCTTAAACGTGCAAGGGTAATGAACGAGTTTCTTAAACCAAACGGCATTAACCTAAACTGCAATTGTCCCCAATGGACAGAAAAGGTAGTCATTGGCTTGCTGTCCCCTGCCATGACCAACTGTCAAAAAACCTTATATCAACTTAACGCAACTAAAGAAATAATAATTTTTTCTAAAGTGTACAGAAAGTCGGGCATGATAGGAATAGGGAATCAGTCAGGTACAGTAACCTCACTAAGAAGTCTATAGTCGGTAAAAGAACATTTCTTTATGTTGAAGGCTCCAGTTATGGACAAAAGTCCACTTCAAGGCAGGGAAGGTATTTAGGAATTACGGAGGACGTGAAAGACCTCTCTTTTCATATGTGCCAGATCATAGTTATTGGGAAAGACATGAGAAGGTATAGAGGTCCAGTCAGACTTAGGAACATTAAACGGGCAGTAAGCTAGGGGATATAGACAGTATCAATGATTCTGTCATTGTGTATCTCCTAAAGTAATTGATCAGCCTCAGAATGGCATGAAGGAAGCATATAATAAGCTGGAAGTGGTGTGTTGTTAGGTTACAAGTTATTTTCTTACTAGAAAAGGTTACTAAGGCCGACTGTATCATTCGCTAAACTTCCAAAATTACGGTATCTTTCTTACATATCAATCAGGTGTCTTCAAAGCCAGGATACGGTAAGGTACTCCAGGGTCTTTTGAATATCAGCTTGGTCATAAGTGCTAAGATAGCTTGACTGAACCGAGCACGCTGTACTAATTTACTTGGTGTGGCAGTATTCATAGTGCAGAGCTTCTTTCCTGTAACGTAAAAGTCTGCCAAGTATGTACCCCATTAGGGAATAACACGTGACACATCTTTCATCTGGCAAACGACCGTGGTTTTATATTCTCAGTATTAAAGACAACTGAGAGCATTTCCATTAATCTAAACGACTCAGTTAGTGTCAATACTTACGCACAACGTTTATTGCAGGTCAAATCAATTATAACAGATTGCACCGAGTGACCATAAATTCGAAGGTATCTGGACAAATGACCTCTCACTTTGACCGAATCGACCATAAGGCTAGGCGCATCCGTATCACATCTGATGTCCTTGACAACCTCTCGAGCACGCCACCGTGAGGAGAGCTAGAGACACAAGGACTCGCGTTGGTATTAGAATCATACAAAGGAATACCAAGCAACCACACAAAAAATGAACAAGCTGACCTGTAATTTGATTGCTACAAATAATGATATCTGGCTACCATATAGAGATGTCATATAACAAGACATTCCATCTTTGAGGCTGAATGTTCAGTGAATGGTCGCTCATATAATTGAAAAAAAAAGAAAATATTATATCTATTTATATATCATCTTTTGTCGCTGTCTACCGTGTTCGCGAGGTAGCGCAAGGAAACAAACGAAAGAATGGCCCAGCCCACTCAGACACACATGTATATAGATACATGCCCACACACGCATATGTACATAACTATACATCTCCACGTATACATTTATATACATACAAATAAAGACATATACATATATAGACATGTACATAATTCATACTGTCTGCATTTATTCAATTCCGTCGCCACCCCGCCACATATGAAATAACAACCCCCTCCCCCCGCCTGTGTGCGAGGTAGGGCTAGGAAAATACAACAAAGGCCACATTCGTTCACACTCAGGCTCTAGCTATCATGTATAATGCACCGAGACCACAGCTCCCTCTCCACATCCAGGCCCCACAAAACTTTCCATGGTTTACCCCAGACGCTTCATATGCACTGGTTCAATCCATTGACAAAACGTCGACCCCGGTATACCACATAGTTCCAATTCACTCCATTCCTTGCACGCCTTTCACCCGCCTGCATGTTCAGACCCCGATCACTCAAAATCTTTTTCACCTCATCTTTCCACCTCCAATTTGGTCTCACGCTTCTCCTCGTTCCCTCCACAGTTGACACATATATCCTCTTTGTCAATCTTTCCTCACTCATTCTCTCCATGTGGCCAAACTATTTCAAACCACCCTCTTATGCTCCCTCAACCACAATCTTTTTATTACCACATATCTCTCTTACCCTTTCATTCCTTACTCGATCAAAACGCCTCACACCACATATTGTCCTCAAACATCTCATTTCCAGCACATCCACCCTCCTCCGGACAACTCTATCTAAAGCCCACGCCTCGTAACCATATATCATTGTTGGAACCACTATTCCTTCAAACATACCCATTTTCGCTCACCAAGATAACGTTCTCGACTTACACACATTCTTCAATGCTCTCAGAACTTTCGTCCCCTCCCCCACTATATGATCCACTTACGCTTCAATGGTTCCATCCGCTACCAAACCCACTCCCAGATGTTAAAACATTTCACTTCCTCCAGTTTTTCTCCATTTAAACTTACCTCCCAATTGACTTGTCCCTCAACCCTACTGTGCCTAATAACCTTGCTCTTACTCACATTTACTCTCAGCTTTCTTCTTTCATACACTTTACCAAACTCAGTCACCAGCTTCTGCAGGTTCCCACCCGAATCATCCACCAGCGATGTATCATCAGCGAACAACAACTGACTCACTTCCCAAGCTCTCTCATCCACAAAAGACTGCATACTTGCCTCTCTTTCCAAAACTCTTGCATTCACCTACCCAACAACCCCATTCATAAACAAATTTAACAACCATGGAGACATCACCCACGACTGCCGTAAACCAAAATTCACTGAGAACCAATTACTTTCCTCTCTTCCTACATGTGCATATACCTTACATCCTCGATAAAAACTTTTTACTAGTTTTGACAACTTGTCTCCCACGTCATATATCCTTAATACCTTCCACAGATCATCTCTATCATCTCTACAATATGCCTTCTCCACATCCATAAATGCTACATACAAATCCATTTGCTTTTCTAATAGTCATCACATACATTCTTCACAGCAAACACCTGATCCACACATCCTCTACCACTTCTGAAGCTACACTGCTCTTCTCAATCTGATGTTCTGTACATGCCTTCACCCTCTCAATCATTACTCTCCCATATAATTTCCCAGGAATACTCAACAAACTTATACCTCTGAAATTTGAGCATTCACTTTATTCCCCTTTACAATGGCACTATGCAAGCATTCCGCCAGTCCTCAGGCACCTCACCATGAGTCATACATACAGTCAATAACCTTACTAACCAGTCAACAATACAGTCACCCCCTTCTTTAATAAATTCCACTGCAATACCATCCAAACCCGCTGCCTTGCCGGCTTTCATCTTCCGCAAAGCTTTTACAATCTCTTCTCTGTTTATTATATCATTCTCCTTAACCATCTTACTTTACAAACCACCTCGACCAAAACACCGATATCTGCCACTCTATCATCAAACATATTCAACAAACCTTCAAAATACTATAACCATCTCCTTCCCACATACCACTACTTGTTATCACCTCCCCATTAGCCCCCTTCACTGATGTTCCCATTTGTTCCTTTGTCTTAGGCACTTTATTTACATCCTCCCAAAACATCTCTTTATTCTACCTAAAATTTAATGATACTCTCTCAATCCAACTCTAATTTGCACTCTTTTTCATCTATTTCATCTTTCTCTTGACCTTCTACCTCTTTCTTTTATATATCTCACATTCATTTGCATTATTTCCCTGCAAAAAATGTCCAAATGCTTCACAGTTCTCTTTCACTAATAATCTTACTTCTCCATCCCATCAATCACTACCCTTTCTGATCTGCTCACCTCCCATGCTTCTCATGCCACAAGCATACTTTACACGAGCCATCACTGCTTCCCTAGATACATCCCATTCCTCCCCCACTCCCCTTACGTCAGTTCTTCTAACCTTTTTAATTCTGTACTCAGTCTCTCCTGGTACTTCCTCACAAAAGTCTCCTTCACAAGCTCACTTGCTCTCACCACTCGATATTAAATATATATATATTGCCCCCCCCATATATATATATATTTATATATATATGGGGGGGCCAGAAATCCTCCCCTCCTTGTATTTTTAACTTTCTAAAATGGGAAACAGAAGAAGGAGTCACGCGGGGAGTGCTCATCCTCCTCGAAGGCTCAGATTGGGGTGCCTAAATGTGTGTGGATGTAACCAAGATGTGAAAAAAGGAGAGATAGGTAGTATGTTTGAGGAAAGGAACCTGGATGTTTTGGCTCTGAGTGAAACGAAGCTCAAGGGTAAAGGGGAAGAGTGGTTTGGGAATGTCTTGGGAGTAAAGTCAGGGGTTAGTGAAGAGGACAAGAGCAAGGGAAGGAGTAGCAGTACTCCTGAAACAGGAGTTGTGGAAGTATGTGATAGAATGTAAGAAAGTAAATTCTCGATTAATATGGGTAAAACTGAAAGTTGATGGAGAGAGATGGGTGATTATTGGTGCATATGCACCTGGGCATGAGAAGAAAGATCATGAGAGGCAAGTGTTTTGGGAGCAGCTGAATGAGTGTGTTAGTGGTTTTGATGCACGAGACCGGATTATAGTGTTGGGTGATTTGAATGCAAAGGTGAGTAATGTGGCAGTTGAGGGAATAATTGGTATACATGGGGTGTTCAGTGTTGTAAATGGATATGGTGAAGAGCTTGTAGATTTATGTGCTGAAAAAGGACTGATGATTGGGAATACCTGGTTTAAAAAGCGAGATATACATAAGTATACTTATGTAAGTAGGAGAGATGGCCAGAGAGCGTTATTGGATTACGTGTTAATTGACAGGCGCGCGAAAGAGAGACTTTTCGATGTTAATGTGCTGAGAGGTGCAACTGGAGGGATGTCTGATCATTATCTTGTGGAGGCTAAGGTGAAGATTTGTATGGGTTTTCAGAAAAGAAGAGTGAATGTTGGGGTGAAGAGGGTGGTGAGAGTAAGTGAGCTTGGGAAGGAGACTTGTGTGAGGAAGTAACAGGAGAGACTGAGTACAGAATGGAAAAAGGTGAGAACAATGGAAGTAAGGGGGGTGTGGGAGGAATGGGATGTATTTAGGGAATCAGTGATGGATTGCGCAAAAGATGCTTGTGGCATGAGAAGAGTGGGAGGTGGGTTGATTAGAAAGGGTAGTGAGTGGTGGGATGAAGAAGTAAGAGTATTAGTGAAAGAGAAGAGAGAGGCATTTGGACGATTTTTGCAGGGAAAAAATGAAATTTAGTGGGAGACGTATAAAAGAAAGAGACAGGAGGTCAAGAGAAAGGTGCAAGAGGTGAAAAAAAGGGCAGATGAGAGTTGGGGTGAGAGAGTATCATTAAATTTTAGGGAGAATAAAAAGATGTTCTGGAAGGAGGTAAATAAAGTGCGTAAGACAAGGGAGCAAATGGGAACTTCAGTGAAGGGCGCAAATGGGGAGGTGATAACAAGTAGTGGTGATGTGAGGAGATGGAGTGAGTATTTTGAAGGTTTGTTGAATGTGTTTGATGATAGATTGGCAGATATAGGGTGTTTTGGTCGAGGTGATGTGCAAAGTGCGAGGGTTAGGGAAAATGAGTTGGTAAACAGAGAGGAGGTAGTAAAAGCTTTGCGGAAGATGAAAGCCGGCAAGGCAGCAGGTTTGGATGGTATTGCAGTGGAATTTATTAAAAAAGGTGGTGACTGTATTGTTGACTGGTTGGTAAGGTTATTTAATGTATGTATGACTCATGGTGAGGTGCCTGAGGATTGGCGGAATGCGTGCATAGTGCCATTGTACAAAGGCAAAGGGGATAAGAGTGAGTGCTCAAATTACAGAGGTATAAGTTTGTTGAGTATTCCTGGCAAATTATATGGGAGGGTATTGATTGAGAGGGTGAAGGCATGTACAGAGCATCAGATTGGGGAAGAGCAGTGTGGTTTCAGAAGTGGTAGAGGATGTGTGGATTAGGTGTTTGCTTTGAAGAATGTATGTGAGAAATACTTAGAAAAGCAAATGGATTTGTATGTAGCATTTATGGATCTGGAGAAGGCATATGATAGAGCTGATAGAGATGCTCTGTGGAAGGTATTAAGAATATATGGTGTGGGAGGCAAGTTATTAGAAGCAGTGAAAAGTTTTTATCGAGGATGTAAGGCATATGTACGTGTAGGAAGAGAGGAAAGTGATTGGTTCTCAGTGAATGTAGGTTTACGGCAGGGGTGTGTGATGTCTCCATGGTTGTTTAATTTGTTTATGGATGGGGTTGTTAGGGAGGTGAATGCAAGTAGTTTTGGAAAGAGGGGCAAGTATGAAGTCTGTTGGGGATGAGAGAGCTTGGGAAGTGAGTCAGTTGTTGTTCGCTGATGATACAGCGCTGGTGGCTGATTCATGTGAGAAACTGCAGAAGCTGGTGACTGAGTTTGGTAAAGTGTGTGAAAGAAGAAAGTTAAGAGTAAATGTGAATAAGAGCAAGGTTATTAGGTACAGTAGGGTTGAGGGTCAATTCAATTGGGAGGTGAGTTGGAGAAAAACTGGAGGAAGTAAAGTGTTTTAGATATCTGGGAGTGGATCTGGCAGCGGATGGAACCATGGAAGCGGAAGTGGATCATAGGGTGGGGGAGGGGGCGAAAATTTTGGGAGCCTTAAAGAATGTTTGGAAGTCGAGAACATTATCTCGGAAAGCAAAAATGGGTATGTTTGAAGGAATAGTGGTTCCAACAATGTTGTATGGTTGCGAGGCGTGGACTATGGATAGTGTTGTGCGCAGGAGGATGGATGTGCTAGAAATGAGATGTTTGAGGACAATGTGTGGTGTGAGGTGGTTTGATCGAGTAAGTAACGTAAGGGTAAGAGAGATGTGTGGAAATAAAAAGAGCGTGGTTGAGAGAGCAGAAGAGGGTGTTTTGAAATGGTTTGGGCACATGGAGAGAATGAGTGAGGAAAGATTGACCAAGAGGATATATGTGTCGGAGGTGGAGGGAACGAGGAGAAGAGGGAGACCAAATTGGAGGTGGAAAGATGGAGTGAAAAAGATTTTGTGTGATCGGGGCCTGAACATGCAGGAGGGTGAAAGGAAGGCAAAGAATAGAGTGAATTGGAGCGATGTGGTATACCGGGGTTGACGTGCTGTCAGTGGATTGAATCAAGGCATGTGTATGGGGGTGGGTTGGGCCATTTATTTCGTCTGTTTCCTTGCGATACCTCGCAAACGCGGGAGACAGCGACAAAGCAAAAGAAAAGGAAAAAAATATACATATATATATATATATATATATATATATATATATATATATATATATTTATTTATTTTTTTCCTTTGTCGCTGTCTCCCACGTTTACAAGGTTGCGCAAGGAAACAGACGAAAGAAATGGCCCAACCCACCACCATACACATGTATATACACGCACGTCCACACACGCAAATATACATGCCTATACATCTCAATGTACACATATATATTACACACACAGACACATACATATATACCCATGTACACAATTCACACTGTCTTCCTTTATTCATTCCCATCGCCACCTAGCCACACATGGAATACCATCCCCCTCCTCCCTCATGTGTGCGGGGTAGCGCTAGGAAAAGACAACAAAGGCCTCATTCGTTCACACTCAGTCCCTAGCTGTCATGCAATAATGCCCGAAACCAGAGCTCCCTTTCCACATCCAGGCCCCACACAGCTTTCCATGGTTTACCCCAGACGTTTCACATGCCCGGATTCAATCCACTGACAGCACGTCAACCCCAGAATACCATATCGATCCAATTCACTCTATTCCTTGCACGCCTTTCACCCTCCTGCATGTTCAGGCCCCGATCACTCAAAATCTTTTTCACTCCGGCTTTCCGCCTCCAATTTGGTCTCCCACTTCTCGTTCCCTCCACCTCCGACACATATATCCTCTTGGTCAATCTTTCCTCACTCATTCTCTCCATGTGCCCAAACCATTTCAAAACACCCTCTTCTGCTCTTTCAACAACGCTCTTTTTATTTCCACACATCTCTCTTACCCTTACATTACTTACTCGATCAAACCACCTCACACCACACATTGTCCTCAAACATCTCATTTCCAGCACATCCACCCTCCTCCGCACAACTCTATCCATAGCCCACGCCTCGCAACCATACAACATTGTTGGAACCACTATTCCATTCAATATACCCATTTTTGCTTTCCGAGATAATGTTCTCGACTTCCACACATTCTTCAAGGCTCCCAGGATTTTCGCCCCCTCCCCCACCCTATGATTCACTTCCGCTTCCATGGTTCCATACGCTGCCAGATCCACTCCCAGATATCTAAAACACTGCACTTCTTCCAGTTTTGCTCCATTCAAACTTACCTCCCAATTGACTTGACCCTCAACCATACTGTACCTAATAACCTTGCTCTTATTCACATTTACTCTTAACTTTCTTCTTTCACACACTTTACCAAACTCAGTCACCAGCTTCTGCAGTTTCACACATGAATCAGCCACCAGCGCTGTATCATCAGCGAACAACAACTGACTCACTTCCCAAGCTCTCTCATCCACAAAAGACTTCATTTTTGCCCCTCTTTCCAAAACTCTTGCGTTCACCTCCCTAACAACACCATCCAAAAACAAATTAAACAACCATGGAGACATCACACACCCCTGACGCAAACCTATATTCACTGAGAACCAATCACTTTCCTCTCTTCCTACACGTACGCATGCCTTACATCCTCGATAAAAACTTTTCACTGCTTCTAACAACTTGCCACTCACACCATATATTCTTAATACCTTCTACAGATCATCTCTATCATCTCTACCAATATGCCTTTCTCCACGAGCCATAAATGCTTAACATACAAATCATTTGCTTTTCTAATGGTCATCACAGTACATTCTCTTCACAGCAAAACACCTGAGGCACACATCCTCTAACCTTCTGAGCTAATGCTCTTCTCAATCTGAGCGATTCTGTACTGCCTTCGACCTCTCGCATTCATTACTCTCCCTTATAATTTTCCCAGGAATACTCAACAAATTATAACTCTGAAACTTTGCTGGCATTCATTTTTATTCCCCATTTACAATGGCACTATGCAGCTTCGAAGTCCTGCAGGCACCTCACCTGGTCATACTTACAGTCATAACCCTACTAACCAGGTCAACACTAGCAGTCACCCCTTCGTTTATAAATTCCACTGCAATACATCCAAACTCGCTGCCTTGCAGGTCTTATTCTTCGCTTCGCAAAGATTTCAAGCTCTTTCTCTGTTTATTATATCATTCCTCCTTTACCATCTTACGCTTTACAAACTATACCTTCGACGACAAAACACCGATATCATGCACTCTGATCATCAAACAATATTCAACAAACCTTCAAAATACTATAACCATATCTTTCACATAGCACTACTTGTTATCACCCTCCCATTAGGCCCCTTCACTGATGTTCCCATTTGTTCTTTGTTCTTAGGCATCTTTAATTACATCCTTCCCAAAAACATATTCTTTATCTCTACCATAAAAATTAATGATACTCTCTCAATTTCCAACTCCTATTGGCACTCTTTTTCACATCTATTTCATCTTTCTCTTGACCTTATCTACCTCTTTCTTTTATATATTCATATTCTATTTGCATTTATTTCCCTGCAAAAAATGTCGTCAAATGCTTCACAGTTCTCTTATCACTAATAATCTTACTTCTCCACTTTCCCATCAATCACTACCCTTTCTGATCTGCTCACTCCCATGCTTCTATGCCACACGACAAACTTACACGCACCATCGACTGCTATCCCTAGATACATCCCATTCGCCTCCCCCACTCGCCTTGACGTTCCGTTTTTCTAACCTTTGTTACTTCTGTACTCAGTCTCTCATGGTACTTCCTCACAAACTAGTCTCCTTCACATGCTCACTTGCTCTCACGCACTCATATTAATATATATATATTCCCCCCCCCCATATATATTATTTATTTTTATATATTATATTGGGGGGGCCAGAAATCCTCCCCTCCTAGTATTTTAACTTTCAAAAAATGGGAAACAGAAGAAGGAAGTCACGCGGGGAGTGCTCTCCTCCTCGAAGCTCAGATTGGGTGCCTAAGATGGTGTTGTGGACTGTAACCAAGATGTTGAAAAAACAAGGAGAGATAGGTAGTATGTTTGAGGAAGGAACCGCTGGATGTTTTGGGCTTGAGTGAAACTGAAGTCAAGGGATTAAAGGGGAAGAGGGGTTTTTGGGAATGTCTTGGTAGTAAAGTCAGGGGTTGGTGAATCGGACAAGAGCAAGGGAAGGGAAGTAGCAGTGCTCCTGAAACAGGAGTTGTGGAGGTTGTGTTAGAATGTAAGAAAGTAATTCTCCGTTTAACTATGGGTAAAACAGAAAGGTTGATGGAGGGATGGATGTGTTTATTTGGGCAATTGATTGCCACCTGGCATGAGAAGGAAACGATCATGAGAGGCCAGTGTTTTTGGGAGCCAGAGAATGAGTGTGTTAGTGGTTTTGTATGCACGAGACTGGGTTAGATAGTGTTGCGGTGATTTTGATGAAAGGTGAGTAATGTTCGGCAGTTTGAGGGAATAATTGGTATACATGGGGTGTTCAGGTGTTGTGAAATGGATATGTGAAGCGTTGTGAATTTATGTGACTGAAAAAGGATGATGATTAGGGATACTGGTTTAAAAAGCGGCAGATATACATCAGTATACTTATATAAGTAGGACGAGACTGCTCAGAGAGCGTTATTGGATTACGTGTTAATTGTCAGGCGCGCGAAGAGAGACTTTTCGATGTTTAATGTCGCTGAGAGGTGCAAGTGGAGGGATGTACTGAGCATTATCTTGTGAGGTAAGGTGAAGATGTTGTATGGGTTTTTAGAAAAGAAGGTGAACTGTTGGGTGAGTGATGTGTTAGAGTTGGGTGAGTGGGTAAGTGAGTTGGAAAGGAGACTTTGTGTGGAGGAAAGGTACCAGTGAGAGAGACTGAGTAAGATGGAAAAAGGTGGAGAACATGGAAAAGTAAGGGTGAGTGTGGCAGGAAGGGGATGGTATTTAGGGAATCAGGTGATGGGATTGCGCAAAAGATGCTTGAGGGAATGGGAAGAGTGGAGTGGGGTTGATTGAAGAAAGGGTAGTGAAGTGGGGATGAAGAAGTAAGAGTATTAGTTGAATAGAGAAGATGAGAGGCATTGGACGGATTTTTGCAGGAAAAATGTTATTTAGTGGGTAGACGTATAAAAGAAAGAGAAGGAAGTCAAGAGAAAGGTGCAGGGGGTGAAAATAAGGGCAGTTGAGAGTTGGGGGGGAGTAGTATCATTAAAACTTTTAGGAGAATAAAAAGTGATGTTCTGGAAGGAGTAAAAGATAAAGTGCGTAGGGACAAGGGAGCAAATGGGACCATCTTCAGTGAAGGGCGCAAATGGGGAGGTCGATACACAAGTAGTGGTGATTGTGAGGAGATGGAGTGAGTATTGATGGTTTATTGAATGTGTATTGATGATTAGAGTGGCAGAGATAGGGGGTGTTTTGGTCGAGGGAACTGGCAAAGATGAGGAGGGTTACGGGGAAAAATGATGTTGGTAAAACAGAAAAGAGGTAGTAAAACGCTTTACGGTAAGATGAAGAGCCGGCAAGGCAGCAGTGTTGGATGGTTGAGCTTTTGTTTTTGTACAGTGGATTTTTATTAAATAAAGGTGGTGGACTGTATTGTTGCCTGGTTTGGAGGTTATTTAATGTCTGTGATGATCTCATGGTGAGGTGCCTGAGGATTGGCGGAATGCGTACCATTGGTTTCCTAATTGTACAAAGGCAGTAAAGGGGATCAACGAGTGAGTGCTCAAATTACAAGGTAGTAAGTTGTTGAGTATTCCTAGGCAAATTATATGGCGGCGGGTGTATTGGTGAGATGGTGAAGCATATGTAAGAGCATCAGATTGTGGGATAAAGTACAAAAAGACAAAAAAAAAAAAACAAGAATTAAAAAGCGCTGAAACCAAAAAAAAAAAGAAAAAAGTAAAAGAAAAAAAGAAAGTAAAGTGAGAAAAAAAGAAGCTGTGAAGAAGGAAAAATAAAAATTAAAAAAAAAGAAGACGAGCAAGACAAAAAAAAAAGTTTGAAATACAAAAAAATAACAACTAATAAAGTAAAGATAAAAAAGTCAAAAAGAGAAAAAAATAAACAATTAAAGAAAATAAATAAAAAACAACAAAAAATAAAAAAAAAAAAAAAAAAAAGTAAAAAAGATAAACAAAATAATAAAAAGTAAAAAAAAGAGCGATTCATAAAAATAAAAAAATAAAACAATAACAATAAGATGAGAAAAAAAAAAAAAAAAAAGGGAACAACAAAGAAAAAAAAGGAAACTAAAAAAAAAAAAGAAAAAGAAAAAAAGAAAAAAAAAAAAAAAAAAAAAAAAAAAAAATAAAAAAAAAAGAACCAAAAAAAAAAAAAGAATTAAATAGTAAAAAATATTAAAAAAGAAAAAAAAAAAAAAAAAAAATTAAATAAATAGACAAGTAAAAAAGAAAAGAAAAGTAGAAAGATAAAAAGAAAAAATTAAAAAAATCAAATAAAAATGTGCAGTTTGTTTAAAGTAATAAAAAAAAAAGAAGTAAAAAAAATGTAATAAAAAAAAAAAAACAAAAGTTAAAAAAAGCAAGTCAAGAAGAAAAACAAAGAATCCAAAAAGAAAGAGAAAACTTAAATACAAAAGGAAAAAACAAAAGAAAAAAAAAAAATAAGAAAAAAAAAAATAAGAAAAGAGCTAAAAAAAATTTAAAAAAAAAAAAAAAGAAAAAAAAATATAAATGAAAAAGAGAAAAAAAAAAAAAATAGAAAAATAAACAAGAAAAAATTAAAACAAAGAGCAGAAATAACAAAAATAAGAAATAAAAACAAAAAAGAAAAAAAATAAAAAAAAAAAAAATAAATAAAAAAAAAAAAGAAAATAACACAAAAATTAAAAAAGAAAGAAAAAAAGAAAAAAGTAAGAAATAACAAAGTAAAAAAAAAAAAAAAAGAAAATAATAAAATTGATAATAAAAAAGAAAAAGCAAAGAAGAAAGAAAAAAAAAGAAAAAAAGTTAAAAAAAAGATGAACAAGAAGAAACAAAAAATTAAAAAAAAGGGAAAAAAAAGAGATAAAAAAGAGCTTCTAAAAAAAGTTAAATATAAAGATGAAAAAGAACGAGAAAAAAATAAAACAATAAAGAGCAAAAAAAAAAAAAAAAAAAAAGAAAATAAGAAAAAAGAAAAAAAAAAGAGCAGTGTGGTTTCAGAAGTGGTAGAGGTTGTGTGGATTAGGGGTTTGCTTTAAAAGAATGTATCGTGAGAATACTTAAAAAAGTGAAATGGATTTGTATGTAGCATTTATGGATCTGGAGAAGGCATATTGATAGAGTGATAGAGATGCTTGTGGAAGGTATTAAGGAATATATGGTGTGGGGGGGCAAGTTGTTTAGAAGCAGTTTGATAAGTTTTTATCGAGAATGTAAGGGGATATGTTTCGTGTTGGAGAGAGTAGTGAATTGGGTTCTCTGCGAATGTAGGTTTACGGCAGGGTGTGTGATGTCTCCATGGTGGTTAAATTTTTTGTTTAATGGATGGGGGTTGTTAGGTAGGTGAGGTGGAATGCAAAGGTTTTGGAAAGAGGGGCAAGTGGTCTGCTGGATTGACGAGAGCTTGGGAAGTGACCGTCAGTTGTTGATTCGTGATGATACAGCGTTGTGGCTGATTCATGTGAGAAAACGCAGAAGCTGGTGATGAGTTGGTTAAACGTGTGTGAAAGAGAATGTTAGAGTAAATGGTGAATAAAGAGCTAGGTTATTAGTACAGTAGGGTTGAGGTCAAGTCAATTGGAGGTTGAGTTTTGAATGGAGAAAAACTGGAGGGAAGTAAAGTTGTTTAGATATCTGGGAGTGGATCTGGAGCGGATGAGAACCATGGAAGCGGAGTGGATCTTAGGGTGGGGGAGGGGGCGAAAATTCTGGAGTCTTAAGAATGTGTGGATGTCGAAAATTATCTCGGAAAGCAAAAATGGGTGATGTTTGAAGGAATTGTGGTTCAACAATGTTGTATGGTTGCGAGGCGTGGACTCCTATGGTAGTGTTGTGCGCAGGAGGATGGATGTGCTGAAAATGAGATGTTTGAGGAATCAATGTGTGGTGTAGGGGATGGTTTGATCGAGTAGTAACTATAGGGTTAAAGAGATCTTCTTGGTGTGGGAAATAAAAAGAGCGTGGTTGAGAGAGCAGAAAAGAGGGTGTTTTGAAATGTTTGGGCACATGGAGAGAATGAGTGACGGAAAGATTGACCAAGAGGATATATGTGTCGGAGGTGGAGGGAACGAGGGAAGAGGGAGACCAAATTGGAGGTGAAAGATGAAGTGAAAATAGATTTTGTCGTGATCGGGGCCTGGAACATGCAGGAGGTGAAAAGGAAGGCAAAGAAAAAGAGTGAAAATTTGGAGCGAATGTGGTTATTCGGGCGTTGACGTGCTGTCAGTGGATTGAATCAAGCATGTGTATGGGGGTGGGTTTGGGCATTTTTCGTCTGTTCCTTGCCTACCTCGCAAACGCGGGAGACAGCGACCAAAAGACAAAAGAAAACAAAAAAAAATTTATATATAAGATATATTAATATATATATATATATTTATATAAAATATATATATAGTGTATATTATATATATATGTTATATTCATTTTTTTCCTTGTCGCTGTCTCCCGCGTTTGCGAGGTTGCGCAAGGAAAACGACGAAGAAATGGACCAACCCACCTACCATACACATGTACTATACAGCACATCCACACCGCAAATATACCATGCGCTTATCTCTCAATGTAACATTTTATATTCACACAAAGACATATTACAATATAATACCCATGTACACAATTTCACACTGTCTTCCTTTTTTTCATTCCCATATGCCACCTTGGTCCCACATGGAATTACCATCCCCCCTCTCCCTCTTGGCGTGGGTAGCGCTAGGAAAAGACAACAACGGCCTCATTCGTTACACTCAGTTCCCTGCTTCATGCAATAATGTCCCGAAAACCTGAGTCCGTTTTCCACATCATTGGCCACTACAGCTTTCCATGGTTTTATCCAAGATGCGCCTCACATGTCCCGGATTCATCCACTGACGAACGTCAACCCAGCATACCATATCCGATCCAATTCACTCTATTCACTTTGCACGCCTTTCACCCTCCTGCATGGTTAGGCCCCCCGATCATCAAGTTTCTTTTTCACTCCGTCTTTCCGTAGCTCCAATTTTTGGTCTCCGCCGTACGCGTTCCTCGTTCTCCACTCCGACACATTATATCCTCTTTGTGTCAATCTATCCTCACTTCATTCTCTCCATGTGCTCCAAACCATTTCAAAAACACCCTCTGTTTTCTGCTCTTTCTAACACGCTCATTTTTATTTTCCACACATATCTTCTTAACCTTACATAATTACTCGTTCAAACCACCTCACCACACATTGTCCTCAAACATCTCCTTTCCTGCACATAATCACCCTCTCTGCGCAGAACTTATCCATAGGCCCACGCCTCGCAAACTCGCATTACAACATGTTCGTGAACCAATATTCCATGTTCAATATACCATTTTGCTTTCCGAGATAATGTTCTCGAACTTCCACCTCATTTGTTCAAGGCTCCCAGATTTTTCGCATCCTCCCCCACCCTATGATCTACTGTTCCGCTTTCCATGGTTCATACGCTGCCAGATCCACGTCCCAGAGCTCTAAAATCTTTCACTTCTTCCCAGGTTTTTGATTACCATTCAAATCTACCTCCCAAATTGTACTTGACCCTCAACCCTACTGTACCTAATTTCCTGCTATTATTCTGAACTTTTACTATACACGTCTTCTTTCACCACTTTACCAAACTCAGTCACGTAGTTCTGCAGTTTTCACTCATGATTCAGCCACCAGCGCTGTATCATCAGCGAACAACATCTGACTCACTTCCCAGCTCTTGCTCATCCATCAAAAAGACTTCATTTTTCGCCACTATTTCCTAAAACTCTTGCGTTACGCTCACCTAACAAAACCCATCCAAAAACAAAATTAATCAACCATGGAGAATCACTCACCCCTGACCGCGCAAACCTATATTCACTGAGAAAACCAAGTTCTACTTTCCTCTCTTCTACTGTACGCATGCCTTACATCACTCGATTAAAAACTGTTTCACTGCTTTTTACAACTTGCCACTTCACACCATTTATCTTAGAACTACCGCTTCTAAAGAGCATACTCTATCTAATCTATCATATGCCTTCTCCTAGATCATTAAATTGCCTAGCATACATAATCCAATAACGCTTCTGGCCACTCGCTCCCTAGCTTACATACGTTACTTATGTATATCTCGCTTTATATAACCAGGTTTCCCATTCATCAGTCCTTTTTCAGACATAAATCTACAAGCTTTTCACCATTTTCCATTTACAGCACTGAACACCCATGTATTACCAATTATTCCCCTCACTGCCACATTACTCACCTTTGCATTCAAATCACCCATCACGATAATCCGTCGCGTGCATCAAAACCACTAACACACTCATTACAGCTGCTCCCAAAAATTTGCCTCTCATTGTTCTTCTCTTCTCATGCCCAGGTTGCATATGCACCAATATGCACCATCTCTCTCCATTAACTTTTCAATTAAAGAATTTACTTTCTTACAGTTCTATCACATGTTAATGTGTGGAGAGGGTGCAATGGAGGGATGATCTTGGTCATTTCTTCTGGTGGCTAAGGTGTAAGATAGTATGGTTTTCAAGAAAAAGAAGGGTGATGTTGGGGTGAATGAGGGGGTGTGAGAGTAAGTGAGCTTGGGAATAGGAGACTTGTTTGAGATAGTACCTGTGAGAGACTGAGTACAGGATGGGAAAAAGGTGGAACAATGGACAGTAAGGGGAGTGGGGGAGGAATGGGATGTATTTATGGAAGCAGAGATGGATTTTCGCAGTGATGTTTTGTGGCATGAGAAGATGGGAGTGTGGGTTGATTAGAAAGGGTAGTGATTGGGGGGGTATGACGATAGTACGATTTATTAGTGAAAGAGAAGAGAGAGGCATTATGTACGATTTTTGCAGGAGAAAAAAATGCAATACGAGTGGGGATGTATAAGCAAAGAGCAGATGGTCAAGGAAAAAGGATCGGCTACAGGTGAAAGAGAGGGCAATGAGAGTTGGGGTGAAGTAGTGATATCATTAAATTTTAGGTGAGAATAAAAGAAAGATGTTCTTGAAAGAGGTTAAACTAAAGTTGCGTACATGACAAGGGAGCAAATGGGAACTTCAGTTTTTTTATTTGAAATTATTTTGAACGGCGCCAGCATCCGCTCCCCGCCGCAAACTAGCCCTCCCATCGCTCAGCCCTCACTCTGCCGGCAATCACTCGCTTTTCTTTTACCGTCAATGGCTCCGCGCACGCGCGCCAATCCGCCTGCAGACGCCCGCTTCATAGCCAACATCGCAAGTTACCGCACGCGCACGCCCCCGCAATGGGGATGTGGAGAGTAAACACGTAGTGGAGATATGAGAAGGAAGTTGGATAGAGTTTTTTTGAAGGTTTGTTGATTTGTTTGATGATAGCATTGGCTGAATTATAGGTGTGTTTTGTTTCGACGGTTATTGAGAGTGTTCTGCTACGCAAAGTGTGAGAGGGGTAGTCGAGAAATGAGTTGGTAACAGAGAAGATGTGTAGTAAAGAGCTTTTGCGGAAGATGAAAAGCGGCCACATGGCAGCAGGTTTGGATGGTATTGCAGTGGAATTTAGTAACTAGAAGGGGTGACTTGTATTGTTGACTGGTTGGTAAGGTTTTTTAATGATGGTATGATCATGGTGAGGTGCCTGTGGATTGGAGGGAATGCGCTGTAGCATAGTGCTAAGTACAAAGGCAAAGGGGTTAAGAGTGAGTGCTCAAATTACATAGGTATTAAGATGGTTGGTATTTCCTAGGAAAATTATATGGGAAGGAGATTGATTTGAGAGGGTCGGAGGCATGTAAAGGTGCATCAGATTGGGGGAAAGAGAGCAGTGTGGTTTCTGAAGTGGTAGGGGACGGTGTGTATCCAGGTGTTTTCTTTGAGGAATGTTGATGGGAGAAATACTTAGAAAAGCTTAATGGATTGGTGTATCGCATATTATGGAACTGGTGAAGGCATGTGATGGGAGTTGATTGTAGATGCTCTGTGGAAGAGGTATTAGAATATTGGTTGTTGGGAGGTCAATGTTGTTAAGAGCAGTGAAAAGTTTTTATCGAGGATGTAAGCGTATGTACGTGTAGGAAGAGGGGGAAAGTTTGATTTTGGTTCGCTTTGTTCCAGGTTGGGGGGAAAATGTAGTTTGCGGGCAGGGGTTGCTAGTGACGTCGCCATGGTTGTTAATTTGTTTATTTATGGATGGGGTTGAAGGGAGTTGAATGCAAGAGTTTTGGAAGAGGGGCAAGTATGAAGGCTAGTTTTGTGGATAAGGAGAGCGTTGGGAAGTGATGTCAATTGTTTGTTCGCTGATGATATCAGCGCTGGTTTCGTGATTCATATGAGAACTTTTCAGAAGATGGTTGGAATGATTTGGTAATGTGTGGTGAAAGAAGAAGTTAAGAGTGAAATGTGAATAGAAGAGTAGGTTATTAGGTACCAAGTGGGTTTGTGGGTCAGTCAATTGGCAGCGTACGTTTTGATTTGAGAAAAATCTGGGGAAGTGTAAAGTAGGTTTTAGACATCTGGGACAGTGGATCTGGGGAGCGGTGGAACCTATGGAAGTGGGGAAATGAAATTCATAGGGTTTGCGGAGGTTGTGAGGGCGAAAATCTGGGAGCCTTGAAGAATGTTGTGGATAGTCGAGAACCGATTACTCTCGGTAAAGCCAAAAATGGGTATGTTTGAGAGGAATAGTGGTTCAACGCGCAATGTTGTTGGTTGCGAGGCGTGGGCATAAGGAGTAGATTTGTGGTAGGAGGTGGTGTGGTGGGTATGTGCGGGGAAATGAGATATTGTGAGGACAATGTGTGGTGTTGTGAGATGGTTTGATCGAATAAGTAATGTATAAGGGTAAGAGCAGAGATGTGTGGAAATAAAAGAGAGGGGGGTCGCAGAGAGCAGCAAGAAGGGTGTTGTGAAATGGTATTGGGCCATATGGAGAGATATGAGGTGAGGAAGATTGACCAAGAGGATATATGTGTGCGGAGGTGGAGAGGAACGAGGAGAAGTGGAGCGACCAAATTGGAGGTGGAAAGATGGACGAGAAAAAGAATTTGAGTGATCGGGGCCTGAGATGAATGCTGAGAGGGTGAAAGTGAGGGAAGGCAATAGCATCGTGAATTGGATCGTGTGGTATACCGGGGTTGACGTGCTGTTAGTGGCGTTGAATCGAGGGGTATGTTACAGAGTCTGGGGTAAACCTTGGATAAGCTGTGTAGGTATATATTTTTGCGTGTGTGGAATGTGTATTTGTATATTCATGTTTATGGGGTGAGGTTTTGGGCGACCAATTTCTTTCGTTTCTGGTTTCCTTGGCTACCTCGCAGACTGTCGAGGGATGAGCAGCTATAAAGATAGAAAAATAAAATATATATATATTTTCCCTCTAAGCCCAGTCCTCTGTTCTGTTGAGTACTCGAAAGCGGGAAAATGGCGAATAGTATGAAAAAATAAAAAAAAAATATTATTTTATATATTTATCCTGGGGCTAGGTGTAGAAAGTGACTACTTACCCACGTATTCCCTGCGTGTCGTAGATGGGCGCTAAAGGGAAGGGAGCGGGGGGGCTGGAAAGTCCTCCACTCTCGTGGTTTTTTTTTTTTTTTTTTTTTCGTTTTTTCCAAAAGAAGGAAACAGAGGTAAGGGGGCCAGGTGAGGATATGTCCTGAAAGGCCAGTCCCCCTCGTTCTTAACGCTACCCTCGATTTATCGCAGGGAAAATGGCGAATAGTATGAAAAAAAAAGAAAATATATATATATATATATAGATATATATATTATATATATATATTAATAGATATATTATATAATATATTGATATAAATTTTGCTTTGTTGCTGTTCTTCCCTGCGTTTAGCGAGGTAGCGTAAGTAAATAGGAAGAAAGAATGGGCCACAACCGACCACATGAAATGTTTATACATATATCGTTCTACACACGCAAATAATACATATCCTATTACAGTCTAACGTTACACATATATAAAACCCACAGACTCATATACATGTTTACGCATGTACATGAATTCATACCTTTCTGCCTTATGTCTTCCTATCGCCTGTGAAGGGAATAGAGTGAATGGAACTGAATGTATGGTATACGGTTGTCGTCGTCTGTCAATGGGACTTAACCCGGGCATGTGAATGTTGGGGTAAAACATGGAAATTTCTGTGTTGCCAGGATGTTGACAGGAAATGTGGTTTCGATGGCATATTACATGACAGCCAGAGACTGAGTTGTGAACGGATGTGCCTTTGTTGTCTCTTCCTAGCGTACGGGCATATGAGTGGGGTGAGGGGCTGTTTGTTCTTATGTGTGACGGGTCGGTGATGCGAGAATGAATAAAGCAAGGACAGTTGAGAGTATGTACAAGTGTATATAAATATATATATATATAATAGTATATATTATATTCGCGAGGTAGCGCAAGGAAACAACGAAAGAATGGCCAAAACCCCCCAAACACATGTTTTTATAGAAAAAACAGCCACACCCCCAAATTACAATAACATTTCAACTATACATTATATACAACAAAAAGCAAACAAATATGACATGTACAAAAATTCTTTATGTCTCCCTTTATTCTCGCCCCCCCCAATAAAATTTAACAACCCTCCCCCGTGTGTGCAAAGGGTAGGTGGGAAAAAAAAAAGGGGCCCTTCGTTCACCTCAGTTCTAGTTCATGAAAATAATCCCAAAAAAATCACAGCTCCCTTTTCACTTTCCAGGCCCCACAAACTTCTTTGGGTTTTTACCCCGAGCTTTCTTGCAACCCCGGGTTTAATCCATGACAACGTCGGGGCCGGTATACCACATGTTTTAATTACTCTTTTCCCTTTCACGCTTTCCCTGCATTTTTTAGGCCCCGATAATTTAAAATTTTTTAAACCCATCTTTCCTCCAATTTGGTCTCCCATTCTCCTCGTCCTCCCCTTTTTAACCAATTTCCCCTTTGTCAATCTTTTCTCACTATTCTCCATGTGCCAAACATTCAAACACCTTTGCTCTCTCAACCTTTATTCTTTTTTTACCCTCTTCTTACCATCTCCACACCAATTTGCCTCAAAATTTTCCCTTTCCCGCCATCACCCCTTCCTCACAAATCTATCTAAAGGCACGCCCTAAACATTTTTGTAACCATATTCCTCAACAAAACCATTTTTGGGTTTTCCCGGGGAAGTTCTCAATTCCAACACATTTTCATGGTCCAGAATTTTTGTCCCCTCCCCCTTGATAAAATTTCGTTTTGGTTTCATCCCCTCCAAACCACTTCAGAATTAACATTCATTTCCCCCAGTTTTTCTCCATTAAATTACCTCCAATTGACTTCCTCAAACCCCTACTGTCCCAATAACCTTGCTCTTATTTAAAATTTACTCTCAAAAAGTTTTCTTAACACTTTTCAAAAAACAGTCACGCTTGCAGTTTCCAATAAACAACCAGCGATGTTTCTTTAGCGACAACAACTGACTCACTTCCCAAGTCTCTATCCCCAAAAAAACGCATATTCCCTCTTTCCCAAAACCCCTTTATTCCCTCCAACAACCCCATTTTATAACAAATTTAACAACCATGGAGACATCACACCTTTTTCAAACCAAAAATTTTCTGAGGGGAACAATTACTTTTTCTTCCCACGTGCTTCCTTACATCTCGATAAAAACTTTTTACTTTTTACAAACTTGTCTCCCACCATTTTTAAACCCTTAATTTTTCCCCAAAAACATTTCCCTTTACTTAAAATGCCTTTCAAATCCTAAATGTCAACAAATCCCTTTGCTTTTTTAATATCTAAAAACTTCTTCAAGCAAAACCGATCCCACACATCCTCACCCTTCTGAACTCAGGCTTTCAATCTGATTTTTGACTGCCTTCACCCTTCTCATTTTCCCCCCATATAATTTCCCAGGAATCTAACAAACTTTCTTGAAATTTTTTTCATTACTTTTTCCCCCTTTCCCAATGGCATTTTGGGCAAGAAATTCCGCCAGCCCTCAGGCACCTAAACCCAAGTTCATACTTTACAGAAATCCCCCCCCTTCTAACCAGTAAAAAATTACAGTCACCCCTTCTTTAAAAAATTTTCCACTGAAATTTCCACCCAAAAACCCGCTGCCTTGCCGGCTTTCATCTTCCGCAAAGTTTTTTAACAATTTTCTTTTTTTTAAATATCATTCTCCTTAAACACCCTTTCTTTAAAAACCCCACCTCGACCAAAACCCCGATATCTGCCCCCACTCTATCTTTCCAAACATTTTCCCAAACCAAACCTTAAATTTTTACTTTAACCATCCCCTTTTCCCAAATCTTCCCACTACTTTTTAAATAAATTTCCCCATTACCCCCCCTTCGGGATGTTCCCTTTTGTTCCTTTGTCTTAGGCATTTTTTTTAATCCCCCCAAAAATATCTCTTTTTTTCTACCAAAAATTTTTAATGTTACTTTTCTCAACCCAACTCTAATTTGAAATCTTTTTCATCTATTTCATTTTTTCTTGACCTTTACCTCTTTCTTTTTATATCTCATTTTCCTTTTGGGCATTATTTCCCTGCAAAAAGGGCCAAAATTTGTTCACTTTTCCCTTTTCATTTAATAATTTACTTCTCCAATCCCTTCAATCACTCCCCTTTTTGATCTGTTTCCCTCCCATGCTTCTCTTGCCACAAGCATATTTTTCCGAACCTTCACTGCTTCCCAAAGTTTCACCCTTTCCTCCCCCACTCCCTTACGTTCAGTTTTCCCTAACCTTTTTAATTCTTTTACTCGTCTTTTCCTGGTCCTTCCTCACCAAAAGTCTCCTTCAAAAGCTCACTTGCTCTCTCCACTGTTTTTTAAATATATATTTTATTCCCCCCCCCTTTTAAAATATATTTATTTTATTATTATGGGGGGCCAAAAAAGTCCCCCCCCCTCCTTGTTTTTTTTAACTTTCTAAAATGGGAAACAGAAAAAAGGAGTTTAGCCCGGGGAAAATGCTCATCCTCCTTTGAAGGCTCGATTGGGGGGGCCCAAATGTGTGTGGATGTAACCAAAAATGTGAAAAAAGGAGAGATAGGGGGTATGTTTTGGGGAAAGGGAACCCGGATTTTTTTGGCTCTGATGAAACGAAAATTTAAGGGTAAAAAGGGGAAAAGAGTGGTTTTGGGAATGTCTTGGGAGGGAAAAGTCAGGGGTTTTTTTTAAAGGAAAAAGACAAGGGAAGGAGTTTGCAGTGCTCCTGAAAACAGGAGTTGTGGGGAAATATGTTTTTAGAATGTTTAAAAAAGTTTAAATTTTCGATTAATATGGGTTTTTAAAATGAAAGTTGTGGAGAAAAGTTTTGGGGGATTTTTGGTGGCCCTTTGCACCCGGGCATGAGAAGAAAAAAATTTATGAGAAAGGGTGTTTTGGGAGCAGGGTGAATGGAAATGTGTTAGTGGGGTTTTTTGCACGGACCGGGTTTTTGTGTTTGGGGTTTATTTGAATTTCAAAGGTGGTAAAGTGGGGAGTTGAGGGAATTTAAATTTGGGATAATTGGGGGGTTCAGTGTTGTAAATGGATTTGGTGAAAAGCTTTTAGAAATTTAAAGTGCTGAAAAAGGAATGATGAAATTTGGGAAAACCTGGTTTAAAAAAAAAGAGTATTTAAAAAGTCTACTTATATAAGTAGGGAAAAAGAATTTGGGCCCGAGAGCGTTATGGGTTTTCGTTTTTTAATTGACAGGCGCGGGGAAAAGAGGGCTTTTCGTTTTTTAATGTGCGAGAGGTGAACTTTTGGAAAAGGGAAAAGTCCCGGGTATTATCTTGTGAAGGCTAAAGGGGAAGATTTGTATGGGTTTTCAGAAAAAAAGAGTGAATGTTGGGGGTTTAAGGGGGGTTTGGGGAGAGTTTTGTGAGTTGGGAAGGAGACTTGTGTGGGAAGTACCGGGAGAATTTAGTTCAGAAAGGAAATAAAGGGGGGGAGAAACAAAAAGGAAGTAAGGGGAGTGGGGGGGGAAGGGGGGTATTTTGGGAATCAGTGATGGATTGCGCAAAAAATGCTTGTGGCATGGAGAGAGTGGGAGGTGGGGGGTTTGATTTGAAAGGGTAGTGAGTGGTGGGGGTGAAGAATAAGAGTGATTAGTGAAAGATAAGAGAGAGGCATTTGGACGATTTTTGCAGGGAATAAATGAATTTAGTGGGAGGACGTATAAAAGAAAGACGACAGTGAGGTCATGAGAAAGTGCAAGGGGTGAAAATAAAAAGGGCAGATGAGAGTTTGGGAGTGAGAGAGTATAATTAAACTTTAGGGAGAATAAAAAGATGTCGGATAGGAGGTAAATAAAGTGCGTAAGACAAGGGAGCAAATGGGTACTTCAGTGTAGGGCCGCACAAATGGGGAAGAGTGATAACAAGTAGTGGTGATGTAGAGGAGGATGGAGTGAGTATTTTGGAAGGTTTATTGAAATGTGTTTGATGATAGAGTGCCGATATAGGGTGTTTTGGTCGAGCGTGATGTTGGCAACGTGCGTAGGGTTGGGTTAGGGAAAATGAGTTGGTAAACTGAAAAAGAGGGTAGTAAAAGCTTTGCGGAAGTGCAATGGAAAGCCGGCAGGGCAGCCAGGGTTGGATGTATTTGCAGTGGAATTTATTCAAAAAGGTGTGACTGTATTGTTGGATGGTTGGTAAGGTTATTTTAATGTAGGTATGACTCATGGTCGAGGTGCCTGAGGATTGGCGGTATGCGTGCATAGGCCATTGTTACAAAGGCCATAGGGGAAAAGAGTGAGTGCTCAAATTAAGAGGTATAAGTTTGTTGGTATTCCTGGCAAATTAATGGGGAGGTATTGTTTGAGAGGGTTGTGGAAGGATGTACAGGAGCATCAGATTGGGAAGAGCAGTGTGTTGGTTTCAGAAGTGGTGAGGATCATGGTATGAGATAAGGTGTTTGCTTTGAAGAATGTTATTGTGAGACAATACTTAAAAAAGGAAATGGATTTGTATGTAGCTTTTATGGATCTTGAGATGGCATATGATTCAGCTGATAGAGATGCTCTGTGGAAGGTTATTAAGGAATAATGGTGTGGTGAGGGAGGCAAGTTGTTAGAGCATGAAAAGTTTTTTACTTCGAGAATGTAACGGCATATGTACGTGGTAGGAAGAGAGAATGTGATTGGTCTCAGTGAATGTAGGTTTACGGCTGGGGTGTTGTGATGTCGCCATGGTTGGTTAATTTGTGTACCTTATGGTGGGGTTGAGTAGGGAGGTGAATGCAAGAGTTTTGGAAAGAGGGCATGTATGAAGTCTGCTGGGTGATGAGAGAGCTTGGGAAGGTGGAGTCAGTTGTTGTTCGCGGATGGATACAGCGCTTGTGGCTGATTCATGTGAGAAACTGCAGAAGATTGGTGATGAGTTTGCGTTATGTGTGTGAAAGAAGAAACGTTAAGAGTAAATGTAGAATAAGGTAGCAAGGTTATTAGGTACAGTGGGGGTTGAGGGTCCAAGTCAATGGGAGGTGAGTTTGAAATGGAGAAAAACTGGAGGAAGTAAAGTGTTTTAGATATCTGGGAGTGGACTCTGGCAGGCGGATGGGAACCATGGAAGCGGAAGTGGATCATAGGGTGGGGGAGGGTGGCGAAAATTCTGGGTGCTTAAAGAATGTGTGGAAGTTCGAGAACAGTATTTCGGTAAAGCAAAAATGGGTCTGTTTGAAGAATGTGGTTCCAACATATGTTGTATGGTTCGAAGGCGTTGGACTATGTGATAGTGTTGTGCGCAGGTGGATGGATGTGCTGGAAATGGATGTTTGAGGACACAATGTGTGGTGTGAGGGGTGGTTTGTCGAGTAACGTAATGTAAGGGTATGAGTGATGTGTGGAAATAAAAAAAGAGGTGTTGGTTGAGGAGAGCAGAAGAGGGTGTTTTGAAATGGTTTGGGACTTGGAGAGAATGAGTGAGGAAAGATTGACCGCGAAGAGGATATATGTGTCGGAGGTGGAGGGAGATCGAGGAGAAGTGGGAGACCTAATTGGGGTGGAAAGGATGAAGTGCGAAAAAAGATGTTTGTGTGGATCGGGGCTGCCGTGACCCTGCCACCTCATACTCACCGCCCCCTCTGCTCGCTCCTCCCTGCTCCCTGAACCCGTTTCCCCCTGTCCTGCCTTCTGCGCTGAACTTGCCTGCTCACCCCCTCCCCTCTGTCTTCGCCTCCCTCCTGACTGACTCCTCTCCCCTTGCTCCTCTGAAACCCCTCCTTCCCTCTTGCCTAATGGCCTCCTGCCCTCCCTCCGTATGACTGCCCCCCCCTCCCCTGAAACCCTCACCCTGCATACTCCCTTCCTATTTCTCCTATGCTCCCTCTGAACACTCTGCCCCTCCCCTCCCTCTGCCCTGAAACATGCAGTAGGGTGAAAAGGAAGCAAAGAAATAGAAGTGATTGGAGCGATGTGGTATACCGGGGTTGAGTGCTGTCAGTGGATTGAATCAAGGCATGTGTATGGGGGTGGGTTGGACCATTTCTTTCGTTGTTTCTTGCGCTACCTCGCAAACGCGGGAGACAGCGACAAAAGCAAGAAAACAAAAAAATAAAAATATATTTATATATATATATATATTTATATATATATTTATATATTTATTATTTATATATATTATAATATATATATATTATTCATTTTTTTTTCCCGTGTCTGCTGTCTCCGCTGTTTGCGAGGTTTTCGCAAGGAAACAGACCTGAAAGAAATGGCCCAACCCACCACCATACACTATGTACATACACGCACATCACACACGCAAAATATAATGCCTATACAATCTCAATGTACACTTATATGTTACACACACAGACATATTAATTATATACCCGATGACACATTCACACGTCTTCCTTTATTCATTCCCATCGCCACATTGCCACACTGGATACCTTCACCCATCCTCCCTCATCGTGTGCGGGGTAGCGTAGGAAAAGACAACAAAGGCCTCATTCGTTCACACTTCAGTCCTAGCTTGTCATGTAGGCCAATAATGCCCGAAACCAGGCTCCCTTTCCACATCATGGCCCCACACAGCTTTACCATGTTTACCCCCCAGGAAGACGCCTCACATGCCCGGATTCAATCCATTGTACGCCACGTCAACCCCCGAATACCTTTCCGATCCCAATTCACTCTATTTTCCCTTTCACGCATTTCACCCTCACTGCATGTTCAGGCCCGATCACTTCAAAATCTGTTTTCACGCCGGTCTTTCGCGCCATTTTGGTCTCCCACTTTCCTCGTTCCCTCCACCTCGACACATATTCATCTTGGTCAATCTTTCCTCACTCATTCTCTCCACTGTGCCCAAAAAACCATTTCCAAAACAACCTCTTTGCTCTTCAACAACGCTCTTTTTATTTCCACAACATCTATCTTACCTTACATTATACTTACTCGATCAAACCCACCTCACACCACACCATTGTCCTCAAACATCTCCCTTTCAAGCACATCCACCCTCCTGCGCAGAACTCTATCCATAGCCCACGCCTCGCAACCATTTACAACATTGTTTTTTTTTTTTTGGAACCACTAATTCCATTCATATACCCCTTTTTTGCTTTCGAGATAATGTTCTAGACTTACACACATTTTTCAAGGCTCCCAGGATTTTCGCGCCCCTCCCCTCCCTATGTTCACTTCCGTTCCATGGTTCCTTCGTTGCCAGATTCCACTCCTGATATCTTAAAATACACTTACTTCTTCAGTTTGCTCCCATTCAAAAATTTCCTCCCAAATTGTACTTGACCCTTAAAACCTACTGTAACTAATAATTTGCTCCTTTATTCACATTTCTCTTAACTTTATTCTTTCTCGACTCTTTTTCCAAACGCAGTCACAGACTTCTGCTGTTTCACACATGAAATCAGCCACCAGCGCTGGTATCATAGCGAACAACCATACTGGATCACTTCCAAGTCTCTCATCATACACTAAAGGACTTCTTTGTCTGACCCTCTTTCCAAAACTCTTGGCGTGCACTCCCTAACAATCACCATCAAAAACAAATTAAAAAAACCATGGAGACATCTGTTAATGTGCTGAGAGGTGCAACTGGAGGGATGTCTGATCATTATCTTGTGAAGGCTAAGGTGAAGATTTGTATGGGTTTTCAGAAAAGAAGAGTGAATGTTGGGGTGAAGAGGGTGGTGAGAGTAAGTGAGCTTGGGAAGGAGACTTGTGTGAGGAAGTACCAGGAGAGACTGAGTACAGAATGGAAAAAGGTGAGAACAATGGAAGTAAGGGGAGTGTGGGAGGAAGGGATGTATTTAGGGAATCAGTGATGGATTGCGCAAAAGATGCTTGTGGCATGAGAAGAGTGGGAGGTGGGTTGATTAGAAAGGGTAGTGAGTGGTGGGATGAAGAAGTAAGAGTATTAGTGAAAGAGAAGAGAGAGGCATTTGGACGATTTTTGCAGGGAAAAAATGAAATTTAGTGGGAGACGTATAAAAGAAAGAGACAGGAGGTCAAGAGAAAGGTGCAAGGGGTGAAAAAAAGGGCAGATGAGAGTTGGGGTGAGAGAGTATCATTAAACTTTAGGGAGAATAAAAAGATGTTCTGGAAGGAGGTAAATAAAGTGCGTAAGACAAGGGAGCAAATGGGAACTTCAGTGAAGGGCGCAAATGGGGAGGTGATAACAAGTAGTGGTGATGTGAGGAGATGGAGTGAGTATTTTGAAGGTTTATTGAATGTGTTTGATGATAGAGTGGCAGATATAGGGTGTTTTGGTCGAGGTGATGTGCAAAGTGCGAGGGTTAGGGAAAATGAGTTGGTAAACAGAAAAGAGGTAGTAAAAGCTTTGCGGAAGATGAAAGCCGGCAAGGCAGCAGGGTTGGATGGTATTGCAGTGGAATTTATTAAAAAAGGTGGTGACTGTATTGTTGACTGGTTGGTAAGGTTATTTAATGTATGTATGACTCATGGTGAGGTGCCTGAGGATTGGCGGAATGCGTGCATAGTGCCATTGTACAAAGGCAAAGGGGATAAGAGTGAGTGCTCAAATTACAGAGGTATAAGTTTGTTGAGTATTCCTGGCAAATTATATGGGAGGGTATTGATTGAGAGGGTGAAGGCATGTACAGAGCATCAGATTGGGGAAGAGCAGTGTGGTTTCAGAAGTGGTAGAGGATGTGTGGATAAGGTGTTTGCTTTGAAGAATGTATGTGAGAAATACTTAAAAAAGGAAATGGATTTGTATGTAGCATTTATGGATCTGGAGAAGGCATATGATAGAGCTGATAGAGATGCTCTGTGGAAGGTATTAAGAATATATGGTGTGGGAGGCAAGTTGTTAGAAGCAGTGAAAAGTTTTTATCGAGAATGTAAGGCATATGTACGTGTAGGAAGAGAGGAAAGTGATTGGTTCTCAGTGAATGTAGGTTTACGGCAGGGGTGTGTGATGTCTCCATGGTTGGTTAATTTGTTTATGGATGGGGTTGTTAGGGAGGTGAATGCAAGAGTTTTGGAAAGAGGGGCAAGTATGAAGTCTGCTGGGGATGAGAGAGCTTGGGAAGTGAGTCAGTTGTTGTTCGCTGATGATACAGCGCTTGTGGCTGATTCATGTGAGAAACTGCAGAAGCTGGTGACTGAGTTTGGTAAAGTGTGTGAAAGAAGAAAGTTAAGAGTAAATGTGAATAAGAGCAAGGTTATTAGGTACAGTAGGGTTGAGGGTCAAGTCAATTGGGAGGTGAGTTTGAATGGAGAAAAACTGGAGGAAGTAAAGTGTTTTAGATATCTGGGAGTGGATCTGGCAGCGGATGGAACCATGGAAGCGGAAGTGGATCATAGGGTGGGGGAGGGGGCGAAAATTCTGGGAGTCTTAAAGAATGTGTGGAAGTCGAGAACATTATCTCGGAAAGCAAAAATGGGTATGTTTGAAGGAATAGTGGTTCCAACAATGTTGTATGGTTGCGAGGCGTGGACTATGGATAGTGTTGTGCGCAGGAGGATGGATGTGCTGGAAATGAGATGTTTGAGGACAATGTGTGGTGTGAGGTGGTTTGATCGAGTAAGTAACGTAAGGGTAAGAGAGATGTGTGGAAATAAAAAGAGCGTGGTTGAGAGAGCAGAAGAGGGTGTTTTGAAATGGTTTGGGCACATGGAGAGAATGAGTGAGGAAAGATTGACCAAGAGGATATATGTGTCGGAGGTGGAGGGAACGAGGAGAAGAGGGAGACCAAATTGGAGGTGGAAAGATGAAGTGAAAAAGATTTTGTGTGATCGGGGCCTGAACATGCAGGAGGGTGAAAGGAAGGCAAAGAATAGAGTGAATTGGAGCGATGTGGTATACCGGGGTTGACGTGCTGTCAGTGGATTGAATCAAGGCATGTGTATGGGGGTGGGTTGGGCCATTTCTTTCGTCTGTTTCCTTGCGCTACCTCGCAAACGCGGGAGACAGCGACAAAGCAAAAGAAAACAAAAAAAAAATATATATATATATATATATATATATATATATATATATATATATATATATATATATATATATATATATATATTCATTTTTTTCCTTTGTCGCTGTCTCCCGCGTTTGCGAGGTTGCGCAAGGAAACAGACGAAAGAAATGGCCCAACCCACCACCATACACATGTACATACACGCACATCCACACACGCAAATATACATGCCTATACATCTCAATGTACACATATATATTACACACACAGACATATACATATATACCCATGTACACAATTCACACTGTCTTCCTTTATTCATTCCCATCGCCACCTAGCCACACATGGAATACCATCCCCCTCCTCCCTCATGTGTGCGGGGTAGCGCTAGGAAAAGACAACAAAGGCCTCATTCGTTCACACTCAGTCCCTAGCTGTCATGCAATAATGCCCGAAACCAGAGCTCCCTTTCCACATCAAGGCCCCACACAGCTTTCCATGGTTTACCCCAGACGCCTCACATGCCCGGATTCAATCCACTGACAGCACGTCAACCCCAGAATACCATACCGATCCAATTCACTCTATTCCTTGCACGCCTTTCACCCTCCTGCATGTTCAGGCCCCGATCACTCAAAATCTTTTTCACTCCGTCTTTCCGCCTCCAATTTGGTCTCCCACTTCTCCTCGTTCCCTCCACCTCCGACACATATATCCTCTTGGTCAATCTTTCCTCACTCATTCTCTCCATGTGCCCAAACCATTTCAAAACACCCTCTTCTGCTCTTTCAACAACGCTCTTTTTATTTCCACACATCTCTCTTAACCTTACATTACTTACTCGATCAAACCACCTCACACCACACATTGTCCTCAAACATCTCCTTTCCAGCACATCCACCCTCCTGCGCAGAACTCTATCCATAGCCCACGCCTCGCAACCATACAACATTGTTGGAACCACTATTCCATTCAATATACCCATTTTTGCTTTCCGAGATAATGTTCTCGACTTCCACACATTTTTCAAGGCTCCCAGGATTTTCGCCCCCTCCCCCACCCTATGATTCACTTCCGCTTCCATGGTTCCATACGCTGCCAGATCCACTCCCAGATATCTAAAACACTTCACTTCTTCCAGTTTTGCTCCATTCAAACTTACCTCCCAATTGACTTGACCCTCAACCCTACTGTACCTAATAACCTTGCTCTTATTCACATTTACTCTTAACTTTCTTCTTTCACACACTTTACCAAACTCAGTCACCAGCTTCTGCAGTTTCACACATGAATCAGCCACCAGCGCTGTATCATCAGCGAACAACAACTGACTCACTTCCCAAGCTCTCTCATCCACAAAAGACTTCATTTTTGCCCCTCTTTCCAAAACTCTTGCGTTCACCTCCCTAACAACACCATCCAAAAACAAATTAAACAACCATGGAGACATCACACACCCCTGACGCAAACCTATATTCACTGAGAACCAATCACTTTCCTCTCTTCCTACACGTACGCATGCCTTACATCCTCGATAAAAACTTTTCACTGCTTTTAACAACTTGCCACTCACACCATATATTCTTAATACCTTCTACAGAGCATCTCTATCAACTCTATCATATGCCTTCTCCAGATCCATAAATGCTACATACATAATCCAATAACGCTCTCTGGCCATCTCTCCTACTTACATACGTATACTTATGTATATCTCGCTTTATAAACCAGGTATTCCCAATCATCAGTCCTTTTTCAGCACATAAATCTACAAGCTTTTCACCATTTCCATTTACAGCACTGAACACCCCATGTATACCAATTATTCCCTCAACTGCCACATTACTCACCTTTGCATTCAAATCACCCATCACTATAATCCGGTCTCGTGCATCAAAACCACTAACACACTCATACAGCTGCTCCCAAAACATTTGCCTCTCATGATCTTTCTTCTCATGCCCAGGTGCATATGCACCAATAATCACCCATCTCTCTCCATTAACTTTTCAATTAAAGAATTTACTTTCTTACATTCTATCACATGTTAATGTGCTGAGAGGTGCAACTGGAGGGATGTCTGGTCATTATCTTCTGGAGGCTAAGGTGAAGATTTGTATGGGTTTTCAGAAAAGAAGGGTGAATGTTGGGGTGAAGAGGGTGGTGAGAGTAAGTGAGCTTGGGAAGGAGACTTGTATGAGGAAGTACCAGGAGAGACTGAGTACAGAATGGAAAAAGGTGAGAACAATGGAAGTAAGGGGAGTGGGGGAGGAATGGGATGTATTTATGGAAGCAGTGATGGATTACGCAAAAGATGTTTGTGGCATGAGAAGAGTGGGAGGTGGGTTGATTAGAAAGGGTAGTGAGTGGTGGGATGAAGAAGTAAGATTATTAGTGAAAGAGAAGAGAGAGGCATTTGTACGATTTTTGCAGGGAAAAAATGCAATCGAGTGGGAGATGTATAAAAGAAAGAGACAGAAGGTCAAGAGAAAGGTGCAACAGGTGAAAGAGAGGGCAAATGAGAGTTGGGGTGAGAGAGTATCATTAAATTTTAGGGAGAATAAAAAAGATGTTCTTGAAAGAGGTAAATAAAGTGCGTAAGACAAGGGAGCAAATGGGAACTTCAGTGAAGGGCGCAAATGGGGAGGTGATAACACGTAGTGGTGATATGAGAAGGAGTTGGAGCGAGTATTTTGAAGGTTTGTTGAATTTGTTTGATGATAGATTGGCAGATATAGGGTGTTTTGTTCGAGGTGGTGTGCAAAGTGAGAGGGTTAGGGAAAATGAGTTGGTAAACAGAGAAGAGGTAGTAAAAGCTTTGCGGAAGATGAAAGCCGGCAAGGCAGCAGGTTTGGATGGTATTGCAGTGGAATTTATTAAAAAAGGGGGTGACTGTATTGTTGACTGGTTGGTAAGGTTTTTTAATGTATGTATGAATCATGGTGAGGTGCCTGAGGATTGGGGGAATGCGTGCATAGTGCTATTGTACAAAGGCAAAGGGGATAAGAGTGAGTGCTCAAATTACAGAGGTATAAGTTTGTTGAGTATTCCTAGGAAATTATATGGGAGGGTATTGATTGAGAGGGTGAAGGCATGTACAGAGCATCAGATTGGGGAAGAGCAGTGTGGTTTCAGAAGTGGTAGGGGATGTGTGTATCAGGTGTTTTCTTTGAAGAATGTATGTGAGAAATACTTAGAAAAGCAAATGGATTTGTGTGTAGCATTTATGGATCTGGAGAAGGCATATGATGGAGTTGATAGAGATGCTCTGTGGAAGGTATTAAGAATATATGGTGTTGGAGGCAAGTTGTTAAGAGCAGTGAAAAGTTTTTATCGAGGATGTAAGGCATATGTACGTGTAGGAAGAGAGGAAAGTGATTGGTTCTCAGTGAATGTAGGTTTGCGGCAGGGGTGTGTGATGTCTCCATGGTTGTTTAATTTGTTTATGGATGGGGTTGTAAGGGAGTTGAATGCAAGAGTTTTGGAAAGAGGGGCAAGTATGAAGTCTGTTGTGGATAAGAGAGCTTGGGAAGTGAGTCAATTGTTGTTCGCTGATGATACAGCGCTGGTTTCTGATTCATATGAGAAACTTCAGAAGCTGGTGACTGAGTTTGGTAAAGTGTGTGAAAGAAGAAAGTTAAGAGTAAATGTGAATAAGAGTAAGGTTATTAGGTACAGTAGGGTTGAGGGTCAAGTCAATTGGCAGGTACGTTTGATTTGAGAAAATCTGGAGGAAGTAAAGTGTTTTAGACATCTGGGAGTGGATCTGGCAGCGGATGGAACCATGGAAGTGGAAGTGAATCATAGGGTTGCGGAGGGGGCGAAAATCCTGGGAGCCTTGAAGAATGTGTGGAAGTCGAGAACATTATCTCGGAAAGCAAAAATGGGTATGTTTGAAGGAATAGTGGTTCCAACAATGTTGTATGGTTGCGAGGCGTGGGCTATGGATAGATTTGTGCGTAGGAGGGTGGATGTGCGGGAAATGAGATATTTGAGGACAATGTGTGGTGTGAGGTGGTTTGATCGAATAAGTAATGTAAGGGTAAGAGAGATGTGTGGAAATAAAAAGAGCGTGGTCGAGAGAGCAGAAGAGGGTGTTTTGAAATGGTTTGGGCATATGGAGAGAATGAGTGAGGAAAGATTGACCAAGAGGATATATGTGTCGGAGGTGGAGGGAACGAGGAGAAGTGGGAGACCAAATTGGAGGTGGAAAGATGGAGTGAAAAAGATTTTGAGTGATCGGGGCCTGAAAATGCAGGAGGGTGAAAGGAGGGCAAGGAATAGAGTGAATTGGATCGATGTGGTATACCGGGGTTGACGTGCTGTTAGTGGGTTGAATCAGGGCATGTTAAGCGTCTGGGGTAAACCTTGGAAAGCTGTGTAGGTATATATATTTGCGTGTGTGGACGTGTATGTATATACATGTTTATGGGGGTGGGTTGGGCCATTTCTTTCGTCTGTTTCCTTGCGCTACCTCGCAAACGCGGGAGACAGCTATAAAGAAAAAAAAATATATATATATTTTCCCTCTAAGGCCCAGTCCTCTGTTCTTAACGCTACCTCGCAAACGCGGGAAATGGCGAATAGTATGAAAAAAAAAAAAAAAATATATATATATATTTATCCCTGGGGATAGGGGAGAAAGAATACTTCCCACGTATTCCCTGCGTGTCGTAGAAGGCGACTAAAAGGGAAGGGAGCGGGGGGGCTGGAAATCCTCCCCTCTCGTGTTTTTTTTTTTTTTTTTTTTTTTTTTTCCAAAAGAAGGAACAGAGAAGGGGGCCAGGTGAGGATATTCCCTCAAAGGCCCAGTCCTCTGTTCTTAACGCTACCTCGCTATCGCGGGAAATGGCGAATAGTATGAAAAAAAAAAAATATATATATATATATATATATATATATATATATATATATATATATATATATATATATATATTTATAAATTTTGCTTTGTTGCTGTCTCCCGCGTTAGCGAGGTAGCGTAAGTAAATAGAAGAAAGAATGGCCCAACCCACCCACATACACATGTATATACATATACGTCTACACACGCAAATATACATACCTATACATCTCAACGTATACACATATATAAACACACAGACATATACATGTATACGCATGTACATAATTCATACTTTCTGCCTTTGTTCATTCCTATCGCCATGTGAAGGAATAGAGTGAATTGGAACGATGTGGTATACCGGTGTCGACGTCCTGTCAATGGACTTAACCAGGGCATGTGAAGCGTCTGGGGTAAACCATGGAAATTTCTGTGTTGCCAGGATGTTGAAAAGGAAATATGGTTTCGATGCATTATTACATGACAGCCAGAGACTGAGTGTGAACGGATGTGGCCTTTGTTGTCTTTTCCTAGCGCTACCGGGCGCATATGAGTGGGGGAGGGGCTGTTTTTTTCATGTGTGTCGGGATGGTGATGGGAATGAATAAAGGCAGACAGTATGAAGTATGTACAAGTGTATATATATATATATATATATATATATATATATATATATATATATATATATATATATATATATATATATATATATATATATATATATATATATACATATATATATATATATATATATATATATATATATATATATATATATATATATATATATATATATATATATATATATATATATGTATATATATATATATATATATATATATATATATATATATATATATATATATATATTTTTTTTTTTTTTTTTATTATACTTTGTCGCTGTCTCCCGCGTTTGCGAGGTAGCGCAAGGAAACAGACGAAAGAAATGGCCCAACCCCCCCCCCATACACATGTATATACATACGTCCACACACGGAAATATACATACCTACACAGCTTTCCATATTATTTTGTTATTATTTTGCTTTGTTGCTGTGTCCCATATTATTTTGTTATTATTTTGCTTTGTTGCTGTGTCCCGCGTCTGCGAGGTAGCGCAAGGAAACAGACGAAAGAATGACCCAACCCACCCACATACACATGTATATAGATACACGTCAACACACGCAAATATACGTACCTATACATTTCAACCTATACATATGAATACACACAAAGACATATACATATATGCACATGTACATAATTCATAATGTCTGCCTTTATTCATCGCCACCCGGCCACACATGAAATAACAACCCCCTCCTCCTCGTGTGCGCGAGGTAGCGCTGGGAAGAAAACAAAGGCCCCATTCGTTCACACTCAGTCTCTAGCTGTCATGTAATAATGCACCAAAATCACAGCTCCCTTTCCACATCCAGGCCCCACAGAACTTTCCATGGTTTACCCCAGACGCTTCACAAGCCGTGGTTCAATCCACTGACAGTACGTCGAGCCCGGTATACCACATCGTTTTAATTCACTCTATTCCTTGCACGCATTTCATCCTTCTGCATTTTCAGGCCCCGATCATTCAAAATCTTTATAACTCCATCTTTCCACCTCCAATTTGGTCTCCCACTTCTCCTCGATCCCTCCACTTCTGACACATATAACCTCTTTGTCAATCTTTTCTCACTCATTTTCTCCATGTGACCAAAGCATTTCAAAACACCTTCTGCTCTCTCAACCATACTCTTTTTATTACCACACATCTGTCTTACCATCTCACACACCAAATTGTCCTCAAAGATCTCATTTCCAGCACATCCACCTTCTTGCTCACAACTCTATCCATAGCCCACGCCTCGCAACCATACAACATTGTTGGAACCACTATTCCTTCAAACATAGCCATTTTTGCTTTCCGAGATAATGTTCTCAACTTCCACACATTCTTCAAGGCTCCCAGAATTTTCGCTCCCTCCTCCACCCTGTGAATCACTTTCGCTTCCATGGTTCCATCCGCTGCCAAATCCACTCTCAGATATCTAGAACACTTCACTTCCTCCAGCTTTTTTCCATTCAAACTTACCTCCCAATTGACTTGACCCTCAACCCTACTGTACCTAATAACCTTGCTCTTATTCACATTTACTCTCAACTTTCTTCTTTCACATACTTTACAAAACTCAGTCACCAGCTTCTGCAGTTTCTCAAATGAATCAGCCACCAGCGCTGTATCATCAGCGTACAACAACTGACTCACTTCCCAAGATCTCTCATCCACAACAGACTGCATACTTTCCCCTCTTTCCAAAACCCTTGCATTCACCTCTCTAACTACCCCATCCATAAACAAATTAAACAACCATGGAGACATCACACAACTCTGCTGCAAACCTACATTCACTGAGAAGCAATCACTTTCCTCTCTTCCTACACGTACGCATGCCTTACATCCTCGATAAAAGCTTTTCACTGCTTGTAACAACTTGCCTCTCACACCATATATTCTTAATTCCTTCCAAAAAGCATCTCTATCAACTCTATCATATGCCTTCTCCAGATCCATAAATGCTACATACAAATCCATTTGCTTTTCTAAGTATTTCTCACATACATTCTTCAAAGCAAACACCTGATACACACATCCTCCACCACTTCTGAAACCACACTGCTCTTCACCAATCTGATACTCTGTACGTGCCTTCACCCTCTCAGTCAATACCCTCCCATATAATTTCCCAGGAATACTTAACAAACTTATACCTCTGTAATTTGAGCACTCACCTTTGTCCCCTTTGCCTTTGTACAATGGCACTATGCACGCATTCCGCCAATCCTCACTCCCTCACATATACATACCTGTATATTTCAACGTATAGATATATATATATACATACACAGACATATGCATATGTACACCTCTAGAAAATTCATACATTAGGCCTTTATTGAATCCTGTCGCCACTCCGCCACACACGAAATGACACCCCCTCCCCCCGCACGTACGCGGTATAGTGTTAGGAAAAGACAACAAAGGCCACATTCGTTCACACTTTTTTTCTAGCTGTCACGTATGATGCACGGAAAACACAGCTCCCTTTTCTCAATCAGGCTCTACAAAACTTTCCATTTTGCTGTGCGAAGTGAGTGGGTCAGGTAGATTGGTTTAGTAAACAAAGAGGTAGTGAAAGCTTTTTAGAAGATGAAAATCGGCAATGCCGCAGGTTTGGATGGTATTGCAGTGGAATCTATTAAAAAAGGGGATTATTGTGTTGTTGACTGATTGGTAAGGTTATTCAATGGTTCATGGTGAAGTGCCTGAGGATTGGCGGAATGCATTCATAGTGCCATTGTATAATGACAATGAAGATAAAGGTTAGCGTACAAATTACAGAGGTATAAGTTTGTTGAGTATTTTTAGGAAATATTATGGAAGGGTATTGACTGAGACTGTAGAGACATGTAAAGAGGATCAGATTGGAGAAGAGCAGTGTGGTTTCAGAAGTGGTAGAGGGTGTTTGGATCAGGTTTTTGCCTTGAAAATGTATGTGAGAGATACTCAGAAAAATAGATGGATTTGTATGTAGCATTTATGGATCTGGAGAATACATATAATAGGGTGGATAGAGATGCTTTGTGGAAGGTATTAAGAGTATGTGGTGTGGGAAGTAATTTGCTAGAAGCAGTGAAAAGTTTTTGTCAAGAATGTGAGGCATATGTAAGAGTAGGAAGAGAGGAAAGTGAATGGTTCTCAGTGAATGTCGGTTTGCTGCAGGGTTGCGTGATGTATACATGGCTCTTTGATATTTTTAATGGATGGGGTTCTTAGGGAGATGAATACAAGAGTTTTGGAAAGAGGGGTAAGTATGCAGTCTGTTGTGGATGAGAGGCCTTGGGAAGTGAGTCAATTGTTGTTCGCTGTTGATACAGCGTCGGTGGCTGATTCAGGTGAGAAACAGCAGAAATTGGTGACTGAGTTTGGTACAGTATGTGAAAATAGAAAGTTGAGAGTAAATGTGAATAAGAGCAAGGTTGTTAGGTTTAGTAGGGTTGAGGGACAAGTTAAATTGGGGGTAAGTTTGAGTGCAGAAAAGCTGACGGAAGTGAAGTGTTTTAGATATCAGGGAGTGGATTTGGCGGCTGATGGAACCATGGAAGTGGGAGTTAGTCACAGGATTGGGTGAAGGTTCTGGGAGCGTTGGAGAATGTGTGGAAGGCGGGACCGTTCTCTCGGAGAGCAAAAATGGGTATGTTTGAAGAAATAGTGGTTACAACAATGCTATATTGCTGCGAGGTAATGGCTATAGATAGGGTTCTGCGTACGAGGGTAGATGTGTTGAAAATGAAATGTTTGTGGACATTATGTGGTGTGAGGTGGTTTGATCGAGTAATTAATGAAAAGGTAAGAGAGATGTGTGGTAATAAAAAGATTATGGTTGAGAGAGCAGAGAAGGGTGTATTGAAATGGTTTGCTCACATGGAGAGAATGAGTTGGGACAGATTGAGAAATAGGATATATGTGTCAGAGGTGGAGGGAACGAGATATTGGTGACCAAATTGGAAGTGGAATGATAGAGTGAAAAAGATTTTGAGCTATCGGGACCTGAATATACAGGAGGTTGAAGGGCGTGCAAGGAATATAGTGGATTAAAACGATGTTGTTTACCGGGGTCAACATGGTGTTAATGGATTAAACTAGGGCATGTGAAGCGTCTGGGGTAAACCATGGAAAGTTCTGTAGGGCCTGGATGAGGGAAAGGGAGATTTTGTTCCGGTGCATTGCACATGAAAGCTAGAGACTGAGTGTGAAGGAATGTGGCCTTTGTTGTCTGTTCCTAGAGCTACCTCGCGCGCGCGGGGTAGGGTGGTGCTATTTCATGTGTGACGGGGTGGCGACGAGAATGGATGAAAGCAGCAAGTATGGATATGTACAGGTGTATATCTGTATATATCTGTGTATGTATATGTGTATACGTTGAAATGTATAGGTATGTATATGTGCGTATTGGGCGTTTATGTATATACATGAGTATGTGGGTGGGTTGGGCCATTCTTTCGTCCGTTTCCTTGCGCTGCCTCGCTAACGCGGGGGACAGTGACTAAGTATGATAAAGAAAATATGTAATGAAATAATATATAAACATAGAATAAAAGAACGTTAAAATATGAGGGTTAGGTATAACCAAAATCTTTGTAGCCGCATCCAAGTACAGGATCCCAAAGGGCGAGCCACCAACACCTAGCTAAGAGACGCTTTCGCAATTATCATTTGATGAATCATAATTGAGCCCCATATCACCTAATCTTCATCCTCTGGTAGTATTTTTCGGACATGGAGACACGCTTACTTTCCACAAAATCAATAGAAGATAAATGTCGCGCAGGCGCAGATGTGGTTAAAGCATTATATGCCACTGCTGGAAGTGATCTATGGGCACTGGGAGACGCAGTGAAGAATGGCAAGTCAACCAGTAATGCATATAAGTGTTCCTTATCCTCAGAGTGTCGTTGGAAGTTTGTTCTCTCTCTCCCGTGACGGAGATATGTGACTGGTGGGGCAGCCACGCGTGCAGGAAGAGATTACTGACTCCATGATATTGAAGGAAGGAGTGAAGAGTAGGTTACAATGGCAGGAAACGTCCTGCATGTTAGTGGCCTCCAAACTCTAAGCAATCCCATAAAGATCTACATGGAAAGATCAGGTCATCTGGACGTGGATATATCACCGATCAAGTATACCTGGTATTCCCTGTGTATGTCCTGACTAGAATGAACAAAGGGAGAAGCTAGAAAGTCAAGCCCTGGCACTGCTTAGACAGAGCGCAACAAACAGGTATCCTCCACTGACAAGTCAATGCGTGGTGGCTCTGAGGAGCAGTGGCACATTCTGCTCGCAGACCTGACCCGCAGATCGATTTGACTCGGCAAACACGCTCCCTCAGTGGACGAAGAAGGATAGTGACAAACCTTCAAGCAGCATGGATGTGTCACTGTATTTCATACACTAGACAATATGTAGTGTTTTTCCAGTAGGAGGCTGAATGTCCAAATTTCTAGCAGCGAAAAACCGTACACCATCGGACGCACGTTGCAGTGTATGCAAACACGTACGGTCAAACCAGCTGAAACGGGTGACAATTGAAAGGAATGCGCAAAGGCATCTTCCACCCTACGGACAAGGTATGATGAGATAAGGGTGCATGGGTAAGGAGACTCGCTGTGCATTTCCGGGACTATGAAGGCGGTGACAATATTCCCATGAGGTGTATATCCCCTGTGGGCCAGTTAAAAGGGAAAAATGCTTGTATTGTAATGTCAGGCAACAGATGTTGTCGACTAAAGAAACAACCGACACACGGAAGCCGCTTAAATGTGGTCTAGTCACGCAAACTCAGGAATTTCTTAAGCAGAAACATTCCTCGCGCGTGATTAAAGGCCTCACGAATGAGGACACGATTCGGGTGACGGAAAAACTTTCCCGCTACACTACATAAGACTCAGTAAAGGGGAGCGGCCCGCCTATAGCGTGGACGACACTTTTCCGGAGGAAATGGATGACACTTACCCATGATACGAAGATAAGAAAACCAAGACTACTTATAGGACGCGCCATAAACACGTGTCACGATGTAAGAATAATAATAATAATAATAATAATAATATATATATATATATATATATACATATATATATATATATATATACGAATAAAGTGCATATGAACGCGCACCTTCATAGAACATACAAACCTCCAACAGCCAGGATCGAACCCGGGACCTCTGTGCAAGAGGCAGGCATGTAACCGCTAGGCTATGGGACTGTATAATAGGAAACAACTATTCGAAATACTAAGTACTCGAATACCCTTCGTCTCACAATGGTGAGCAACGGGGTCTATACCGCTTATTTCCGAACAGACGCACATAGCCAGCTGATAGCGTTTTACCGAACCTAACTGTACAACGCGGAGGTGTATGAATATGCACTTTATTCGTATTCATATATCTCCGCGTTGTACAGTTAGGTTCGGTAAAACGCTATCAACTGGCTATGTGAGCCTGTTCGGAAATAACCGGTATAGACCCCGTTGCTCACCATTGTGAGACGAAGGGTATTCGAGTACTTAGTATTTCGAATAGTTGTTTCCTATTATATAGTCCCATAGCCTAGCGGTTAGCATGCCTGCCTCTTGCACAGGGGTCCCGGGTTCGATAGTGGCTGTTGGAGGTTTGTATGTTCTAGGATGGTGCGCGTTCATATACACTTTATTCGTATTCATACACCTCCGCGTTGTACAGTTAGGTTCGGTAAAACGCTATCAGCTGGCTATGTGCGTCTGTTCGGAAATAACCGGTATAGACCCCGTTGCTCACCATTGTGAGACGAAGGGTATTCGAGTACTTAGTATTTCGAATAGTTGTTTCCTATTATACAGTCCCCTAGCTTAGCGATTAGAATGCCTGCCTCTTGCACAGGGGTCCCGGGTTCGATCCTGGCTGTTGGAGGTTTGTATCTTCTATGAAGGTGCGCGTTCATATGCACTTTATTCGTATTCATATACCTCCGCGTTGTACAGTTAGGTTCGGTAAAAAGCTATCAGCTGGCTATGTGCGTCTCTTCGGAAATAATCGGTATAGACCCCGTTGCTCACCATTGTGAGACGGAGAGTATTCGTGTACTTAGTATTTCGAATAGTTGTTTCCTATTATACAGTCCCATAGCCTAGCGGTTAGCATGCCTGCCTCTTGCACAGGGGTCCCGGGTTCGATCCTGGCTGTTGGAGGTTTGTATGATATATATATATATATATATATAAATATATATGTATACATATATTTATTTATTTTTATTTATTTTGCTTTGTCGCTGTCTCCCGCGTTAGCGAGGTAGCGCAAGGAAACAGACGAAAGAATGGCCAACCCGCCCATATACACATGAATATACATACACGTCAACACACGCAAATATACATTCCTATACATCTCAATGTACACATATATATAGACACACAGACATATACATATATGCACATGTACATAATTCATACTGTCTGCCTATATTTGTTCCCATCGCCACCTCGCCACACATAGAAAACCAACCCCCTCCCCCCTCATGTGTGCGAGGTAGCACTAGGAAAAGACACCAAAGGCCCCATTCGTTCACACTCAGTCTCTAGCTGTCATGTAATAATACACCGAAAGCACAGCTACCTTTCCACATCCAGGCCCCACACAACTTTCCATGGTTTACCCCAGACGCTTCACATGCCCTGGTTCAATCCATTGACAGCAAGTCGATCCCGGTATAACATTTCATTCCAATTCACTCTATTCCTTGCACGCCTTTCACCCTCCTGAATGTTCAGGCCCCGATCACTCAAAATCTTTTTCACTTCATCTTTCCACCTCCAATTTCGTCTCCCACTTCTCCTCTTTCCCTCCACCTCTGACACATATATCCTCTTGGTCAATTTTTCCTCACTCATTCTCTCCATGTGACCAAACCATTTCAAAACACCCTCTTCTGCTCTCTCAACCACACTCTTTGTATTACCACACATCTCTCTTACCCTTACATTACTTACTCGATCAAACCACCTCACATCACATATTGTCCTCAAACATCTCATTTCCAGCACATCCACCCTCCTGCGCACAACTCTATCCATAGCCCATGCCTCGCAAAAATACAGCATTGTTGGAACCACTATTCCTTCAAACATACCCATTTTTGCTTTCCGAGATAATGTTCTCGACTTCCAAACATTCTTCAAGGCTCCCAGAATTTTCGCCCCCTCCCCCTCCCTATGATTCCCTTCCGCTTCCATGGTTCCATCCACTGCGGAATCCACTCCCAGATATCTAAAACACTTTACTTCCTCCAGTTTTTCTCCATTCAAACTTACCTCCCAATTGACTTGACCCTCAACCCTACTGTACCTAATAACCTTGCTCTTATTAACATTTACTCTTAACTTTCTTCTTTCACACACTTTACCAAACTCAGTCACCAGCTTCTGCAGTTTCTTACATGAATCAGCCACCAGCCCTGTATAATCATCGAACAACAACTGACTCACTTCCCAAGCTCTATCATCAGCAACAGACTGCATACTTGCCCCTCTTTCCAAAACTTTTGCATTCACCTCCCTAACAACCCCATCCATAAACAAATTAAACAACCATGGAGACATCACACACAACTGCCGCAAACCTACATTCACTGAGAACCAATCACTTTCCTCTCTTCCTACACGTACACATGCCTTACATCCTCGATAAAATCTTTTCACTGCTTCTAACAACTTGCCTCCCACACCATATATTCTGAAAACCTTCCACAGAGCATCTCTATCAACTCTATCATATGCCTTCTCCAGATCCATAAATGCTACATACAAATCCATTTGCTTTTCTAAGTATTTCTCACATACATTCTTCAAATCAAACACCTCATCTACACATCCTCTACCACTTCTGAAACCACACTGCTCTTCCCCAATCTGATGCTCTGTACATGCCTTCACCCTCTCAATCAATACCTTCACAAATAATATACCAGGAATCCTCAACAAACTTATACCTCTGTAAGTTGAGCACTCACTCTTATCCCCTTTGCCTTTGTATAATGGCACTATGCAAGCATTCCGCCAGTCCTCAGGCACCTCACCATGAATCATACATACATTAAATAACCTTACCAACCAGTCAACAATAGTCACCCCCTATTTTAATAAATTCCACTGCAATACCATCCAAACCTGCCACCTTGCCGGCTTTCATCGTCCGTAAAGCTTTTACTACCTCTTTTCTATTTGCCAAATCATTTCCGCTAACCCTCGCACTTTGCACACCACCTCGACCAAAATACCCTATATTTGCCACTCAATCATCAAACACATTCAACAAACCTTCAAAATACTCACTCCATCTTCTTCTCATATCACCACTACTTGTTGTCACCTCCACATTATCCCACTTCACTGAAGTTTCCATTTGCTCCCTTGTCTTACGCACTTTGTTTACTTCCTTCCAAAACATCTTTTTATTCTCCCTGAAATTTAATGATAATCTCCCACCCCAACTCTCATTTGTCCTCTTATTAACCTCCTGCACCTTTCTCTTGACCTCCTGTCTCTTTCTTTTATACCTCTTCCACTCATTTGCATTTCTTCGATGCAAAAATCGTCCAAATGCCTCTCTCTTCTCTTTCATTAATAATCTTACTTCTTCATCCCACCACTCACTGCCTTTTCTAATCAACCCACCTCCCACGCTTCTCATGCTACAAGCATCTTTTGCGCAAGCCATCACTTCTTCCCTAAATACATCCAATTCCTCCCCCACTCCCTTTACCTCGTTTGTTCTCACCATTTTTAATTCTGTACACAGTGTCTCCTGGTACTTCCTCACACAAGTCTCCTTCTCAAGCTCACTTACTCTCACCACTCTCATCACCCCAACATTCTCTCTTCTCTTCTGAAAACCTCCGCAAATCTTCACCTTCGCCTCCACAAGATAATGATCAGACATCCGTCCAGTTGCACCTCTCAGCACATTAACATCGAAAAGACTCTCTTTCGTTCGTCTATCAATTAACACGTAATCCAATAACGCTCTCGGGCCATCTCTCCTACTTACATACGTATACTTATATATATCTCGCTTTTTAAAGAAGGTATTCCCAATCATCAGTCCTTTTTCAGGACATAAATATTCAAGCTCTTCACCATTTCCATTTACAACAGAGAACACTCTATGAATACCAATTATTCCCTCAACTGCCATATTACTCACCTTTGCATTCAAATCACCAATCACTATAACCCGGTCGCGTGCATCATAACCACTAAAACACTCATTCAGCTGCACCCAAAACACTTGCCTCTTATGATCTTTCTTCTCATACCCAGGTGCATATGCCAAAATAATCACCCATCTCTCTCCATCAACTTTCAGTTTTACCCATACTAAT
>NC_092226.1:59576694-59578508 GCF_036320965.1 Panulirus ornatus
TTCCGATAGATGCGAAAGTTTGGTCTCCCACTTCCCGTTCGCGCCTCCGTCCGGTTCCCAGGCTTCCGAGGCACTCGCAGCTACGTCGTCGACTTCGTCACACACGGCTACCGCTGGACGTTGGATGATGCAGACTGGCACCTTCGGTTCCAAGGGGGGGAGGATCACAACTGAAATAGGGCTTAAGCATGTTGACGTGGCATAATCTCGGACCTCAGCGCCTATCGGGGGTAGAGACAAGGTAATTTGAGTCTCCTACACTCCGGATAATTGTGTAGGGGCCCTGAAACCGGGCAGCCAAGGGTTGACCTGGTTGCGGTAGTAGAAGCAACACCTCGTCGCCCGCCTCAAACCTTCTCAAACGAGATCGTTTGTCAGGCCATATTGTCCTCCGTTCCTGAGTCTCTCTTGAATGGGCGCGAGACAAATCCTCAGTCTCACCCAGCGAATCTCGTTCGGACTCGAAACTAGCACAGGAGGTATCACACAGCTCCTCACTGACCTCACTCTCATGAAGAGTCTTTAAGTCCGCCGTCTCAAAGGAGGCTACACCAGGGTAGAGGGTATGACACAGCTTCCTCTCGCTAGTCTCAGTCGGGGGGAGTCTTAACTTCCTGCATTTCAACGGCTATGTCCTCAGGCACACGGCCTGCCGTGCCAGCTGTCATAGACCTGGCATCATCGTGGTTGGGGACTAAGTCTGGTACTTCTTCATCAAGCTGCACTGCCTCCGTGGACTCCACCGGGCCTGTAGGCAGCACCGGCATTGGGTTCATCTTCCCACCCGCTAGGTCATTGCCTAACACAAAGTCCACACCTGAGACAGGTAACCTATCTACAACCCCTATGAGAGCATGGCCCGTGAAGAGATCTGTTTCTACCCTCACATCGACTAGTGGAGCTTCCTTGGAACCCGATAGTCCATCCAGCAAGACTCGGTCTCCAAACTCTCCTCGCGGCACCAAGCCATCCAACATCAGGGACTGCAGCGCACCAGAATCCCGTAATACGGTCACTTTTCGTCGTACACCACATCTACTAACATAGCCCTCAGACAGGAACGCATTGTAGTTCCCACAGAACGGATCCTTAATTACGGATTGATTAATACTCTCGCAACCCCTCTTTTTCCTAAGAGCAGGGACAGCCTCACCTACTTTACTAGGTGGCCCTAAAGTTGTGACAAGATTCACCGATCTACTCTTGGTAGAATCTCTGGATTCCTTCACTCGAGCCCAGCAATCCCTCACCTGGTGCCCAGCCTTGCCACAGTGAGAGCAAAACTTTACTTTTTGGGAGTATTTCCCCTGACTTTTATGAGTTACCGGCAAGGTAGCAGATTCAGGTGGGATTACATGACCATTGGTCCTCCCTCTGCCGTCGTAGCCCTTTGAATGCCTGCTCGCGCCAAGTTTGACATCTAACATGTACTCATCTGCTAGTTTCCCAGCCTCCTCAAAATCCTTACTGCCGTACATCACGGGGTAGACCGTCCTTACATTCCTCGAACACAAATAGTTTCAGGACCGATTCAGCATCGATATAAGCTCCCGCGGAGCGTACCCACTGCGCGCCTAACTTGTACTTCTCACAAAAGTAATCCAGGTAGGTTTGATCAGGGCGCTTATGCTTAGCTCGAAATCTGAGTCGGTGTGCTTCCAGACTCAGATAATAAGAATTTATCACTGCCTGCTTAACGACCTCATACTCACCACACTGGTCATCGTTCAACGCGGTGTATGTGGATTTAGCTTTGCCAAAAAGGAGGGGCCGCAAAACTGTCACACAGGCTGACTTCGGCCAAGAGCAGTCAC
>NC_092226.1:59578608-59589516 GCF_036320965.1 Panulirus ornatus
AAGTAGTGATATTATCTATTTAGCTTTTGAAAAGCTCTCGATAGGTTTCCGCATTAAAACTTCTGGAAAAAACTTAAGTCGCATGCATTAATGGTGTTGCACTCCATTCGATAGGAAATTGGTTGATGTCCTTTAAAAAAAGATTTATATTTAAATGGTCAAGCCTCAGATTCGTTAGACGTAATAAGTGGAGTGCCCCCAAAAAAAAACAGCATCGTCTTGGGACCGGTTCTCTTTTTCATATATATTAAAAAATAGAAACATCAATAATAAGATAATGGGCCACTTTTCGCAAAATATCAAAATTTTGGTGTTTCAAACATAGATGGGGAATGTCTACAATAAACCTCAACTTCTACAGCTTCAAATTGACTTAGACAAACTGATAAACGGGTCATAAGTGGCAAATGAACTCTAATAGCAATAAGTGCAGTTTTATACATTTCATTGTTGTTAAAACAGAAATTTTAGCTTCAGCATGAATTCTGTTATACTGCAAAAAGTAAATGAAGAAAAATGTATGAGGCGTGATAATCTCTGGTGACATTATCTAAAACTATATCACTGTATGTTCCTAAATGAGCACGGTAATAACATACTTTTGCACATGGCGTAATCCTATGTGGAAATTGCCATGGAGAGGACTTGTCAAATAGATATCTATATCAACGCACTCATGATGCATGCCTCGGTTACTTTACGTGCTAATTCCTTACATTATTCTTACAATATGATAATTTGCACCTTACTAGGTAAACAATATTACCAAGACCATGAGTGCCCATATTTGATAGCCCCCCCGCCATCCTTTGGGGAGGATGTGATGGGGGGTCAGTAGGTGGCTTTCAGACATTGATGTTGACCCTGGCCCACAGATCAACACGGTGGGGCTGCCAGCATATGATCTCCTCCCCATATGGAGGTTCCAGTAATAATGTATGCACTTATATAAAAAGTATGATACCCCCAACATATCAAAAAACAACTATGAGTCTAGGATACTATACATGTTGATAGATATGAAAGCACTGGCGACCATCTGCTTCTTGTTGACTCCGTCCACGTTTGTTTTAGCGATAACTTATGCACACAATCAGATCACGATTTGTCCAACAATTTTATCATCTTGTATATATATATATATACATATATATATATATATATATATATATTATAATATTATATATATATATCTATATATATATATATATATATATATATATATATATCTATATATATATATTATATTTATAATATATATTTATATATATATATATATACGGGAGAGGGGGCTGGAAATCCTTTACCTCTCATTTCTTTTTTTATTTTCCAACGGAAGGAACAGAGAAGTGGGCCAGGTGAGGATTCACTCAAAGGCCCAGTCCTCTGTTCTTAACGCTACCTCGCTAATGCGGGAAACGGCGAATAGTATGAAAGAAAGAATATATATATATATATATATATATATATATATATATATATATATATATATATATATATATATATATATATATATATATATATATATATACATATATATATATATATATATATATATATATATATATATATGTATATATATATATATATATATGTATATATATATATATATATATATATATATATATATATATATATATCCCTGGGGATAGGGGATTAAGAGTACTTCCGACGTATTCCCTGCGTGTCGTAGAAGGCGACTAAAAGGGGAGGGAGCGGGGGGCTGGAAATCCTCACCTCTCGGTTTTTTTTTTTTTTTTTTTTTTTTTTTTAATTTTCCAAAAGAAGGAACAGAGAATTGGGCCAGGTGAGGGTATTCCCTCAAAGGCCCAGTCCTCTGTTCTTAACGCTACCTCGCTAATGCGGGAAATGGCGAATAGTTTGAAAGAAAAAAGATATATATATATATATATATATATATATATATATATATATATATATATATATATATATATATATATATATATATGTATATATATATATATATATATATATATATATATATATATATATATATATATATATATATATATATATATATATATATTATTATCATTATATATATTTTGCTTTGTCGCTGTCTCCCGCGTTTGCGAGGTAGCGCAAGGAAACAGACGAAAGAAATGGCCCACCCCTCTCCCATACATATGTATATATATACACGCCCACACACGCAAATATTCATACCCATACATCTCAATGTACACATACATATACACACACAGACATGTCCATATATACACATGCACAGAATTCACACTGTCTGCCTTTATTCCTTCCCATCCCCACCTCGCCACACATGGAATAACATCCCCCTCCCCCCTCATGTGTGCGAGGTAGCGCTAGGGAAAGACAACAAAGGCCCTATTCGTTCACACTCAGTCTCTAGCTGTCATGCAATAATACCCGAAACCACAGCTCCCTTTCCACATCCAGGCCCCACAGATCCTTCCATGGTTTACCCCAGACGCTTCACATGCCCTGGTTCAATCCATTGACAGCAGGTCGATCCCGGTATACCACATCGATCCAATTCACTCTATTCCTTGCCCGCCTTTCACCCTCCGGCATGTTTAGGCCCCGATCACTCAAAATCTTTTTCACTCCATCTTTCCACCTCCATTTTGGTCTCCCACTTCTCCTCGTTCCCTCCACCTCCGACACATATATCCTCTTGGTCAATCTTTCCTCACTCATTCTCTCCATGTGCCCAAACCATTTCAAAACACCCTCTTCTGCTCTCTCAACCACGCTCTTCTTATTTCCCCACATCTCTCTTACCCTTACATGCCTTACTGGATTAAACCACCATCCATATATATATATATATATATATATATATATATATATATATATATATATATATATATATATATATATATATATATATATATATATATACATATATCTTCTTTTCTTTTCTTTCATACTATTCGCCATTTCCCGCATTAGCGAGGTAGCGTTAAGAACAGAGGACTGGGCCTTTGAGGGATTATCCTCACTTGGCCCCCTTCTCTGTTCCTTCTTTTGGAAAATTAAAAAAAAAAAAAAATGAGAGGGGAGGATCTCCAGCCACCCGCTCCCTTCCCTTTTAGTCGCCTTCTACGACACGCAGGGAATACGTGGGAAGTATTCTTTCTCCCCTATCCCCAGGGATATATATATATATATATATATATATATATATATATATATATATATATATATTCTTTCCTTCAAACTATTCGCCATTTCCCGCGTTAGCGAGGTAGCGTTAAGAACAGAGGACTGGGCCTTTGAGGGAATATCCTCACTTGGCCCCTTTCTCTGTTCCTTCTTTTGGAAAATTAAAAAAAAAAAAACGAGAGGGGAGGATTTCCAGCCCCCCGCTCCCTCCCCTTTTAGTCGCCTTCTACGACACGCAGGGAATACGTGGGAAGTATTCTTTCTCCCCTATCCCCAGAGATGAATATATATATATATATATATATATATATATATATGTATATATATATATATATATATATATATATATATATATATATATATATATATATATATATATATATATATATACATATATATATATATATATATATATATATATATATATATATATATATATATATATATTTTTTTTTTTTTTTTTTGCTTTGTCGCTGTCTCCCGCGTTTGCGAGGTAGTGTGTGTGTATATATATATATGTATATATATATATATATATATATATATATATATATATATATATATATATATATATATATATATATATATATATATATATATATATATATATATATACACACACACACATTTACACAATTCATACTTGCTGCCCTTATTCATTCCTGTCGTCACCCCGCCACACATGAAATGACAACCCCCTCTCCCCTCGTGCGCGTGAGGTAGCCTTAGGAAAAAGACGTCAAAGGCCACATTCGTTCGCACACAGTCTCCAGCTATCATGTACAATGCACCGAAAACACAGCTCCCTTTCCACATCCAAGGCCCACAAAACTTTCCATGGTTTACCCCAGACGCTTCACATGCCCTGGTTCAACACCATTGACAGCACGTCGACCCCTTTATACCATTCGTTCCAGTGCACTCTATTCCTTGCACGCCTTTCACCCTCCTGCATATTCAGGCCCCGATCGCTCAAAATCTTTTTTGCTCCATCCTTCCACCTCCAATTTGGTCTCCCTCTTCTCTTCGTTCCCTCCACCTCTGAGACATATATCCTTTTCGTCAATCTTTCCTCACTCATTCTCTGCATGTGAACAAATAATTTCAATACACTTTCTTCTGCTCTCTCAACCACACTCTTTTCATTACCAACCATTTCTATTACCCTTTCATTACTTACTCGATCAAACAACCTCACACCACATATTGTCCTAAAACATCTCATTTCTAACACATTCATCCTTTTCCGCACAACCCTATGTATAGCCCACGCCTCGCAACCATATAGCATTGTTAGTACCACTATTCCTTCAAACATACCCATTTTCTCACCTTCCACATATTCTTCAACGCTTCCAGAACCTTCGACCCCTCCCCCACCATGTGACTCACCTCCGCTTCCATTGTTCCATCCGCTGCTAGATTCACTCCCGGATATCTAGAACACTTCACTTCCTCCAGTTTTTCTCCATTCAGTCTTACGTCCTGATAGTCTTGCTCTTATTCACGCTTACTTTTAGATTTCTTCTTTCACACAAATTACTAAATTCAGTCACCAGCTTCCGTACTTCTCACTAAATCAGCCACCAGCGCTGTATCATCAGCATACAACAACTGCCTCACTTCCACAACATACTGCATACTTGACCCTCACTGCAAAACTCTTACATTCACATCCCTAACAACCCCATCCATAAAAGAATTAAACGACCATGGAGACATTACGTACCCCTGCCGCAAACCGACATTCACTGGGAACCAATCACTTTTCTCTCTTCCTACTCGTACATATGCCTTGCATCTTCGATAATAACTTTTCATTGCTTCTAGCAACTTCTCTCACACACCATATGCTCTTGATACCTTCCACAGAGCATTTCTATCAGCTCTATCATATGCCTTCTCCAAATCCATAAATGCTACATACAAATCCATTTGTTTTTCTAAGTATTTCTCACATACATTCTTCAAAGCAAAAACCTGATCAACACATCGTCTACCACTTCTGAAACCACACTGCCCTTCCCCAATCTGAGGCTCTGTACATGCTTTGACCCTTTCAATCAATACTCTCCCATATAATTTCACAGAAATACTCAACAAACGGATACCTCTGTAATTTCAACACTCATCTTTATGCCCTTTCCCTTTGTACAATGGCACTTTGAAAGCATTACGTCAATCCTCAGGCACTTTACCATAAACCATACAAATATTGGATATCCTCACCAAACAGTCAAAAACAAAGTTACCACCTTTTTTAATAAATTCCACTGCAATACCATCTAAACCTGCCGCCTTGTCGGCTTTTATCTTCCGTAAAGCTTTCACTACCTCTTCTCTGTTTACCAAACCATTCTCCCTGACCCTCTCACGTCGCACACCACCTCGACCAAAACACCCTATATCTGCCACTCTATCATCAAATACATTCAACAAACCTTCAATATAATCACTCCAACTCCTTCTCATTTCACCATTGCTTGTTATTACCTTCCCCTTCACAGATGTTCCCATTTGTTCTCATGTCTTTCGCAATCTATTTAGCTCCTTCTAATACCTCTTTAAATTCCCCCTAAAATTCAACATTACTCACTCACACTAACTCTCATTTGCCCTCTTTTTCACCTCTTGCGCCTTTCTCTTAACCTCCTGCCTCTTTCTTTTATACATCTCCCAGTCATTTGTACTATTTCCATGAAGCACACGCCCAACTGCCTCCCTCTTCTCGTTCACTAAAAATCTTGCTTCTTCATCATACTCCTCTCTACCCTTTCTAATCTGCCAACCTCCCACCTTTCTCATGGCACAGGCATCTTTTCGCAAGCTATCACTGCTTCCCGAAATAGATCGCAATCATCCCCCACTCCCCTTACGTCATTTGCTCTCAACCTTTGCCATTCTGCACTCAATCTCTCCTGGTACTTCCTCAAACAAGTTTCCTTTCCAAGCTCACTTACTCTCGCCAATCACTTCACCCCAACATTCTCTCTTCTTTTCTGAAAACCCCTATGAAACCTTCACCCTCGCCTCCACAAGATAATGATAAGATATCCCTTCATTTGCCCCTCTCAGCACATTAACATCCATTAGTGTCTGTTTCACGCGCCTATCAATTAACACGTAATCCATTAACACTCTCTGGTCATCTCTCCTACTTATATATGCATACTTATGTATATCTCTCTTTTCACACCAGGTATTCCCAGTCACCAGTCCTTTTTCAGTAAAGAAATCTACAAGTTCTCACCATTTCCATTTACAATATTCAACAGCCCAGGTACACCAATTATACCCTCAAAACCATATTCCTCACCTTTGCATTCAAATCACCTAACACTAATATCCGGTCTCGTGCGTAAAAGCTGCCAATATAATCATTCAGCTGCTCCTAGAACACTTGCCCCTCATGATCTTTCTTCTCGTGCCCAGGTGCATAGGCACCAATAATCACCCATCTCTTTCCATCAACTTTCAGTTTTACCTATATCAATCTAGAGTTTACTTCCTTATATTCTATCTCATACTCCCAAAACTCCTGCTTCAGAAGCAGTGTTACTCCTTCCTTTCCTCTTGTCCTATCACCAACCCCAGATTTTACTCCTAAGACATTCCCAAATCTTTCTTCCCCTTTATATATATATATATATATATATATATATATATATATATATATATATATATATATATATATATATATATATATATCTTTTTTTTTTTTTTTTATACCTCGTCGCTGTCTCCCGCGTTTGCGAGGTAGCGCAAGGAAACAGACGAAAGAAATGGCCCAACCCCCCCCATACACATGTACATACACACGTCCACACACGCAAATATACATACCTACACAGCTTTCCATGGTTTACCCCGGACGCTTCACATGCCTTGATTCAATCCACTGACAGCACGTCAACCCCTGTATACCACATCGCTCCAATTCGCTCTATTCCTTGCCCTCCTTTCACCCTCCTGCATGTTCAGGCCCCGATCACACAAAATCCTTTTCACTCCATCTTTCCACCTCCAATTTGGTCTCCCTCTTCTCCTCGTTCCCTCCACCTCCGATACATATATCCTCTTGGTCAATCTTTCCTCACTCATTCTCTCCATGTGCCCAAACCATTTCAAAACACTCTCTTCTGCTCTCTCAACCACGCTCTTTTTATTTCCACACATCTCTCTTACCCTTACGTTACTTACTCGATCAAACCACCTCACACCACACATTTATTTATTTATTCATTTTGCTTTGTCGCTGTCTCCCGCGTTTGCGAGGTAGGGCAAGGAAACAGACGAAAGAAATGGCCCAACTCACCCCATACGCATGTATATACATACACGTCCAAACACGCAAATATACATACCTATACATCTCAATGTACACATATATATACACACACAGACACATACATATATACCCAAAAACACAATTCACACTGCCTTTATTCATTCCCATCGCCACCTCGCCACACATGGAATGGAATACCATCCCCCTCCCCCCTCATGTGTGCGAAGTAGCGCTAGGAAAAGACAACAAAGGCCCCATTCGTTCACACTCAGTCTCTAGCTGTCATGCAATAATGCCCGAAACCACAGCTCCCTTTCCACATCCAGGCCCCAAACAACTTTCCATGATTTACCCCAGACTCTTCACATGCCCTGACTCAATCCACTGACAGCACGTCAACCCCGCTGTACCACATCGATCCAATTCACTCTATTCCTTGCCCGCCTTTCACCCTCCTGCATGTTCAGGCCCCGATAACTCAAAATCTTTTTCACTCCATCTTTCCTCCTCAAATTTGGTTTCCCACTTCTCCTCGTTCCCTCCACCTCCGACACATATATCCTCTTGGTCAATCTTTCCTCACTAATTCTCTCCATGTGCCCAAACCATTTCAAAACACCCTCTTCTGCTCTCTCAACCACGCTCTTTTTATTTCCACACATCTCTCTTACCCTTACATTACTTACTCGATCAAACCACCTCACACCACACATTGTCCTCAGACATCTCATTTCCAGCACATCCACCCTCCTGCGCACAACTCTATCCATAGCCCACATAGCCCATAGCCCTCGCAACCATACAACATATATATATATATATATATATATATATATATATATATATATATATATATATATATATATATATATATATGTATATGTATGTTCATTTATATATTCATTATTCATTCATTCATTTATATATTTTGCTTTGTCGCTGTCTCCCGCATTACCGAGGTAGCGCAAGGAAACAGACGAAAGAATGGACCAACCCACCCACATACACATGTATATATATACACGTCCACGCACCCAAATATACATACCTATACATCTCAACGTATACATATATATACACACAGACATATACATATATACACATGCACATAATTCATACTGTGTGCCTTTATTTATTTCCAACGCCACCCCGCAATACATGAAAATAACCACCCCCTCCCCCAAATGTGCGCGAGGTAGCTCTAGGAAAAGAGAACAAAGGCCACTTTCGTTCACATTCAGTCTCTACCTGTCATGTATTAATGCACCGAAACCACAGCTCCCTTTCCACATCCAGGCCAAGCAGAACTTTCCATGGTTTACCCCAGACTTTTCACATCCCCTGGATCAATCCATTGACAGCACGTCGAACCCGGTATATCGTATTATCGTTCTAATTCATTCTATTCCTTGCACGCCTTTCACAGAAAATCTTTTTCACTCCATCTTTCCACCTCCAATTTGGTCTCACACTTCTCCTCGTTCCCTCCACCTCTGATGCATATATCCTCTTGTTCAATCTTTCCTCACTCACTTTCTCCATGTGACCAAACAATTTTAATACGCCCTCCTCTGCTCTCTCCAACACGCGCTTTTTATTTCCACACATCTCTCCTACCCTATTATTACTTAATCGATCAAACCACCTCACACCAAATATTGTCCTCAAACATCTCATTTCCAGCACATCCACAATCCTCCGCACAACTCTATCCATATCCCACGCCTCGCAACCATATAACATTGTTGGAACCACTATTCCTTCAAACATACCCATTTTTGCTTTCCGAGATAATGTTCTCGACTTCCAAACATTCTTCAAGGCTCTCAGAATTTTCGTCCCCTCGCCCACCCTATGATTCACTTCCGCTTTCCAGGTTCCATCCGCTGCCACATCCACTCCCAGATCTCTAAATCACTTCACATCCGCCAGTTTTTCTCCATTCAAACTTACCTCCCAATTGACTTGACCCTCAACCCTACTGTACCTAAAAACCTTGCTCTTATTCACATTTACTCTCAGCATTCTTCTTTCACACACTTTACTAAACTCCGTCACCAGCTTCTGCAGTTTCTCACATGAATCAGACACCAACGCTGTGTCATCAGCGAACAACAACTGACTTACTTCCCAAGCTCTCTCATCCACAACAGACTGCATACTTGCCCCTGGTTTCAGAAGTGGTAGAGGATGTGTGGATCAGGTGTTTGCTTTGAAGAATGTACGTTAGAAATATATGGAAAAGAAAATGGATTTGTGTGTAGCATTTATGGATCTGGAGAAGGCATATGATAGAGTTGATAGAGATGCTCTGTGGAAGGCATTAAGAATATATGGTGTGGGAGGCAAGTTGTTAGAAGCAGTGAAAAGTTTTTATCGAGGATGTAAGGCATGTGTACGTGTAGGAAGAGAGGAAAGTAATTGGTTCTCAGTAAATTTATGTTTGCGGCAGTAGTGTTTGATGTCTCCATGGTTGTTTAATTTGTTTATGGATGGGGTTGTTAGGGAGGTGAATGCAAGAGTTTTGGAAAGAGGGGCAAGTATACAGTCTATTTTGCATGAGAGAGCTTGGGAAGTGAGTCAGTTGTTGTTCGCTGACGATACAGCGCTGGTGGCTGATTCATGTGAGAAACTGCAGAAGCTGGTGACTGAGTTTGGTAAAGCGTGTGAAAGAAGAAACTTAAGAGTAAATGTGAATGTTTGGAAGTCGAAAACATTATCTCGGAAAGCAAAACTGGGTATGTTTGGAGGAATAGTGGTTCCAAGAATGTTTTATGGTTGCGAGGCGTGGGCTATGGATAGAGTTGTTTGCAGGAGGGTGGATGTGCTGGAAATGAGATGTTTGAGAACAATATGTGGTGTGAGGTGGTCTGATCGAGTAAGTAATGTAAGGGTGAGAGAGATGTGTGGAAACAAAAAGAGTGTGGTTGAGAGAGCAAAAGAGTGTGTTTTGAAATGGTTTGGTCACATGGAGAGAATGAGTGAGGAAAGATTGACCAAGAGGATATATATGTCAGAGGTGGAGGGAACGAGGAGAAGTGGGAGACCAAATTGGAGGTGGAAAGATGGATTGAGAAAGATTCTGAGTGATCGGGGCCTGAACATGCCGGAAGGTGAAAGGTGTGCAAGGAATAGAGTGAATAGGAACGATGTGGTATACCGGAGTCGACGTTCTGTCAAAGGATTGAACCAGGGCATGTGAAGCGTGGGGTAAACCATGGAAAGTTGTGTTGGGCCTGGATGTGGAAAGGGAGCTGTGGTTTCGGTGTATTATTACATGACAGCTAGAGATTGAGTGCGAACGAATAGGGCCTTTGGTGTCTTTTCGTAGCGCTACCTCGCACACATGAGGGGGGAGGGGGTCGTTATACCATGTGTGGCGAGGTGGCGATGGGAACAAATAATGGCAGATAGTATGAATTATGTACATGTGTATATATGTACATGTCTGTGTG
>NC_092226.1:59589616-59679616 GCF_036320965.1 Panulirus ornatus
AAGTGGTAGACCAAATTGGAGGTGGAAAGATGGAGTAAAAAGATTTTGTGTGATCGGGGCCTGAACATGCAGGAGGGTGAAAGGAGGGCAAGGAATAGAGTGGATTGGATTGATGAGGTGTACCGGGGTTGACGTGTTGTCAGTGGATTGAATCAGGACATGTGAAGCGTCTGTGGTAAACCTTGGAAAGCTGTGTAGGTATGCATATTTGCGTGTGTGGACGTATGTATATACATGTGTATGGGGGTGGGTTGGGCCATTTCTTTCGTCTGTTTCCTTGCGCTACCTCGCTAACGCGGGAGACAGCGACGAAGCAAAAAAAAAAAAAAAGAATATATATATATATATATATATATATATATATATATATATATGTGTATATATATATATATATATATATATATATATATATATATATATATATATATGTGTATATATATATATATATATATGTGTATATATATATATATATATATATATATATATATATATATATATATATATGTGTATATATATGTGTATATATGTGTATATATATATATATATATATATGTGTATATATATATATATATATATATATATATATATATATATATATATATATATATATATATATATATATATGTGTATATATATATATATATATGTGTATATATATATATATATATATATGTGTATATATATATATATATATATATATATATATATATGTGTATATATATATATATATATATATATATATATATATATATATATATATATATATATATATATATATATATATATATATATATATATATATATATATATATATATATATATATATATATATATATATATATATATATATATATATATATATATATATATATATATATAGCCAGGTAGCGCAATGATACAGACGAAAGTAATGGCCCAACCCACTCACATACACATGTATATACATACACGTCCACCCACGGGAATATACATATCTATACATCTCAACGTTTTTTTTTTTTTTTTTTTTTTTTTTTATACTTTGTCGCTGTCTCCCGCGTTTGCGAGGTAGCGCAAGGAAACAGACGAAAGAAATGGCCCAACCCCCCCCCCATACACATGTACATACACACGTCCACACACGCAAATATACATACCTACACAGCTTTCCATGGTTTACCCCAGACGCTTCACATGCCTTGATTCAATCCACTGACAGCACGTCAAACCCTGTATACCACATCGCTCCAATTCACTCTATTCCTTGCCCTCCTTTCACCCTCCTGCATGTTCAGGCCCCGATCACACAAAATCTTTTTCACTCCATCTTTCCACCTCCAATTTGGTCTCCCTCTTCTCCTCGTTCCCTCCACCTCCGACACATATATCCTCTTGGTCAATCTTTCCTCACTCATTCTCTCCATGTGCCCAAACCATTTCAAAACACCCTCTTCTGCTATCTCAACCACGCTCTTTTTATTTCCACACATCTCAACGTATACATATATATATACACACAGACATATACATATACGTACATGTACATAGTTCATAATGTTTACCCTTATTCATTCCCATCACCACCCAGCCACACATGAAAAACAACCCCCTCCCCCTTTATGTGTGCGAGGAGCGCTAGGAAAGACAACAAAGGCCACATTCGTTCACACAGTCTCTAGCAGTTATGTAATGATACACCGAAACACAACTCCCTTTCCACATCCAGGCCCCACACAACTTTCCATGGTTTACCCCAGACGCTTCACATGCCCTGGTTCAATCCATTAACAGCACGTCAACCACGGTATACCACATCGTTCCAATTCACTCAATCCTTGCACGCCTATCACCGTCCTGCATGTTCAGGCCCCGATCACTCAAAATCTTTTTCACTCCATCTTTCCACCTAAGATTTGTTCTCCCACTTCTCCTCGATCCCTCCACCTCTGACACATATATCCTCTTGGTCAATGTTTCCTCATTCATTCTCTCCATGTCACCAAACCATTTGAAATCACCCTCTTCTGATCTCTCAACCACACACTTCTTATTACCACACATCTCCCTTAACCTATTATTACTTACTCGATCAAACCACCTCACACCACATATTGTCCTCAAAAATCTCATTTCCAGCACATCCACCCTCCTTCGCACAACTCTATCCATAGCCCACGACTCGGAACCATATAACATTGTTGGAACCACTATTCCTTCAAACATACCCATTTTTGCTTTCCGAGATAATGTTCTCGCCTTCCACATATTCTTCAACGCCCCCAGAACTTCGTCGCCTTCCCCACTATATAATTCAACTACGCTTCCATGGTTCCATCCGCTGCCAAATCCACTCCCAGATATCTAAAACACTTCATTTCTTCCAGTTTTTCTCCATTCAAACTCACCTCCAAATTAACTTGTCTCTCAACCCTACTATACCTAATAATCTTGCTGTTATTCACATTTACTCTCAGCTATCTTCTTTCACACACTTTACCAAACTCAGTCGCCAGCTTCTGCACTTTCTCACACGAATCAGCCATAAGCGCTGTATCATCAGCGAACAACAACTGACTCACTACCCAAGCTCTCTCATACCCAACAGAATGCATACTTGCCTCTCTTTGCAAAACTCTTGCATTTACCTCCCGAACAATCCCATCCATAAACAAATTAAACAAGCATGGAGACATCACACACCCCTGCCGCAGACCTACATTCACTGAGAACCAATTATTTTCCTCTCACTACACGTACACATGCCTTGCATCCTCGATAAAAACTTTTCACTGCTTCTAACAACTTGCCTCCGACACCATATATTCTTAATACCTTCCACAGAGCATCTCTATCAACTCTATCATATACCCTCTCCAGATCCATAAATTTCACACACAAATCAATTTGCTTTTCTAAGTATTTCTCACATACATTCTTCAAAGCAAACACCTGATCCACACATCCTCTACCACCTCTGAGCCCACACTACTCTTCCCCATTCTGATGCTCTGTACATGCCTTCACCCTCTCAATCAATAACCTCCCATATAATTTCCCAGGAATACTCAAGAAACTTATACCTCTGTAATTTGAGCACTCACTTTTATCCCCTTTGCTTTTGTACAATAGCACTATGCAAGAATTCCACCAATCCCCAGGTACCTCTCCATGAGACATACATACAGTAAACAACCTTACCAACCAGTCAACAATACAGTCACCCCCTTTTTTGATAAATTCCACTGTTATATCATCCATCCCGTTGCTTACCGGCTTTCATCTTCCGCAAAGCTTTTACTACCTCTTCTCTGTTTACCAAATCATTTCCCCTAACCCTCTCACTTTGCACACCACCTCGACCAAAACACCCTATACCTGCCTCTCTGTTGTCAAACACATTCAACAAACCTTCAAAATACTCACTCCATCTCCTTCTCACATCACCATTACTTGTTATCACCTCCCATTAGCCCCCTTCACTGAAGCTCCCATTTTCACCCTTGTCTTACGCAATTTATTTAACTCCTTCCAAAACATCTTTTTATTTTCCCTAAAATTTTATGATAATTTCTCACCCCAACTCTCATTTGCCCTTTTTTCACCTCTTACACCTTTCTCTTGACCTCCTGCCTCTTTCTTTTATACATCTCCCACTTATTTGCATTATTTCCCCGCAAAAATCGTCAAATTTCTCTCTCTTCACTCTCACTAATAATCTTATTTCTTTGTCTCATCACTAACTACCCTTTCTAATCTGCCCACCTCCCACGCTTCTCATGCCACAAGCATCTTTTGCGCAAGCCATCACCGCTTCCCTAAATACATCCCATTCCTCCCCCACTCCTCTTACCTCCTTAGTTATCACCTTTTTCCATTCTCTACTCAGTATCTTTTGGTACTTCCTCATACAAGTCTCCTTCCCAAGCTCACTTACTCTCACCACTTTTTTCACCCCTACATTCTCTCTTCACTTCTGATAACCTCTACAAATTTTCACCTTCGCCTCCACAAGATAATGATCAGACATCCGTCCAGTTGCACCTCTCAGCACATTAACGTCCTAGAGTCTTTCTTTCGCGCGCCTATCAATTAACACGTAATCCAATAACGCTCCCTGGCCATCTCTCCCCTTTACATACGTGTACTTATGTATATCTCTCTTTTTAACCAGGTATTCCCTATCAACAGTCCTTTTTCAGCACATAAATCCACAATTTTTTCACCATTTCTATTTACAACACTGAACACCCCATGTACACCAATTATTCCCTCAACTGCCACATTACTCACCTTTGCATTCAAATCACCCATCACTATAACCCGGTCACGAGCATCAAAACTATTAACTCACTCACTCAGCTGCTCCCAAAAAACTTGCCTCTTATGATCTTTCTTCTCATGCCTGGGTGCATATGCACCAATAATCACCCATCTCTCTCCTTCAATTTTCACTTTTACCCATATCAATCTAGAGGTTACTTTCTTACGCTCTATCACATACTCCAACAACTCCTGTTTAGGAGTAGTGGTGCTCCTTCCCTAGCTCTTATCCTCTCAGTAACCCCTGACTTTACTCCCAAGACATTCCCAAACCAATCTTCCCCTTTACCCTTGAACTTCGTTTCACTCAGAGCCAAAACATCCATGTTCCGTTCCTCAAACATACTACTTGTCTCTCCTTTTCTCTCATCTTGGTTACATCCACACACATTTATACACCCGAATCTGAGCCTTCGACATATATATATATATATATATATATATATATATATATATATATATATATATATATATATATATATATATATATATATATATATATATATATATATATATATATATATATATATATATATATATATATATATATACCTTCTGGAAGGAGGTAAATAAAGTGCGTAAGACAAGGGAGGAAATGGGAACTTCAGTGAAGGGCGCAAATGGGGAGGTGATAACAAGTAGTGGTGATTTGAGAAGGAGATGGAGTGAGTATTTTGAAGGTTTGTTGAATGCGTTTGATGATAGAGTGGCAGATATAGGGTGCCTGGGTCGAGGTGATGTGCAAAGTGAGAGGGTTAGGGAAAATGATTTGGTAAACAGAGAAGATGTAGTAAAAGCTTTGCGGAAGATGAAATCCGGCAAGGCAGCAGGTTTGGATGGTATTGCAGTGGAATTTATTAAAAAAGGAGTGACTGTATTATTGACTGGTTGGTAAGGTTATTTAATGTATGTATGACTCATGGTGAGGTGCCTGAGGATTGGCGGAATGCGTGAATAGTGCCATTGTACAAAGGCAAAGGGGATAAGAGTGAGTGCTCAAATTAGAGAGGTATAAGTTTGTTGAGTATTCCTGGTAAATTATATGGGAGGGTATTGATTGAGAGGGTGAAGGCATGTACTGAGCATCAGATTGGGGAAGAGTAGTGTGGTTTCAGAAGTGGTAGAGGATGTGTGGATCAGGTGTTTGCTTTGAAGAATGTATGTGAGAAATACTTAGAAAAGCTAATGGATTTGTATGTAGCATTTATGGATCTGGAGAAGGCATATGATAGAGTTGATAGAGATGCTTTGTGGAAGGTATTAAGAATATATGGTGTGGGAGGGAAGTTGTTAGAAACTGAAAAGTTTTTATCGAGGATGTAAGGCATGTGTACGTGTAGGAAGAGAGGAAAGTGATTGTTTCTCAGTGAATGTAGGTTTGCGGCAGGGGTGTGTGATGTCTCCAAGGTTGTTTAATTTGTTTATGGATGGGGTTGTTAGGGAGGTGAATGCAAGAGTTTTGGAAAAAGGGGCAAGTATGAAGTCTGTTGGGGATGAGAGAGCTTGGGAAGTGAGTCAGTTGTTGTTCGCTGATGATACAGCGCTGGTGACTGATTCATGTGAGAAACTGCAGAAGCTGGTGACTGAATTTGGTAAAGTGTGTGAAAGAAGAAAGTTAAGAGTAAATATGAATAAGAGCAAGGATTTTAGGTACAGTAGGGCTGAGGATCAAGTCAATTGGGAGGTAAGTTTGAATCGAGAAAAACTGGAGGAAGTAAAGTGTTTTAGATATCTGGGAGTGGATATGGCAACGGATGGAACCATGGAAGCGGAAGTGGATCATAGGGTGGGGGAGGGGGCGAAAATTATGGGAGCCTTGAAGAATGTGTGGAAGTCGAGAACATTATCTCGGAAAACAAAACTGGGTATGTTTGAAGGAATAGTGGTTCCAACAATGTTGTATGGTTGCGAGGCGTGGGCTATGGATAGAGTTGTGCGCAGGAGGATGGATGTGCTGGAAATGAGATGTTTGAGGACAATATGTGGTGTGAGGTGGTTTGATCGAGTAAGTTACGTAAGGGTAAGAGAGATGTGTGGAAATAAAAAGAGCGTGGTTGAGAGAGCAGAAGAGGGTGTTTTGAAATGGTTTGGGCACATGGATAGAATGAGTGAGGAAAGATTGACCAAGAGGATATATGTGTCGGAGGTGGAGGGAACGCGGAGAAGTGGGAGACCAAATTGGAGGCGGAAAGATGGAGTGAAGAAGATTTTGTGTGATCGGGGCCTGAACATGCAGGAGGGTGAAAGGAGGGCAAGGAATAGAGTGAATTGGATCGATGTGGTATTCCGGGGTTGACGTGCTGTCAGTGGATTGAATCAGAGCATGTGAAGCGTCTAGGGTAAACCATGGACAGCTTTGTAGGTATGTATATTTGCGTGTATGGACGTGTATGTATATACATGTGTATGGGGGTGCGTTGGGCCATTTCTTTCGTCTTTTTGCTTGCGCTACCTCGCAAACGCGGGAGACAGCGACAAAGCGTGGTTGAGAGAGCAGAAGAGGGTGTTTTGAAGTGGTTTGGGCGCATGGAGAGGATGAGTGAGGAAAGATTGACCAAGAGGATATATGTGTCGGAGGTGGAGGGAACAAGGAGAAGAGGGAGACCAAATTGGAGGTGGAAAGATGGAGTGAAAAAGATTTTGTGTGATCGGGGCCTGAACATGCAGGAGGGTGAAAGGAGGGCAAGGAATAGAGTGAATTGGAGCGATGTGGTATACCGGGGTTGACGTGCTGTTAGTGGATTGAATCAAGGCATGTGAAGCGTCTGGGGTAAGCTATGGAAAGCTGTGTAGGTATGTATATTTGCGTGTGTGGACGTATGTATATACATGTGTATGGGGGTGGGTTGGGCCATTTCTTTCGTCTGTTTGCTTGCGCTACCTCGCAAACGCGGGAGACAGCGACAAAGTATAATAAATATAAAAATATAATATATATATATATATATATATATATATATATATATATATATATATATATATATATATATATATATATATATATATATATATATATATGTATATATATATATATACATATATATATATATATATATATATATATATATATATATATATATATATTATATATATATATATATATATATATATATATATATATATATATATATATATATATATATATATATTTTTTCTTTCTTTCAAACTATTCGCCATTTCCCGCGTTAGCAAGGTAGCGTTAAGAACAGAGGACTTGGGCTCTGAGGGAATATCCTCACCTGGCCCCCTTCTCTGTTCCTTCTGTTGGAAGATTGAAAAAAAAAAAACCAGAGGGGAGGATTTCCAGACCCTCGCTCCCTCCCCTTTTACTCGCCTCCTACGACACGCAGGGAATACGTGGGAAGTATTCTTTCTCTCCTATCCCCAGAGATAAACAATATGAAAGATAATTTTTAAAAAAGCAGCCCCAAATCTAAGGGAGTACAAAAGGGGAACTGTCCTCCAAAAGGAATGTTAAGGACCGTATCCTGCTTGCTGGCAGTGTACTTTAAGATAGTCAATAACTGTAAAGGCTGTGGCACCCACTGTCCACATTACTCTTTCACTAAAACTTTGTCTGGATTGATGGTGTATCAAATTCCCTGACACAAAGCCTGAAGATGGAGCTGGAAGTGTCTTAAGTTAGCAACCCAAATGAAAGTTCAGTAAGGTTATGGGTCAAGTGGGGTAGACAGGAGTGTAGAAGGGTGTACATTCAATACTTGCCATGGGTCTGTTTACTTTATGTGATGAAGATATTACTCACAGTGATTACATGACAGAGGACACCTCACCTTCACCAGATCCTGGCTACAACACTGACAATATTGCATAGGTAACAGATTATTGAACATGTTCCAAATTAAGTAACCAAAGTAAGGTTATAAAGTTTAAAGGGGGAAATTGACAGTTTGATTGAATTGAGTTTGAAGAGAGAACCTGAAGGAAGTAGAGTACTGTGTTTCAGATACCTTAGAGTTGTCATGGAAGCGTAAGTTAGCCACAGGGTAGATGTGGAGGCTACGGTCCAGGGTGTACTGAGGATTTTAAGGAAAGAGAGTTTATTGGATGTAAGGCAAAAATGGGTGTCTGATGGTACAGTAGGCTCAACAGTGCTGTAAGGATGCATATATATATATATCTATATATATATATATATATATATATATATATATATATATATATATATATATATATATATATATATATATATATATATATATTTTGCTTTGTCGCTGTCTCCGGCGTTACCGAGGTAGCGCAAGAAAACAGACGAAAGAATGGCCCAACCCACCCACATACACATGTATATACATACACGTCCACACACGCAAATATACATACCTATACATCTCAATGTACACATATATATACACACACAGACATATATATATATACACATGTACATAATTCATATTGTCTTCATTTATTCATTCCCATCGCCACGCCGCCACACATGGAATAATAACCCCCTCCACCCTCATGTGTGCGAGGTACCGCTAGGAAAAGACAACAAAGGCCCCATTCGTTCACACTCAGTCTCTAGCTGTCATGAAATAATGCACCGAAAAGACAGCTTCCTTTTCATATCCAGGCCCCACAGAACTTTCCATGGTTTACCCCAGAGGCTTCATATGACCTGGTTCAATCCATTGACAGCACGTCGACCCCGGTATACCACATCGTTCCAATTCACTCTATTCCTTGCACGCTTTCACCCTCCTGCATGTTCAGGCCCCGATCACTCAAAATCTTTTTCACTCCATCTTTCCACCTCCAATTTGGTCTCCCCATTCTCCTCGTTCCCTCTACCTCTGACACATATATCATCTTGGTCAATCTTTCCTCACTCATTCTCTCCATGTGACCAAACCATTTCAAAAGACCCTCTTCTCCTCTCTCAACCACACTCTTTCTATTACCACACATCTCTCTCACCCTTACATTACTTACTCGATCAAACCACCTCACACCACATATTGTCCTCAAACATCTCATTTCCAGAACATCCACCCTCTTGCGCACAACTCTATACATAGCCCACGCTTCGCAACCATACAACATTGTTGGAACCACTATTCCTTCAAACATACTAATTTTTGCTTTCCGAGATAATGTTCTCGACTTCCAAACATACTTCAAGGTTCCCAGAATTTTTGCCCCCTCCCCCACCCTATGTTTCACTTCCGCTTCCATGGTTCCATCCGCTGCTAGATCCACTCCCAGATATCTAAAACACTACTTCCTCCAGTTTTTCTACATTCAAACTTACCTCCCAATTGACTTGACCCTCAACCAGACAGTACTTAATAACCTTACTCTTATTCATATTTACTCTTAACTTTCTTCTTTCACACACTTTACCAAACTTAGTCAACAGCTTCTGTAGTTTCTCACATGAATCAGCCACCAGCGCTGTATAATCTGCGAGCAACAACTGACTCACTTCTCAAGCTCTCTCATCCACAAAAGATTGCATACTTACCCCTCTTTCCAAAACTCTTCCATTCACCTCCCTAACAACCCCATCCATTAACAAATTAAACAAATATGGAGACATCACACACCCCTGCCGGAAGTCTATATTCACTGAGAACCAATCACTTTCCTCTCTTCCTACACGTACACATGCCTTATATCCTCGGTACAAACTTTTCACTGCTTCTAACAACTTGCCTCCCACACCATATATTCTTAAAACCTTCCACAGAGCATCTCTATCAACTCTATCATATGCCTTCTCCAGATCCATAAATGCTACATACAAATCCATTCCCTTTTCTAATTATTTCTCACATACATTCTTCAAAACAAACACCTGATCCACACATCCTCTACCACTTCTGAAACCACACTGCTCTTCGCCAATCAGATACTCTGTACATGCCTTCACCCTCTCAATCAATACCCTCCTATATAATTTCCCAGGAATACTTAACAAAGTAATACCTCTAATTTGAGCACTGACTTTTATCCCCTTTGCCTTTGTACAATGGCAATATGCAAGCATTCCGCAAATCCTCAGGCACCTCACCATGAACCATACATACATTAAATAACCTTACCAACCAGTCAACAATACAGACACCACCTTTTTTAATAAATTCCATTGCAATATCATCCAAACCTGCTGCCTTGCCGGCTTTCATCTTCCGCAAACCTTTTATTGACTAATTTCTGTTTACCAAATAATTTTCCTTATCCCTCTCACTTTGAACACCACCTCGACCAAAACACCCTATATCTGCCACTCTATCATCAAACACATTCATAAAGCCTTCAAAATACTCACTCAACTTCCCTCTCATATCACCACTACTTGTTATCACCTCCCCATTAGCCCCCTTCACTGAAGTTCCCATTTGCTCACTTGTCTTACACACTTTATTTACCTCCTACCAAAACATCTTTTTATTCTCCCCAAAATTTAATGATACTCTCTCGCCCAAACTCTAATTTGCCCTCTTTTTCACCTCTTGCACCTTTCTCTTGACCTCCTCCCTCTTTCTTTTATACATCTCCCACTCATTTGCATTTTTTCCCTGCAAAAATCGTCCAAATGCCTCTCTCTTCTCTTTCACTAATAATCTTACTTCTTCATCCCACCACTCACTACCCTTTCTAATCAACCCACCTCCCACGCTTCTCATGCCACAAGTATATTTTGCGCAAGCCATCACTGCTTCCCTAAATACATCCATTCCTCCCCACGCCCTTAACCTCCTTTGTTCTCATCTTTTTCCATTCTGCACTCAATCTCTCATGGTACTTCCTCACACAAGTCTCCTTCCCAAGGTCACTTACTCTCACCACTGTCTTCACCCCAACATTCTCTCTTCTTTTCTGAAAACCCCTACCAATCTTAAACTACGCCTCCACAAGATAATGATCAGACATCCATCTAGCTGCACCTCTCAGCACATTAACATCCAAAAGTCTCTCTTTCGCGCGTCTATCAATTAACACGTAATCCAATAACACTCTCTGGCCATCTCTCCTACTTACATACGTATCCTTATGTATATCTCGCTTTTTAAAACAGGTATTCCCCATCACCAGTCCTTTTTCAGCACATAGATCTACAAGCTCCTCACCATTTCCATTTACAACACTGAACACCCCATGTATACCAATTATTCCCTCAACTGCCACATTACTCACCTTTGCATTCAAATCACCCATCACTATAACCCGGTCCTGTGCATCAAAACCACTAACAAACTCATTCAGCTCCTCCCAAAACACTTTCCTCTCTTGATCATTCTTCTCATGCCCAGGTGCTGAAAAAGGACTGGTGACTGGGAATACATAGTTTAAAAAGAAAGATATACATAAGGATACTTATGTAAGTAGGAGAGATGGCCAGAGACCGCTATTGGATTACGTGTTAATTGGTAGGCGTATGTAAGAGAGACTTTTGGATGTTAATGTGGTAAGAGGTGCAACTGGAGGGATGTCTGACCATTATCTTGTGGAGGCGAAGGTGAAGATTTGTAGAGGTTTTCAGAAAAGAGGGGAATGTTGGGGTGAAGAGAGTGATGAGAGTAGGTTTGCTTTGGAAGGAGACTTGTCTGAGGAAGTACCAGGAGAGACTGAGTACAGAATGGAAAAAGGTCAGAACAAAGAAGGCAAGGGGAGTGGGGGAGAATTGGGATGTATTTAGGGAAGCAGTGATGTCTTGCGCAAAAGATGCTTGTGGCATGAGAAGACTGGGAGGTGAGCAGATTAGAAAGGGTAGTGAATGGTGGGAGGAAGAAGTAAGTTTATTAGTGAAAGAGAAAAGAGAGGCATTTGGACGATTTTTGCAGGGAAATAATGGATATGAGTGGGACATGTATAATAGAAAGAGGCAGGAGGTCAACAGAAAGGTGCAAGATGTGAAAAAGAGGACAAATGAGAGTTGGGGTGAGAGAGTATCATTAAATATTAGGTAGAATAAAAAGATGTTTTGGAAGGAGGTAAATAAAGTGGGCAGGAGAAGCGAATAAATGGGAACCTCAATGAAGGGTTCTAATGGGGACGTGATAACAAGTGGTGGAGATGTGAGAAGGAGATGTATTGAGTATTTTGAAGTTTTGTTGAATGTGTTTGATGATAGAGTGGCAGATATAGTGTGTTTTGGTCGAGGTGGTGTGCAAAGTGAGAGGGTTAGGGAAAATTGTTTGGTATAAAGAGAAGAGGTAGTAAAAGCTTTGCGGAAGATGAAAGCCGGCAAGGCAGCGGGGTTGGATGGTTTTGCTGTTGAATTTATTAACAAAGGGGGTGACTGTATTGATGACTGGTTGGTAAGGTTATTTAATGTATGTATGAGTCAAAGTGAGGTGATTGAGGATTGGCAGAATGACTGCATAGTGCCATTGTACAAAGGCAAAGGGGACAAATGTGATTGCTCAAATTAAAGAAGTATAAGTTTGTTGAGTATCCCTGGTGCATTATATGGGTGGGTATTGATTGATAGGTGAAGGCATGTACAGAGCATCAGATTGGGGAAGAGCAGTGTGGTTTCAGAAGTGGTAGAGGATGTGTGGATCAAGTGTTTGCTTTGAAGAATGTATGTGAGAAATACTTAGAAAAGCAAGTGGATTTGTATGTAGCATTTATGGATCTATAGAAGGCATATGATAGAGTTGATAGAGATGCTCTGTGGAAGGTTTTAAGAATATATGGTGTGGGAGGCAAGTTGTTAGAATCAGTGAAAAGATTTTTTCGAGGATGTAAGGCATGTGTACGTGTAGGAAGAGAGTAAAGTGATTGGTTCTCAGTGAATGTAGGTTTCCGGCAGGGGTGTGTGATGTCTCAATGGTTGTTTAATTTGTTTATGGATGGGGTTGTTAGGGAGGTAAATGCAAGAGTTTTGGAAAGAGGAGCAAGTATGAAGTCTTTTGGGGATGAGAGAGCTTGGGAAGTGAGTCAGTTGTTGTTCGCTGATGATACAGCGCTGGTGGCTGATTCATGTGAGAAACTGCAGAAGCTGGTGACTGAGTTTGGTAAAGTGTGTGGAAGAAGAAAGTTAAGAGTAAATGTGAACAAGAGCAAGGTTATTAGGTACAGTAGGGTTGAGGGTCAAGTCAATTGGGAGGTAAGTTTGAATGGAGGAAGTAAAGTGTTTTAGATATCTGGGAGTGGATCTGGCAGCGGATGGAACCATGGAAGTGGAAGTGGATCATAGGGTGGGGGAGGGGGCGAAAATTATGGGAGCCTTGAAGAATGTATGGAAGTCGAGAACATTATCTCGGAAAGCATAAATGGGTATGTTTGAAGGAATAGTGGTTCCAACAATGTTGTATGGTTGCGAGGCGTGGGCTATGAATAGAGTTGTGCGCAGAAGGATGGATGTGCTGGAAATGAGATGTTTGAGGATAATGTGTGGTGTTAGGTGGTTTGATCGAGTAAGTAACGTAAGGGTAAGAGAGATGTGTGGAAATAAAAAGAGCGTGGTTGAGAGAGCAGAAGAGGGTGTTTTGAAATGGTTTGGGCACATCGAGAGAATGAGTGAGGAAAGATTGACAAAGAGGATATATGTGTCGGAGGTGGAGGGAACAAGAAGTGGGAGACCAAATTGGAGGTGGAAGGATGGAGTGAAAAAGATTTTGTGTGATCGGGGCCTAAACATGCAGGAGGGTGAAATGAGGGCAAGGAATTGAGTGAATTGGATCGATGTGGTATAACGGGGTTGACGTGCTGTCAGTGGATTGAATAAGGGCATGTGAAGCGTCTGGGGTAAACCATGGAAAGCTGTGTAGGTATTTATATTTCCGTGTGTGGACGTATGTATATACATGTGAATGGGGGTGGGTTGGGCCATTTCTTTCGTCTGTGTCCTTGCGCTACCTCGCAAACGCGGGAGACAGCGACAAAGCAAAAAAAAAAAAAAAAACAGAACTCGTTCCCTCCACCTCCGACACATATATCCTCTTAGTCAATCTTTCCTCACTCACTCTCTCCATGTGCCCAAACCATTTCAAAACACCCTCTTCTGCTCTCTCAAGCACGATCTTTTTATTTCCACACATCTCTCTTACCCTTACGTTACTTACTCGATCAAACCACCTCACACCAGACATTTTCCTCAAACATCTCATTTCAAGCACATCATCCTCCTGCGCACAACTCTATCCATAGCCCACGCCTCGCAATCATACAACATTGTTGGAACGACTATTCCTTCAAACATACCCATTTTTGCTCTCCGAGATAATGTTCTCGACTTCCACACATTCTTCAAGGCTCCCAGGATTTTGGCCCCCTCCCCCACCCTATGATCCACTTCCGCTTCCATGGTTCCATCCGCTGCCATATATATATATATATATATATATATATATATATATATATATATATATATATATATATATATATATATATATATATATATATATATATATATATATATATATATAAATATATATATATATATATATATATATATTTATCTATTTTGCTTTGTTGCTGTCTACGGCGTTAGCGAGGTAGCGCAAGGAAACAGACGAAAGAATCGCCCAACCCACCCACATACACATGTATATACATATACGTCCACACACGCAAATATACATACCTATACATCTCAATGTACACATATATATACACACACAGACATATACATATATACACATGTACATAATTCATACTGTCTGCATTTATTTATTCCCATCGCCACGCCGCCACACATGGAATAATAACCCCCTCCCCCCTCATATGTGCGAGGTACCACTAGGAAAAGACAACAAAGGCCCCATTCGTTCACACTCAGTCTCTAGCTATCATGAAATAATGCACCGAAAAGACAGCTTCCTTTCCATACCCAGGCCCCACAGAACTTTCCATGGTTTACCCCAGACGCTTCACATGCCCTGGTTCAATCCATTGACAGCACGTCGACCCCGGTATACCACATCGTTCCAATTCACTCTATTCCTTGCACGCCTTTCACCCTCCTGCATGTTCAGGCCCCGATCACACAAAATCTTTTTCACTCCATCTTTCCACCTCCAATTTGGTCTCCCACTTCTCCTCGTTCCCTCTACCTCTGACACATATATCCTCTTGGTCAATCTTTCCTCACTCATTCTCTCATTGTGACCAAACCATTTCAAAAGACCCTCTTCTGCTCTCTCCACCACACTCTTTTTATTACCACACATCTCTCTCACCCTTACATTACTTACTCGATCAAACCACCTCACATCTCATATTGTCCTCAAACATCTCATTTCCAGCACATCCACCCTCTTGCGAACAACTCTATACATAGCCCACGCCTCGCAACCATACAACATTGTTGGAACCACTATTCCTTCAAACGTACTAATTTTTACTTTCCGAGATAGTGTTCTCGACTTCCAAACATACTTCAAGGCTCCCAGAATTTTCGCCCCCCCCACCCCACCCCCCACCCTATGTTTCACTTCCTCTTTCATGGTTCCATCCGCTGCTAGATCCACTCCCAGATATCTAAAACACTCTACTTCCTCCAGTTTCTCTACATTCAAACTTACGTCCCAATGGACTTGACCCTCAACCCTAGAGTACTTAATAACCTTGCTCTTATTCACATTTACTCTTAACTTTCTTCTTTCACACACTTTACCAAACTTAGTCAACAGCTTCTGTAGTTTCTCACATGAATCAGCCAACAGCGCTGTATCATCAGCGAACAACAACTGACTCACTTCCCAAGCTCTCTCATCAACAAAAGATTGCATACTTACCCCTCTTTCCAAAACTCTTGCTTTCACCTACCTAACAACCCCATCCATAAACAAATTAAACAACTATGGAGACATCACACACCCCTGCCGGAAGCCTATACTCACTGAGAACCAATCACTTTCCTCTCCTCCTACACGTACACATGCCTTATATCCTCGGTACAATCTTTTCATTGCTTCTAACAGCTTGTCTCCCACACCATATATTCTTAAAACCTTCCACAGAGCATCTCTATCAACTCTATCATATGCCTTATCCAGATCCATAAATGCTACATACAAATCCATTTGCTTTTCTAATTATTTCTCATATACATTCTTCAAAACAAACACCTGATTCACATATCCTCTACCACTTCTGAAACTACACTGCTCTTCCCCAATCTGATGCTCTGTACATGCCTTCACCCTCTCAATCAATACCCTCCCATATAGTTTCCCAGGAATGCGTAACAAACATATACCTCTAATTTGAGCACTGTCTTTTATCCCCTTTGCCTTTGTACAATGGTAATATGGAAGCTTTCCGCAAATCCTGAGGCACATCACCATGAACTATACATACATTAAATAACCTTACCAACCAGTCAACAATACAGTCACCCCCTTTTTTAATAAATTCCACTGCAATATCATCCAAACCTGCTGCCTTGCCGGCTTTCATCTTCCGCAAACATTTTACTGCCTCATTTCTGTTTACCAAATAATTTTCCTTATCCCTCTCACTTTGCACACCACCTCGACCAAAACACACTCTATCTGCCACTCTATCATAAAACACATTCATAAAAACTTCAAAATACTCACTCTACCTCCCTCTCACATCACCACTACTTGTTATTACCTCCCCATTAGCCCCCCTCACTGAAGTTCCCATTTGCTCCCTTGTCTTACGCACTTTATTCACCTCCTACCAAAACATCTTTTTATTCTCCCCAAAATTTAATGATACTCTCTCGCCCAAACTCTAATTTGCCCTCTTTTTCACCTCTTGCACCTTTCTCTTGACCTCCTCCCTCTTTCTTTTATATGTCTCCCACTCATTTGCATTTTTTCCCTGCAAAAATCGTCCAAATGCCTCTCTCTTCTTTTTCACTAATAATCTTACTTCTTCATCCCACCACTCACTACCCTTTCTAATCAACCCACCTCCCACGCTTCTTATGCCACAAGTATCTTTTTCGCAAGCCATCACTGCTTCCCTAAATACATCCATCCCTCCCCACGCTCTTTACCTCCTTTGTTCACACCTTTTTCCATTCTGCACTCAGTCTCTCCTGGTACTTCCTCACACAAGTCTCCTTCCCATGCTCACTTACTCTCACCAGTCTCTTCACCCAACATTTTCTCTTCTTTTCTGAAAACCCCTACCAATCTTATCCTTCGCCTCCACAAGGTAATGATCAGACATCCATCCAGTTGCACCTCTCAGCACATTAACATCCAAAAGTCTCTCTTTCGCGCGCCTATCAATTAACAAGTAATCCAATAACGCTCTCTGGCCATCTCTCCTACTTACATACGTATCCTTATGTATATCTCAGTTTTTAAACCAGGTATTCCCAATCACCAGTCCTATTTCAGCACATAAATCTACAAGCTCCTCACCATTTCCATTTACAACACTGAACACGCCAGGTATACCAATTATTCCCTCAACTGCCACATTACTCACCTTTGCATTCAAATCACCCATCACTATAACCCGGTCCTGTGCATCAAAACCACTAACAAACTCATTCAGCTCCTCCCAAAACACTTTCCTCTCTTGATCATTCTTCTCATGCCCAGGTGCTGAAAAAGGACTGGTGACTGGGAATACATAGTTTAAAAAGAGAGATATATATAAGGATACTTATGTAAGTAGGAGAGATGGCCAGAGACCGCTATTGGATTACGTGTTAATTGGTAGGCGTATGAAAGAGAGACTTGTGGATGTTAATGTGGTGAGAGGTTCAACTGCAGGGATGTCTGACCATTATCTTGTGGAGGCAAAGGTGAAGATTTGTAGAGGTTTTCAGAAAAGAGGGGAATGTTCGGGTGAAGAGAGTGGTAAGAGTAAGTGTGCTTTGGAAGGAGACTTGTCTGAGGAAGTACCAGGAGAGACTGAGTACAGAATGGAAAAAGGTCAGAACAAAGAAGGCAAGGGGAGTGGGGGAGAATTGGGATGTATTTAGGGAAGCAGTGATGTCTTGCGCAAAAGATGCTTGTGGCATGAGAAGACTGGGAGGTGAGCAGATTAGAAAGGGTAGTGAATGGTGGGAGGAAGAAGTAAGTTTATTAGTGAAAGAGAAGAGAGAGGCATTTGGACGATTTTTGCAGGGAAATAATGGATATGAGTGGGACATGTATAATAGAAAGAGGCAGGAGGTCAAGAGAAAGGTGCAAGATGTGAAAAAGAGGGCAAATGAGAGTTGGGGTGAGAGAGTATCATTAAATTTTAGGTAGAATAAAAAGATGTCTTGGAAGGAGGTAAATAAAGTGGGCAAGAGAAGCGAACAAATGGGAACCTCAATGAAGGGGTCTAATGGGGACGTGATAACAAGAAGTGGTGATGTGAGAAGGAGATGCAGTGAGTATTTTGAAGGTTTGTTGAATGTGTTTGATAATAGAGTGGCAGATATAGGGTGCTTTGGTCGAGGTGGTGTAGAAAGTGAGAGGGTTAGGGAAAATGATTTGGTAAACAGAGAAGAGGTAGTAAAAGCTTTCCGGAAGATGAAAGCCGGCACGGCAGCGGGGTTGGATGGTTTTGCTGTTGAATTTATTAAAAAAGGGGGTGACTGTATATTGACTGGTTGGTAAGGTTATTTAATGTATGTATGAGTCATGGTGAGGTGCTTGAGGATTGGCGGAATGCCTGCATAGTGCCATTGTACAAAGGCAAAGGAGACCAATGTGATTGCTGAAATTATAGAAGTATAAGTTTGTTGAGTATCCCTGGTGTATTATATGGGAGGGTATTGATTGATAGGTGAATGCATGTACAGAGCATCAGATTGGGGAAGAGCAGTGTGGTTTCAGAAGTGGTAGAGGATGTGTGGATCAAGTATTTGCTTTAAAGAATGTATGTGAGAAATACTTAGAAAAACAAATTGATTTGTATGTAGCATTTATGGATCTGGAGAGAGCATATGATAGAGTTCATAGGCATGCTCTCTGGAAGATTTTAAGAATATATGGTGTGGGAGGCAAGTTGTTAGAAGCAGTGAAAAGCTTTTATCGAGGATGTAAGGCATATGTACGTGTAGGAAGAGAAGAAAGTGACAGGTTTTCAGGGAATGTAGGTTTGCGTCAGGTGTGTTTGATGTCTCCATGGTTGTTTAATTTGTTTATGGATGGGGTTTTTAGTGAGGGGAATCCTAGAGTTTTCGAAAGAGGGGCAAGTATTCAGTCTGTTGTGGATGAGAGAGCTTGGGAATTGAGTCAGTTGTTGTTCGCTGATGATACAGCGCTGGTGGCTGATTCATGTGAGAAACTGCAGAAGCTGGTGACTGAGTTTCGTAAAGTGTGTGAGAAAAAAAAGTAGAGAGTAAATGTGAATAAGAGGAAGTTTATTAGGTACAGTAGGGTTGAGGGACAAGTTAATTTGGAGGTGAATTTTAATGAAGAAAGGCTGGAGGAAGTGAAGTGTTTAGATATCTGGGAGTGAATTTGGCAGCGGATGGAACCATGGAAGTGAAAGTGAATCATGGGGTAGGGAAGGGGGCGAAAATTTTGGGAACGTTGAAGAGTGTGTGGAAGTAAAAATATGTACGTTTGAAGGAATAGTGTTTCCAACAATGTTGTATGATTGCGAGGCGTGGGCTATGGATAGAGGTGTGCCGAGGAGGGTGGATGTGCTGGAAATGAGATGTTTGAGGACAATATGTGGTGTGAGGTGGTTTGATCGAGTAAGTAATCATAGGGTAAGAGAGATGAGTGTTAATAAAAAGAGTGTGGTTGAGAGAGCAGAAGAGGGTGTTTTCAAATGGTTCGGTCATATGTCCATGTGCCCAAACCATTTCAAACACCCTCTTCTGCTCTCTCAACCACGATCTCTTTATTTCCACACATCTCTCTTACCCTTACACCTGATCCACACATCCTCTACCACTTCTGAAACCACACTGCTCTTCCCCAATCTGATGCTCTGTACATGCCTTCACCCTCTCAATCAATACCCTCCCATATAATTTACCAGGAATACTCAATAAACCTATACCTCTGTAATTTGAGCACTCACTCTTCTCCCCTTTGCCTTTGTACAATGGCACTATGTAAGCTTTCCGCCAATCCTCAGGCACCTCACCATGAATCAACATACATTAAATAACCTTACCAACCAGTCAACAATACAGTCACCCCTTTCTTAATAAATTCGACTATAATACCATCCAAACCTGCTGCCTTGCCGGCTTTCATCCTCCGGAAAGCTGTTTACCAAATCATTTTCCCTAACCCTCTCACTTTGCACACCACCTCGAAAAAAACACCCTATATCTGCCACTCTATCATCTAACACAGTCAACAAACCTTCAATATACTCACTCCATCTCCTTCTCACATCACCACTACTTGTTATCTCCTCCCTATTAGCCCCCTTCACTGAAGTTCCCATTTGCTCCCTTGTCTTACGCACTTGATTTACCTCCTTCCAGAACATCTTTTTATTATCCCTAAAATTTAATGATACTCTCTCACCCCTACTCTCACTTACCCTCTTTTTCACCTCTTGCACCTTTCTCTTGACATCCTGCCTCTTTTTTTTATACATCTCCCATCCATTTGCATTTTTTCCCGGCGAAAATCGTCCAAATGCCTCTCTCTTCTCTTTCACTAATAATCTTACTTCTTCATCCCACCACTCACTACCATTTTTAATCAACCCACCTCCCACGCTTCTCATGCCACAAGCATCTTTTGCGCAGGCCATCACTGTTTCCCTATATATATATACCTGGGGATAGGGGATTAAGAATACTTCCCACGTATTCCTCACGTGTCGTAGAAGACGACTAAAGGGGACGGGAGCGGGGGGCCAGAAACCCTCCCCTCCTTGTATTTTAACTTTTTAAAAGGGGAAACTGAAGGAGTCACGCGAGGAGTGCTCATCCTCCTCGAAGGCTCAGATTGGGGTGACTAAATGTGTGTGGATATAACCAAGATGAGAAAAAAGTAGAGATAGGTAGTATGTTTGAGGAAAGGAACCTGGATGTTTTGGCTCTGAATGAAACGAAGCTAAAGGGTAAAGGGGAAGAGTGCTTTGGGAATGTCTTGGGAGTAAAGTCAGGGGTTAGTGAGAGGACAAGAGCAAGGGAAGGAGTAGCACTACTCCTGAATCAGGAGTTGTGGGAGTATGTGATAGAGTGTAAGAAAGTAAATTCTAGATTGATATGGGTAAAACCGAAAGTGGATGAAGAGAGATGGGTAATTATTGGTGCATATGCACCTAGGCATGAGAAGAAAGATCATGAGAGGAAAGTGTTTTGGGAGCAGCTGAATGAGTGTGTTAGTGGTTTTGATGCACAAGACCGGGTTATAGTGATGGGTGATTTGAATGCAAAGGTGAGTAATGTGGCAGTTGAGGGAATAATTGGTATACATGGAGTGTTCAGTGCTGTAAATGGAAATGGTGAAGAGCTTGTAGATTTATGTTCTGAAAAAGGACTGTTGATTGGAAATACCTGGTTGAAAAAGCTAGATATACATAAGTATACGTATGTAAGTAGGAGAGATGGCCAGAGAGCGTTATTGGATTACGTGTTAATTAATAGATGCACGAAAGAGAGACTTTTGGATATTAATGTGCTGAGAGGTGCAAGTGTAGGAATGTCTGATCATCTTGTGGAAGCAAAGGTGAGGATTTGTGGGGGTTTTCAGAGAAGAAGAGAGAATGTTGGGGTGAAGAGAGTGGTGAGAGTAAGTGAGCTTGGGAAGGAGACTTGTGTGAGGAAGTACCAGAAGAGACTGAGTATAGAATGGAAAAAGGTGAGAACAAAGGAGGTAATTGGAGTGGGGGAGGAATGGGATGTATTTAGGGAAGCAGTGATGTCTTGCGCAAAAGATGCTTGTGGCATGAGAAGCGTGGGAGGTGGGTTGATTAGAAAAGGTAGTGAGTGGTGGAATGAAGAAGTAAGATTACTAGTGAAAGAGAAGAGATAGGCATTTGAACGATTTTTGCAGAGAAAAAATGCAAGTGAGGGGAGAGGTATAAAAGAAAGAGGCAGGAGGTCAAGAGAAACGTGCAAGAGGTGAAAAAGAGGAAAAAATGAGAGTTGGGGTGAGAGAGTATCATTAAGTTTCAGGGAGAATAAAAAGATGTTTTCGAAGGAGGTAAATAAAGTGCGTAAGACAAGGGAGCAAATGGGAACTTCAGTGAAGGGGGCTAATGGGGAGTTGATAACAAGTAGTGGTGATGTGAGAAGGAGATGGAGTGGGTATTTTGAAGGTTTGTTGAATGTGTTTGATGATAGAGTGGCAGATGTGGGGTGTCTTGGTTGAAGTGGTGTGCAAAGTGAGAGGGTTAAGGAAAATGATTTGGTAAATAGAGAAGAGGTACTAAAAGCTTTGCGGAAGATGAAAGCCGGCAAAGCAGCAGGTTTGGATGGCATTGCAGTGGAATTTATTAAAAAAGGGGGTGACTGTATGGTTGACTGGTTGGTAAGGTTATTTAATGTATGTATGATTCATGGTGAGGTGCCTGAGGATTGGCGGAATGCTTGCATAGTGCCATTGTACAAAGGCAAAGGGGATAAGAGTGAGTGCTCAAATTACAGAGGTATAAGTTTGTTGAGTATTCCTGGTAAATTATATGGGAGGGTATTGATTGAGAGGGTGAAGTCATGTACAGAACATCAGATTGGGGAAGAGCAGTGTGGTTTCAGAATTGGTAGAGGATGTGTAGATCAGGTGTTTGCTTTGAAAAATGTATGCGAGAAATACTTAGAAAAGGGAATGTATTTGTATGTAGCATTTATGGATCTGGAGAAAGCATATGATAGAGTTGATAGAAATGCACTGTGGAAGGTATTAAGAATAAATGTTGTGGGAGGCAAGTTGTTAGAAGCAGTGAAAAGTTTTTATCGAGGATGTAAGGCATGGATCTGGAGAAAGCATATGATAGAGTTGATAGAAATGCACTGTGGAAGGTATTAAGAATATATGGTGTGGGAGGCAAGTTGTTAGAAGCAGTGAAAAGTTTTTATCGAGGATGTAAGGCATGTGTACGTGTAGGAAGAGAGGAGAGTGATTGGTTCTCAGTGAATGTAGGTTTGCGGCACGGGTGTGTGATGTCTCCATGGTTGTTTAATTTGTTTATGGATGGGGTTGTTAGGGAGGTGAATGCAAGAGTTTTGGAAAGAGGGTCAAGCATGCAGTCTGTTGTGAATGAGAGAGCTTGGTAAATGAGTCAGTTGTTGTCCGCTGATGATACAGCGCTGGTGGCTGATTCATGTAAGAAACTGCAGAAGCTGGTGACTGAGTTTGGTAAAGTGTGTGAAAGAAGAAAGTTAAGAGTAAATGTGAATAAGAGCAAGGTTATTAGGTACAGTAGGGTTGAGGGTCAAGTCAACTGGGAGGTAAGTTTGAATGTAGAAAAGCTGGAGGGAGTAAAGTGTTTTAGATATCAGGGAGTGGATCTTGCAGCGGAGGGAACCATGGAAGCGGAAGTAAATCATTGGGTGGGGTAGGGGGCGAAAATTCTGGGAGCCTTAAAGAATGTTTGGAACTCGAGAACATTATCTCGGAAAGCAAAAATGTGTATGTTTGAAGGAATAGTGGTTCCAACAATGTTGTATGGTTGCGAGGCGTGGGCTATGGATAGAGTTGTGCGCAGGAGGGTCGATGTGCTGGAAATGAGATGTTTGAGGACAATATGTGGTGTGAGGTGGTTTGATCGAGTAAGTAATGTAAGGGTGAAAGAGATGTGTGGAAATAAAAAGAGTGTGGTTGAGAGAACAGAAGAGGGTGTTTTGAAATGTTTTGGTCAAATGAAGAGAATGAGTGGGGAAAGATTGACCAAGAGGATATATGTGTCAGAGTTGGAGGGAACGAGGAGTGGGAGACCAAATTGGATGTGGAAAGATGGAGTGAAAAAGATTTTGAGTTATCGGGGCCTGAACATGCAGGAGGGTGAAAGGCGTGCAAGGAATAGAGTGAACTGTAACGATGTGGTATACCGGGGTCGACGTGCTGTCAACGGATTGAACCAGGGCATGTGAAACGTCTGGGGTAAATCATGCAAAGTGTGTGGGGCCTGGATGTGGAAAGGGAGCTGTGGTTTCGGTGCATTATTACATGACAGCTAGAGGCTGAGGGTGAACGAATGGGGCCTTTGGTGTTTTTCATAGCGGTACCTCGCACACATGAGCGGGGAGGGGGTTGTTATTCCATGTGTGGCGAGGTGGTGATGGGAGCAAATAAAGGCAGACAGTATTAATTATGTACATGTGTATATATGTATATGTCTGTGTGTGTATATATATGTGTACATTAAGATATATAGGTATGTATATTGTGTGTGTGTGAACATGTATGTATATACATGTGTATGTGGGCGGGTTGGGCCATTCTTTCGTCTGTTTCCTTGCGCTACCTCGCTAACGCGGGAGACAGCGATAAAGCAAAATAAATATATAAATAAATATATATATATGTATATATATATATATATATATATATATATATATATATATATATTTATATATATATATATATATATATATATATATATATATATATATATATATATATATATATATATATATATATATATATATATATATATATATATATATATATATATATATATATATATATATATATATATATATATATATATATATTTTTTTTTTTTTTTTTTTTGCTTTGTTACTGTCTCCCGCGTTTGCGAGGTAGGGCAAGGTAACAGACGAAAGAAATGGCCCAACCCACCCCCATACACATGTATATACATACGTCCACACACGCAAATATACATACCTACACAGCTTTCCATGGTTTACCCCAGACGCTTCACATGCCTTGATTCAATCCACTGACAGCACGTCAACCCCGGTATACCACATCGCTCCAATTCACTCTATTCCTTGCCCTCCTTTCAACCTCCTGCATGTTCAGGCCCCGATCACACAAAATCTTTTTCACTACATCTTTCCACCTCCAATTTGGTCTCCCTCTTCTCCTCGTTCCCTCCAACTCCGACACATATATTCTCTTGGTCAATCTTTCCTCACTCATTCTCTCCATGTGCCCGAACCATTTCAAAACACCCTCTTCTGCTCTCTCAACCACGCTCTTTTTATTTCCACACATCTCTCTTACCCTTACGTTACTTACTCGATCAAACCACCTCACAACACATATTGTCCTCAAACATCTCATTTCCAGCACATCCATCCTCCTGGGCACAACTCTATCCACAGCCCACGTCTCGCAACCATACAACATTGAAAAAAAAGGGCAAATGAGAGTTGGGGTGAGAGAGTATCATTAAATTTTAGGGAGAATAAAAAGATGTTCTGGAAGGAGGTAAGTAAAGTGCGTAAGACAAGGGAGCAAATGGGAACTTCAGTGGAGGGCGCAAATGGGGAGGTGATAACAAGTAGTGGTGATGTGAGAAGGAGATGGAGTGAGTATTTTGAAGGTTTGTTGAATGTGTTTGATGATAGAGTGGCAGATATAGGGTGTTTTGGTCGAGGTGTTGTGCAAAGTGAGAGGGTTAGGGAAGATGATTTGGTAAACAGAGAAGAGGTAGTAAAAGCTTTGCGGAAGATGAAAGCCGGTAAGGCAGCAGGTTTGGATGGTATTGCAGTGGAATTTATTAAAAAAGGGGGTGACTGTATTGTTGACTGGTTGGTAAGGTTATTTAATGTATGTATGACTCATGGTGAGGTGACTGAGGATTACGGAATGCGTGCATAGTGCCATTGTACAAAGGCAAAGGGGATAAGAGTGAGTACTCAAATTACAGAGGTATAAGTTTGTTGAGTATTCCTGGTAAATTATATGGGAGGATATTGATTGAGAGAGTGAAGGCATGTACAGAGCATTATATTGGGGAAGAGCAGTGTGGTTTCAGAAGTGGTAGAGGATGTGTGGATCAGGTGTTTGCTTTGAAGAATGTATGTGAGAAATACTTAGAAAAGCAAATGGATTTGTATGTAGCATTTATGGATCTGGAGAAGGCATATGATAGAGTTGATAGAGATGCTCTGTGGAAGGTATTAAGAATATATGGTGTGGGAGGCAAGTTGTTAGAAGCAGTGAAAAGTTTTTATCGAGGATGTAAGGCATATGTACGTGTAGGAAGAGAGGAAAGTGATTGGTTCTCAGTGAATGTAGGTTTGCGACACGGGTGTGTAATGTCTCCATGGTTGTTTAATTTGTTTATGGATGGTGTTGTTAGGGAGGTGAATGCAAGAGTTTTGGAAAGAGGGGCAAGTATGAAGTCTGTTGGGGATGAGAGAGCTTGGGAAGTGACTCAGTTGTTGTTCGCTGATGATACAGCGCTGGTGGCTGATTCATGTGAGAAACTGCAGAAGCTGGTGACTGAGTTTGGTAAAGTGTGTGGAAGAAGAAAGTTAAGAGTAAATGTGAATAAGAGCAAGGTTATTAGGTACAGTAGGGTTGAGGGTCAAGTCAATTGGGAGGTAAGTTTGAATGGAGAAAAACTGGAGGAAGTGAAGTGTTTTAGATATCTGGGAGTGGATCTGGCAGCGGATGGAACCATGGAAGCGGAAGTGGATCATAGGGTGTGGGAGGGGGCGAAAATTCTGGGAGCCTTGAAGAATGTGTGGAAGTCGAGAACATTATCTCGGAACGCAAAAATGGGTATGTTGGAAGATATATATATATATATATATATATATATATATATATATATATATATATATATATATATATATATATATATATATATATATATATATATATATATATATATATATAAATATATATATATATATATATATATATATATATATATATATATATATATATATATATATATATATATATATATATATATATATATATATATATATATATATATATATATATATATATATATATATATATATATATATATATATATATTTATATTGCTTTGTCGCTGTCTCCCGCGTTTGCGAGGTAGCGCAAGGAAACAGACGAAAGAAATGGCCCAACCCACCTCCATACACAATGTATACACACACACGTCCACACACGCAAATATACATACCTATACATCTCAATGTACACATATATATACATACACAGACACATACATATATACCCATAAACACAATTGACACTGTCTTCTCCCATTCACTCCCATCGCCACCTCGCCACACATGGTATACCATCCCCCTCCCCCCTCTTGTGTGCGAGGTAGCACTAGGAAAAGACAACAAAGGTCCCAATCGTTCACACTCAGTCTCTAGCTGCCACGCAATAATGCCCGAAACCACAGCTCCCTTTCCACATCCAGGCCCCACACAACTTTCCATGGTTTACCCCAGATGCTTCACATGCCCTGATTCGATCCACTGACAGCACGTCAACCCCGGTATACCACATCAATCCAATTCACTCTATTCCTTGCCCTCCTTTCACACTCCTGCATGTTCAGGCCCCAATCACACAAAATCTTTTTCACTCCATCTTTCCACCTGCAATTTGGTCTCCCACTTCTCGTTCCCTCCACCTCCGACACATATATCCTCTTGGTCAATCTTTCCTCACTCATTCTCTCCATGTGCCCAAACCACTTCAAAACACCCTCTTCTGCTCTCTCAACCACGCTCTTTTTATTTCCACACATCTCTCTTACCCTTACGTTACTCACTCGATCAAACCACCTCACACCACATATTGTCCTCAAACATCTCATTTCCAGCACATCCATCCTCCTGCGCACAACTCTATCCATAGCCCACGCCTCGCAACCATACAACATTGTTGGAACCACTATTCCTTCAAACATACCCATTTTTGCTTTCCGAGATAATGTTCTCGACTTCTACACATTCTTCAAGGCCCCCAGAATTTTCGCCCCCTCCCCCACCCTATGATCCACTTCCGCTTCCATGGTTCCATCCGCTGCCAGATCCACTCCCAGATATCTAAAACACTTCACTTCCTCCAGTTTTTCTCCATTCAAACTCACCTCCCAATTGACTTGACCCTCAACCCTACTGTACCTAATAACCTTTCTCTTATTCACATTTACTCTTAACTTTCTTCTTCCACACACTTTACCAAAATCAGTCACCAGCTTCTGCAGTTTCTCACATGAATCAGCCACCAGCGCTGTATCATCAGCGAACAACAACTAACTCACTTCCCAAGCTCTCTCATCCCCAACAGACTTCATACTTGCCCCTCTTTCCAAAACTCTTGCATTTACCTCCCTAACAACCTCATCCATAAACAAATTAAACAACCATGGAGACATCACACACCCCTGCCGCAAACCTACATTCACTGAGAACCAATCACTTTCCTCTCTTCCTACACGTACACATGCCTTACATCCTCGATAAAAACTTTTCACTGCTTCTAACAACTTTCCTCCCACACCATATATTCTTAATACCTTCCACAAAGCATCTCTATCAACTCTATCATATGCCTTCTCCAGATTCATAAATGCTACATACAAATCCATTTGCTTTTCTAAGTATTTCTCACATACATTCTTCAAAGCAAACACCTGATCCACACATCCTCTACCACTTCTGAAACCACACTTCTCTTCCCCAATCTGATGCTCTGTACATGCCTTCACCCTCTCAATCAATACCCTCCCATATAATTTACCAGGAATACTCGACAAACTTTTTTTTTTTTTTTTTTTTTTTTTTTTTTATACTTTGTCGCTGTCTCCCGCGTTTGCGAGGTAGCGCGAGGAAACAGATGAAAGAAATGGCCCAACCCCCATACACACGTACATACACACGTCCACACACGCAAATATACATACCTACACAGCTTTCCATGGTTTACCCCAGACGCTTCACATGCCTTGATTCAATCCACTGACAGCACGTCAACCCCTGTATACCACATCGCTCCAATTCACTCTATTCCTTGCCCTCCTTTCACCCTCCTGCATGTTCAGGCCCCGATCACACAAAATCTTTTTCACTCCATCTTTCCACCTCCAATTTGGTCTCCCTCTTCTCCTCGTTCCCTCCACCTCCGACACATATATCCTCTTGGTCAATCTTTCCTCACTCATTCTCTCCATGTGCCCAAACCATTTCAAAACACCCTCTTCTGCTCTCTCAACCACGCTCTTTTTATTTCCACACATCTCTCTTACCCTTACGTTACTTACTCGATCAAACCACCTCACACCACACATTGTCCTCAAACATCTCATTTCCAGCACATCCATCCTCCTGCGCACAACTCTATCCATAGCCCACGCCTCGCAACCATACAACATTGTTGGAACCACTATTCCTTCAAACATACCCATTTTTGCTTTCCGAGATAATGTTCTCGACTTCCACACATTTTTCAAGGCTCCCAAAATTTTCGCCCCCTCCCCCACCCTATGATCCACTTCCGCTTCCATGGTTCCATCCGCTGACAGATCCACTCCCAGATATCTAAAACACTTCACTTCCTCCAGTTTTTCTCCATTCAAACTCACCTCCCAATTGACTTGACCCTCAACCCTACTGTACCTAATAACCTTGCTCTTATTCACATTTACTCTTAACTTTCTTCTTCCACACACTTTACCAAACTCAGTCACCAGCTTCTGCAGTTTCTCACATGAATCAGCCACCAGCGCTGTATCATCAGCGAACAACAACTGACTCACTTCCCAAGCTCTCTCATCCCCAACAGACTTCATACTTGCCCCTCTTTCCAGGACTCTTGCATTTACCTCCCTAACAACCCCATCCATAAACAAATTAAACAACCATGGAGACATCACACACCCCTGCCGCAAACCTACATTCACTGAGAACCAATCACTTTCCTCTCTTCCTACACGTACACATGCCTTACATCCTCGATAAAAACTTTTCACTGCTTCTAACAGCTTGCCTCCCACACCATATATTCTTAATACCTTCCACAGAGCATCTCTATCAACTCTATCATATGCCTTCTCCAGATCCATAAATGCTACATACAAATCCATTTGCTTTTCTAAGTATTTCTCACATACATTCTTCAAAGCAAACACCTGATCCACACATCCTCTACCACTTCTGAAACCGCACTGCTCTTCCCCAATCTGATGCTCTGTACATGCCTTCACCCTCTCAATCAATACCCTCCCATATAGTTTACCAGGAATACTCAACAAACTTATACCTCTGTAATTTGAGCACTCACTCTTATCCCCTTTGCCTTTGTACAATGGCACTATGCACGCATTCCGCCAATCCTCAGGCACCTCACCATGAGTCATACATACATTAAATAACCTTACCAACCAGTCAACAATACAGTCACCCCCTTTTTTAATAAATTCCACTGCAATACCATCCAAACCTGCTGCCTTGCCGGCTTTCATCTTCCGCAAAGCTTTCACTACCTCTTCTCTGTTTACCAAATCATTTTCCCTAACCCTCTCACTTTGCACACCACCTCGACCAAAACACCCTATATCTGCCACTCTATCATCAAACACATTCAACAAACCTTCAAAATACTCACTCCATCTCCTTCTCACATCACCACTACTTGTTATCACCTCCCCATTTGCGCCCTTCACTGAAGTTCCCATTTGCTCCCTTTCCTTACGCACTTTATTTACCTCCTTCCAGAACATCTTTTTATTCTCCCTAAAATTTAATGATACTCTCTCACCCCAACTCTCATTTGCCCTTTTTTTCACCTCTTGCACCTTTCTCTTGACCTCCTGTCTCTTTCTTTTATACATCTCCCACTCAATTGCAATTTTTCCCTGCAAAAACCGTCCAAATGCCTCTCTCTTCTCTTTCACTAGTACTCTTACTTCTTCATCCCACCACTCACTACCCTTTCTAATCAACCCACCTCCCACTCTTCTCATGCCACAAGCATCTTTTGCGCAATCCATCACTGATTCCCTAAATACATCCCATTCCTCCCCCACTCCCCTTACTTACATCGTTCTCACCTTTTTCTATTTTGTACTCAGTCTCTCCTGGTACTTCCTCACACAGGTCTCCTTCCCAAGCTCACTTACTCTCACCACCCTCTTCACCCCAACATTCACTCTTCTTTTCTGAAAACCCATACAAATCTTCACCTTAGCCTCCACAAGATAATGATCAGACATCCCTCCAGTTGCACCTCTCAGCACATTAACATCCAAAAGTCTCTCTTTCGCGCGCCTGTCAATTAACACGTAATCCAATAACGCTCTCTGGCCATCTCTCCTACTTACATAAGTATACTTATGTATATCTCGCTTTTTAAACCAGGTATTCCCAATCATCAGTCCTTTTTCAGCACATAAATCTACAAGCTCTTCACCATTTCCATTGACAACACTGAACACCCCATGTAAACCAATTATTCCCTCAACTGCCACATTACTCACCTTTGCATTCAAATCACCCATCACTATAACCCGGACTCGTGCATCAAAACCACTAACACACTCATTCAGCTGCTCCCAAAACACTTGCCTCTCATGATCTTTCTTCTCATGCCCAGGTGCATATGCACCAATAATCACCCACCTCTCTCCATCAACTTTCAGTTTTACCCATATTAATCGAGAATTTACTTTCTTACACTCTATCACATATTCCCACAACTCCTGTTTCAGGAGTATTGCTACTCCTTCCCTTGCTCTTGTCCTCTCACTAACCCCTGACTTTACTCCCCAGACATTCCCAAACCACTCTTCCCCTTTACCCTTGAGCTTCGTTTCACTCAGAGCCAAAACATCCAGGTTCCTTTCCTCAAACATACTACCTATCTCTCGTCTTTTCACATCTTGGTTACACACATATATATATATATATATATATATATATATATATATATATATATGTGTGTGTGTGTGTGTGTGTGTTTCTTTGTTTGTGTGTGTATGTGTGTGTGTAAAAGGAGACAAAAAGTGTGCCTTGAGCTACTGCCCAATTATCCTTATTTCAGAGTCAGGTAAATTGATGGAATAAATAGTGTGAGAAATATTTCCACTTTTCCTGAAGATCACAAATATATAACGGAAAACCTTCACGGTTTCCGCAATAGCAGATCCTATCTGACAAATATGCTGCAATTTCTTAATGTTGAAAGAATTATGACGAAAAAGTACCGTCTGATGTAGTGCATTTATGTTTCCAAGGTGCGTTCAATATAGTTCTTGAAGAAAGACTTTTACACGATCTCAAAGCACATGGGATCGGTGAAGAACTCTGTACGTGGATCAGAGACTGGCTTGCCGGAAGAAAGCAGCTTATATTATTAAACGGCGATGCCTCAGATTGGCAAGACGTAACGAGTTGTGTGGGACCGGGGTCGGTCCTAGGTCCAATTCTTTTCATTATACACAATAATGACCTTGAACTCGGTCTCATATATAAGATCTCCAAATTTATGGAAGACACTAAAGTAGGAGGTAGAGCTGTAAACAGACGGGACAGTGAAATGATTCATAGAGATCTTAACTTACTAGCATAGTGGTCAGACAGATGGTAAATGAAGTTTAATGTAGGCAAATGTAAAGTTATGCACTTTAGAGACAAGAATATCTTACGACTACAAAGTATTCTGAAACTAACTAAAGTAAATGAAGAAAAGGGCCTTGGAGCTGTCATTAGCAACAATCTTAAGTAAACTAAACAGTGTCAAGAAGCAAGTAAAAAAGAGAAACAAAAGTTAAGTGTCTGAGCCAGAAACATAGATTATAAAACACCAGAGAGAATCGTCACACTTTAAGTTCTCTAGTAAGACTACACCTTGAATATGCAGTCCAGTTTTGGTCCCCAAACTATTAAAAAAATCGCGGAAAATTAGAGCAAGTACATAGACACGCGGCAAAATTGACCACATCCCCTAAAAATCTGGCATACGAAGAGAGGTTAAAACGATTAGATCTCTTCTCCCTTCTAAAACATGGACAAGAAAATATGCTACCGGGACAAATGGAATAAAACTGAAAGCAAGAAGATGTAGTACGGACGTGAGAAAAAGCTTCTCTTTCTCTAGCTCTGTTGATTACTGTAATAAGCTACCGTCGGACATATCAAATGCTAAGACCATAAGCACCTTCAAAACTCATTTGTACAAATATCTTATAAATTCTGGTATACTTTGGAAGGAACACCAGATATAGACTGTATAAACGAATTGGTAACGGGGACAGTAAAAGGCAGCAGCGAGGAGTTGGTGATAGCTTAAAAAACGGCTGAGTGGAGCTGCGTTTTCTTGTAAAGTTATTTTTTTTTTTTTACCAGACAACCCAGTCGTGGGCCAGTCAGGTCTCCTGTGGTCTGTCTTTTTCGTGTAAACTCATGTAAACCAAATAAGTCTTTCATTCCTTGTGGAGTCTGGCCATTATCCTCTCTAGTAACGCATTCCTCAACTGGTGAGTCAAAAACCAATCAGACTCCTTGAAACACTGTGAACCTTGTGACAAAACACTTAAAACGCTCTTTACAGAGACTCATTGGTGACATACTGCGCAATCTTGACTCAACTTCGGTCCTACCCCGATTAAAGAGGCATGAGATCATCCGCCCTGTGCCAGACGGGAGTAGCAGCTGGCTGCACCAGGTTACCCCCTACATTCCTCTTTATTGTTCCCCGCGCAACCAGGAAGGGGAAGTAAGGAGGGTTGCGGCAATTATCTGCGACGTGACTTGGCACCTGAAAAAATGAGCAAGTCTTTTACATTAGTATACGCGACAGTCTTTCGCAACATATCCCCCATTATTACATATACAACTGACTATTTGGGAACAGACGTTTCTGCGACCTGGCGCTGGTATGCCCTTGCTATTGCCGGAATGGTATACGTTGTATATGTTGGCTAAGACGGCACCGGCAACTGAGGCCCTAATCAAGGAATCTCGTAAAGGTGGATGAACAGCTGGGCTGACAATGGACTGAATGCGTGATCCAAGTTTCGAACCTATGCATCACGGTCATGGGACTCTACCACCTACACCGCGAAAGTCCATAACATATTACTCGGCCCTTCACAGTGAATATCTGTTATTCACATTACGGAGATTACCACGACCTCAGTCCATAGGGTAGATAGATTACTATGTGGTTTCTGTGTGCACCTTAACCACACCCGGCAGCATCAAGATTAAAAAGCTCGGAGTGATTAGTCTAGTAACCGCACAAATGAACACACGGTTGAGGTTACAATGCAATCTTGACTGCGTTGGCCTCGATTAAATCTTTAAAATGGAGCAGAAAGATGACTCCACTCCCTAACACAGTCTTGTAAGATTCCTTCGGACACGAGGAAATAGAGGTTATCTTATGTACTGTCTTTAACCTATCATCGTCCTCATCCCGCTGCCTTGCCGGCTTTTTTCTTCCGCAAAGCTTTTACTACATCTTCTCTATTTACAAAATCATTTTCCCTAACCCTCTCACTTTGCACACTAACTCGACCAAAACACCCTATATCTGTCACTTTATCATCAAACACATTCAACAAACCTATGAAGTCTGTTGGGGATGAGAGAGCTTGGGAAGTGAGTCAGTTGTTCTTCGCTGATGATACAGCGCTGGTGGCTGATTCATGTGAGAAACTGCAGAAGCTGGTGACTGAGTTTGGTAAAGTGTGTGAAAGAAGAAAGTTAAGAGTAAATGTGAATAAGAGCAAGGTTATTAGGTACAGTAGGGTTGAGGGTCAAGTCAATTGGGAGGTGAGTTTGAATGGAGATGAACTGGAGGAAGTGAAGTGTTTTAGATATCTGGGAGTGGATCTGGCAGCGGATGGAACCATGGAAGCGGAAGTGGATCATAGGGTGGGGGAGGGGGCGAAAATTTTGGGAGCCTTGAAAAATGTGTGGAAGTCGAGAACATTATCTCGGAAAGCAAAAATGGGTATGTTTGAAGGAATAGTGGTTCCAACAATGCTGTATGGTTGCGAGGCGTGGGCTATGGATAGAGTTGTGCGCAGGAGGATGGATGTGCTGGAAATGAGATGTTTGAGGACAATGTGTGGTGTGAGGTGGTTTGATCGAGTAAGTAACGTAAGGGTAAGAGAGATGTGTGGAAATAAAAAGAGCGTGGTTGAGAGAGCAGAAGAGGGTGTTTTGAAATGGTTTGGGCACATGGAGAGAATGAGTGAGGAAAGATTGACCAAGAGGATATATGTGTCGGAGGTGGAGGGAACGAGGAGAAGAGGGAGACCAAATTGGAGGTGGAAAGATGGAGTGAAAAAGATTTTGTGTGATCGGGGCCTGAACATGCAGGAGGGTGAAAGGAGGGCAAGGAATAGAGTGAATTGGAGCGATGTGGTATACCGGGGTTGACGTGCTGTCAGTGGATTGAACCAAGGCATGTGAAGCGTCTGGGGTAAACCATGGAAAGCTGTGTAGGTATGTGTATATGCGTGTGTGGACGTGTGTATGTACATGTGTATGGGGGGGGGTTGGGCCATTTCTTTCGTCTGTTTCCTTGCGCTACCTCGCAAACGCGGGAGACAGCGACAAAGCAAAAAAAAAAAAAAAAAAAAAAAAAAAATATATATATATATATATATATATATATATATATATATATATATATATATAATATATATATATATATATATATATATATATATATATATATATATATATATATATATATATATATATATATATATATATATTGTTACGTTCTTGCCTCCATCCCTTACATCAACGGGTGCATAATCAGCCCATAGGCCCATTAAAATAGGTAACTCTGAAATAACGGCTATTGTTAACACAGATATTTGGTCTAGACAGAGATTCCCTTACCATCTGGCTAGCATATCCTGACAGCTGACGGCCGTGATTTTGTATCTACTTCGGTACTTATTACGTTGGTTAAAACCAAACACAGTGGTAAAAAGTTATGAAAATACATTTCTAATAGCAAAAAAAAATGGCTCTCTCGTAACATAGATAATACAATCTATACTTGATACATAGATATACCTCTATCTTTCTTTACTTAATATCTCTTTGGCAAATCATGTGGCTTCACTCATATAACATAAGGGTCTGAAATGACTGAGATGTATCACATCCTTCCTCTATGGCCATTCAGTGAGAGAGAGAGAGGTTTGACCTTGCCCTTATTCCAGTTTCTATACAAATTCTTCATGTCACCTTCTCTTGTCTCTTACACGTATTTTGTGCTTCCATGATTTGCAATAAATGTGAAATTATTTTACTTTTGATTTGTTTACACTTTAATGAACAAAATCTTAACATACAATGATAAGACTCTCAAAACAGTGTACTGTACACTGGACATATCATTCCTCAAAGAAAACTGAATAAGATATGGAGGATAACTATAACACTTATTGATAAATAGTGGAGATAACTGCAACATCTTCCTCCCAAAAGAGACATGAGTTAGGAACTAGTTGACTCATGACTAACTGGAATACGAGACAATACATCAGGTATAACATTATCCTCTCCTCTTATAAGCATAATTATCAAATTACAATCTTATAACAAAAGAAGCCACCTTGTTAAATGTTGGCTTCCATTTCTCATCTTATGCAAAAATACAAGGGGATTGTGATCTGTAAACACTTGGATCTGCCTACCTACTCGTCTCAGATAAACATGAAAATGATTCATAACTAAAATCAAGGCCAATGTTTCCTTTCCATTAGTACTGTAGGTTTTCTGATAAGACAGAAATTTCTTTGAAAAATTACAAATTGGAAAATCAATATCATCTTTCTCCTGCATTACGATTCCACCAACCCCAAAATCACTCGCATCTGTATACAGTTTAAATGGTCTATCATAATTTGGAGTAGAAAGTATAGGTGTATATACAGGTATCTTTATCAGTTTCTTAAAAGCCTCATCACATTAGTCACTCCGTACAAATTTGACTTTCTTTGATATTAAGTTAGTTAATGGTAAAGCAATGATTGAAAAATCTTACAAAACCCACGATAATATCAAGCCATACCCAGAAATCTCAATAACTCTTTCTTATCTGTAGGTGTTGGGAAGTTTACAATGCTTTCCACCTTAGCAGTGATTAGTTTTACACATCCCTGACCAACAACATAATTTAGATATTCTACAGTTTACCGTTATATTTGCAAATGTTCTTCCCAAGTTTTTGAATACAATGCTGTATTATTTATATATACAAAACAATCTTTAACATCACACAATACTTGACTTACTAATCTTTTGAAAGTACTACCACTGTCTTTCATACCAAAGGGTATCACTTTATACTGGTACAAACTATCCATAGTTACAAATGCAGAAATCTCTTTTGCTCTTTGAGTCAAAGGTACCTCATAATACCCTTTCAATTAGCCTAACTTAGCTACAAATTTAGCATCTCTTATCTGATCAATACAAAATATCCACTCTTGGAATAAGGTGGTAGTCAGCTTTAGTGATTCTATTTAAGACAGCCTTTCTGAAATCAGTACAAAATCTGTATAAAATACCATCAGGATTAGTTATTAGCACACAAAGTGAACTCCAAGGACTATTACTCTATTCAGTCAGATCATTGTCAAGCATATACCGGACTTCTTTTCTCATATCTCTCGTTCTTCGATTCACTCTATAAGGGTGCTACTTGATAGGTGTTACATCGTCAATTTCGACGTCATGCAGCAATATATCAGTTCTCTTAGGAGCATCAGAAAACAAACACCTAAACTCACTCATTATATGATCTCATCTCTTCTCTCAGTTTCTAAACGATCAAGCTTCTTTTTTGAATTATCTAACACATCTGAATCTTTTAACAATTTGTCTTCACATCTCTCCAACTCTACATTCTCACTTCCATTGACATCCTCTGCGTCATCAGACTTAACATGTGCACAATGCACATTTGTAACATCATCATCCTTTGCAGAATTTCTATAATGATAAGGTTTTATCATGCTTATGTGACACAATTGGTTTGGCTTGCGTCTTTCTGGAGTATTCAAAATGTAGTTCAAATCATCCACTTTCCTCACAATAACCCAGGGACCATAAAACCTTGCTTTCAGAGGATTTCATGTCTGAGGCAATAATACCAACACTCGATCACCTGGTTTGAACTCTCTGCTTCTAGATTTTTTGTCATATCATACCTTCATATCTTCTTGACACCCTTTCAAATTTTCTGCAGCAACCTCTCTATCTCTACACAATCTGCTTTTGAAATCTGATACATCCTTCAATAATCCAGTGGAATCAATCTTCCCCAACCATTTCTATTTTAACATTCTCAATGGACCTCTAATTTCATGTCCATATACGACTTCAAATGGACTAAAACCTGAGATTCGTGTACCGAATCTCTAATGGCAAACAATGCTAAAGGCAGACCCTCATCCCAGTCTACTGACAATTACTCACAAAATATTCTCAAAGTATTTTTCAACGTCTGATGAAATCTCTCCACAACACCTCGGATCTGTGGGGGATAAGCATTTGACATCTTATGTATTATATGTAACCCTTCTAATATTTTCTTGAACATTCCTGAAGTGAAATTACTTCCCTGGTCTGACTGTATAATGCTAGGCATATCCACCCAGGAGAAATATTTCACTAACTCTCATGCAGTATTTTTTGAGATGGGTGCTACGTAATGGGACTGCCTCTGGAAATCTGGTAGATGCACACGTTATTGTTAATAAATACTGATTTCCTTTACGTGTTTTAGGTAGAGGACACACAGTCAATTACAATTTTGCTAAAAGGTTTACAAAAAGCAGGAATTGTCTGCAAGATGCTGGCTGTATAGTCTGGCTGGGTTTAACTACTCTCTGACATAATTCACAAGTCTTCCAATACTGGGACACATCTTTCTTCATATTTGGCCAATAAAAATGAATTGATATTCTATCATTTTTCTTCCTAGCCCCCAAATGTCCAGACAAACAAGATCTATGAGATAGAGCATTTACATGTACCCTAAACTTCTTTGGAACAACAATTTGCTTTCTGGCCTCCCAGTGATCAGATGCTGGAACATAAGCAGGCCTCCATTTTCTCATTAACACACCATTCCATACATAAAATCCAACTGCTACATCACTCTCATTCCCATTTCTGGCAGCTTCACTCCAACTTTCTTTCAAACTCTCATCACCCTTCTATAACTATGTCAACTCTTCCTTGTCCACAACAAAATCCGGAAATACATCAATTTCTAATTCCACATTGCTCTTCTCATTTCCAGTTTCTATTGTATTATTTCTAGTTACATACTCTTCATTAGATTATTCACCTAATTCATAATCAACCTGTTCTTCTCCCTTTAACCTGGTCACAACACAAGCTGGATAAACAATTTCACTACACTCTCCACTATCATGAGACTGATTCTCTACAGTTTTATCTGTCATGTGGTTCAACTTTACAATAGTATCTACATCTAATGGATTACTACTTAGGCTCTGAGACTAATTTGTCAGTCAAATCATTCCCCAATAGCATGCGTACTCTAGATATAGGAAATTCCTCAAATATCCCAACCTTTACTGGACCACATACAAATCCACTCCCAAGATGCATATAATACAATGGGATAGACTTGCCTAACCATAACTCTTTAACATTTGTTTTTTTTTTCAGAGTAAGACTCTTTTGTCCACTCTAATACATCTTTCAGAATTAAACTCTGACTAGCTCCAGTATCCCTCAATATTTAAATTTTCTTCTCAGGACTACCTTTAATTCCAGCCTTTCCTTCAGTAATATATAGCACATAAATTGCACATTTTGGTTTACTCATTACTTCTTACCTCACTAATATCATGTTTCTCTTCCCAAGCAACATCTAATCCTACAGTGTTTAGTGATTTTTGACAATGCTATTTACCATGACCAAATTCTCCACTCCTCAAACATTGTCTTAATTCCTTCTATTACTGTTTTGAATGATGTGAATATTTATACGATTTGTCACAATTCTGTCTATTATTCTGTGTTATCATACTTTGTCTCAATGCTATTGCTTTCTTACAATATTTTTAGCTATTTCTAACTGGTTGGCTATCCTGGCTACTTCCGTCATATTTGTCACTCTACTCTTACATATTCCAATATATATCAGGTTGTGAGGCACTTTTAAACTGTTTCAACAGGATCAGTTGTCTCTAATTTTCCATTGTCTCTGCTTTTTCAGATTTACACCATCTATCAAATGTCATTCCACATTCTCTAGCCATCTCCAGATGAGTTCGCCCACAAATTTTCTTGACGTCCTTAAACCTTCTCCTGTTTGCTTCTGCGTCCAATTCCACAGTTTTTAATACTGCTTCCTTAACAGCCTTATAATCTACCGATTCCATTAAACTAAGACACGCATACGCCTCTCTAGCCTTACCCTTAAATTTACTCTGCACCAACATGGCCCAGTCAATTTCATCCCATTCTTTGATAGTTGCAAGTTTTTCAAACTGAATAAAGAAGTGCTCAGCTTCTCAAATGTCATGTAACTGACTAACTCTATCATTCTTATCTCCAATTCTTCTTGTACCTGCCCTTTCCTCTATTTCTAGTTGTCTAAGCCTTTCTTCTTTATCAGCCTTGATTCTCCCTTTTTCTATTTTTGCCTGTATTCTCTACTTTTCTGCTTCTGCCTCTATTCTCTCCTTTACTGCTTCTGCCTATACTCCCTCCTTTTCAGCCTCTATTCGCATTTTCTTAAGCCCAAATTCTAATCTTGATTTCTCCATTGCAACCTTTCCACTACTATCAACATCTTGAGGTTCCTCCAATATTGATAGGGACGCCAACTAATCAATCAATTCTCTCTGCATGTCACTTTTGACAAGCAGAGAAATTCCATAATCAACTGCCACCTGGTTCAGTTCATCGTTATTACACTGATACAGAAAATGTATATCCTGGGTTTCAATAAACTTCTTAACGTTATCTGCCATGTTTAAACACACTATATTTACAAGGATGAACACTTACTTGTTTAGAGAAATCTCCTCCATATATTTCAAGAAAGCACAGTAGAATACTAACCCACAACACTTCGGACAGCTTGAATTACAAGGCTCCACAATTTCAGCTCCCTAGTCTGTGTTTTTACATATTCATATCCTGGACAGCAGGCTTTCACATATTCAGCTCTTTAACGGCAAGTTTCACTGTTCAAGATCCTGGACTGGATCCCATGTTACGTTCTTGCCTCCACCCCTGACATCAAAGGGTGCATAATCAGCCCATAGGCCTATTAAAACAAATATCTCTGAGATAACGGCTTCTGTTAACAGAGAGGTTTGGGCAAGACACAAATTCCTTACCATCTGGCTAGCATCTACTGACAGCTGACGTAACTTTTGCTACTTGTTACGTTGGTTGAATACCAACACAGTGGTAAAAAGTTAAAGGAATATATTTCTAACAACAAAAATAAACATGGCTCTCTCGTGACATAAATAATACAATTTATACTTCATTATATTCTCCGTCACTATATTTTTGTATATGCAGGGATAACCGCAGTTACTTGGCAGATTTCATTGTCTTGATCTCAACGATATCATCAAAATGTTCGTCCTCACAAGATCTGTCGACCATCTGGTAAAGGAGGGGTTGGGGATGATGCCCCACGATGTCCCTCTCATTCAACGCGTAGAGCAGCAGATACGCCTCGCTCCTCGCTGCCTTCAGAATAACTACCCGTTCAGCTTTATTTCCTTCTTTGAGGATGGCAAGATAGATAAATCCGCCCCTGTTCTCAGTGCAGATGAACGTGATCTCGTCATACGTCCCGAGCTCGATGTTGTGCGAAGCATAAAGACGCTGGGGAAGGGAGGGAACGGAAGTGTGAACTTAGTGTACTTCATTGGTCATACAACGGTTATGAAGACACTCCTCAAGGGAGTAGACATTCCTGGATTACTGAAAGAAATCAGAATTTAGCGTGAGCTAGCAGGCGCTGGAGGAGCCCCCAAGATACATGGACTGAGCCTGGTGCCTGCCAGGGTGATAATGACCTACACTGGCCAGGCTTACGACCGGTATATAAAGAAATGTACGCAGCAGGAAGCAGTCCGGACGTTCATCTTCGTGGCACACAAACTTAAGGAAATCCACAAGAAGGCTTACGCCCACAATGACCACAAACAGAACAACATATCTATTGGCGTTTCCAAGGTCGTTGACATCCACATCATCGAGTACAGCCTCAGCACCAGGCTTGGAGAAGTCCTCCGGCCCTCCGGCGAACGAAGTATTAGACTCCCCTGGTATGCACCCGAGTTGTACGCAGCAAAGCTATCTACTCCAGCAAGCGACGTCTATTCATTTGGTGAAGTCATTGCCAACGTCGGCAAAAGTGTCTACAACCCTAACATTAATGATGCTCTGACCGTGCATCGGATGTTTGCCAACAAGGAGCGTCCCGCAGACCGACCCACCCTCAGCGTCCTGATTAAACAGCTGAGAGTTATCGCTGAAGCTGCCGACGTTATGTGCCTGAGGGGACGGGCAAGATTCCCTCAGCACCAAGCTGGATGAATGCCACTTTCTATACTAGATTATATCATATGGTTATAGGATATTGTTTATGCTATAAAGTGGAAATCATTCTGGTTATGTTGTACTAGAGGTCAGTAATGTATAGTTATAGAGTGTAGTAGGTAAAATGAAAAACAGAAATTAATCTCTTAACTCAAAAGGAGAAAGAAAAATATAATTTTCTTAATTCTCGTCTTATCTTTCCTCAATACTGCACTCACTCTTACCACTGTACTCTTGATTTCCTCACTCTTTCCATATGTCTAAACCATTTCTACGTACCCTATTCTGCTCTCTCAACCATACTCTTTTTATTTCCACACTTCTCTCTTATCCTTTCATTACTTAGTCGATCAAACCACCCCACACCACATATTGTCCTCAAACATTTCATTTCCAACACATCCGCTCTCCTCCGTACAACCCTATCTATATATATATATGTAGAACCTTCACTTCACCGTGAAGAGATGTATGCACAATCACCACTGGAAAGAGAAAAAAAAAAAACGGTGAATACTTTCGTTTAATTCATCCTCAGACACCCTCATCTTCTCTACATTCTCACCTACAATAGACCCCTTCATCTCCACTACACACTTAGTCCACTCATCTTTTTCTTTGTCTAGAGCTGAGCTTACTCTCTCGTAAAACTCTCAGAGGTTAGTTGTACATGAGCTCTTCTTTCTAAAACAATACAGTCTCACATTTAGAAAGCTACTTCTCAGGAGAAAGTCATCCACATGCTTTCTAATAATATATTCCAGAACCTTACATAAAACACTCGTTGGTTAGAATGCTCCATTGTTCAGCACCTGTTCCCTGTCCCGTTTCTTCTATATAGGGATGATGTTCGCCCTTTTCCATTCCTTTGATACTATGCCTCTGTCCAGTGGCATACTGAACATTAATTCAAGTGGCATATTAAGCGTATCTGCAAACCTCTTTAGCACATATGAAATCTCATCAGGACTATAAGCCTTTTATGGGTCAGGTCCTTTAAGTATCATGTAACTATCTTTTGTATATATCTCAACGATTTTCAAAACCTGCTCCCCATCCTATCTCACTAATGCTGGGGATGTAGTTTTCTACAGTGAAAACACTTTTGAAAATGTAATTCAGTTCCTCACATATCCCTACGTGACCTTATACACGATATCCCTCCCATACACTTAGCACGATTAGCTGCACCTTACCAGACAACAGACTTTTGATGGATTTATGGATTAGTTTGGTATCTCCAGCTGCCTTGTCCATGTTATGTTTTTCAGTTTCTTTGTTCCCATTTTCTTATCCTTCTGTAATCGTTCCTTGCTTTCTTATGCCTTTCTAATGCTAGCCGGTGAGAGGGGCGTATATAAATTCGCCATTGCACAATTCAAGAACGCTTTGCTTTTTGAACCCTTTTATTAAACTATTTCTTTCCCCTTTTTACCATTCCCTCTATACTTGAGGCTTGAGGTACTGCCTCACTGTAAATTGCACAGAACCTCTCAACGCGACGCCTATGATCTTGGCTACTGAATCTCATTTCCCAATCTACGTTACCATAGATATCATTAAGGATTGTGTATTTTCCACTGTTATGTATCATCTTTGTATTTTCAGTCTCACCTCTGCTCTTTTAATGTCCTCCTTAAACACACCTTCAAACTTGAGCATTGCATGAATAGTTCTTTCAACCGTTGTATAATGTTTTCAATATCCATGCAAGTATAAGCGAGGTTAAGATCCAGTAATGATGGGCTGTGTGTGTGTGTGTGTGTGTGTGTGTGTGTGTGTGTGTGTGTGTGTGTGTGTGTGTGTGTGTGTGCGTGAATAATTAGAAAAAACAACTTTATCAAAAAGAGTAATTATTCAAATCTACCTCCCGAAGATGACGGATACGCGAGAAGTATCGGTATGACGTCATTTCAGAGTTTGTCTGAGGGAAAGTTCATATGATGTGACCATGTAATCTGTTGAGGCGCAGCTGGCAGCGGTGTGAAATGTCCCGTCCTCAGACTTGCTCCAGATGATCTTCCAGTACCAGCATCATTACCTGTCAGTAGAGGATCCTCTTGAGGGCAGGTTATCATACCAAAGATGGCGGGGGTCTACATTGCCACAGGTGTCAAGTTTACTGTTTAAGAGTCTGAGTTTATAAAGAAATCTCTGGAGAGTTTTTATGTAGTAACGCAAAGACCAGGCTTCCAAAAGTAACCTCATTAGGTATAAGAGTAATCATTAGGTGTTATATGTCTAAAGTATTAGAGTGAGAAATCCTTTATGAACTCCATATGCATCCAGCTTAATAGGGAAAATGGTATATATTGACCAGGATAGCTCGTCGTATATAGTCAGGTTAAGGCTGGAGCACCAATGATGCTTTCTGTTTTGATCTTGTCGTTTGGAGGGATTTGTACTTTCTTGGTGCCGTTGATACTATCTCTTCCGGTGTTCTATTCATTTCTGTCCAGTGAGGAGGGAGTACAGTGTGTGTTCTGTACCCAAAAAGCCTCTGTCTTTCTCATAGGCAGTGGATGGTGGGTAGCCACAGACAAGTGATGTATATTTCCCACTACCCTCCTGGACATCGAGAGGGTTAGTGTCGCCGGTACATTAAGCTTGCAATTCCACTGGATGTTAAGTGTCACTCCTTTGGTCCAGATAGCTTTATCTTTTCTTTCTGTCTAACACACACGCAGTATGCTGGCATTCAGTCTATATGCATGCAATCATATACGTAGCATTTGACAACAAATAACTCGCACGACTCGCTCTCTGTAACCCTATATTTTCCTAGAGTGCGCTCTACGCGTGAGCCCTAACTTTTGGCACTCGTATGTAAATTAGTATTCTCTCTCTCTCTCTCTCTCTCTCTCTCTCTCTCTCTCTCTCTCTCTCTCTCTCTCTCTCTCTCTCTCTCTGGTTGAAATATCTTAGTGTTTATGGAGCACATATCTTTTTCCCAGGGACCCCATCTACTCCTTACGAGGAAGCAGGGTTCATTTTTTCTTCTGGAGAGGAACCCCAGTTTTATGGTTTTATGGAATCCAAGGGAGGAATTCCCGCTCCATGTATGGGTCACGTAACACTTCCCCGGTAAGAGGGTGCCTCCTGATGTGCTTTCAAATGGCAAGGCGAGATGTTTTATCGCTCTTGTTCCGGGAAAATGTGTCCTCTCTTTCTCTCTTTCTCCCCCTCCCTTCCTCCCTCTCTCTCTCTCTCTCTCTCTCTCTCTCTCTCTCTCTCTCTCTCTCTCTCTCTCTCTCTCTCTCTCTCTCTCTCTCTCTCTCTCTCTCTCTCTCTTCTTAGATATGTCGGCTAACAGTAGGCCAGGCCAAATAGACTAAAGTAGACCAAATAAAGGATTAGTGCACTAAGTGTGAGGTACAGAGATATAAGAAAACATAAGGAAGACCATAAGAAGGTTGGAGATTTGGATTCCATCAAGTATAATTTGGGGGAGGGGATATACTCCTTCCATTTCAAATTTACTTCACATTTTTATCCATCTGTACCGATTTTTTTGTTTTGTGTTGAAGGCTCCAGTCACAGACAAAAGTTCACCCACATCACGGCCAGGCCTTAATTGAAATACAGAGAGAATTATGAAACGGAAAAAAGAAAGAAAAGAAGAAGTATTTGCAAATTTTTTAGAAAGTAAAACACCTCTTTTTTGAAATGTGCCAGGTCATAGTTATTGGGAAAAACATGAAAGGGTAGACTGCCTCAAAGCTTCAACGTGTAGGGAAAGAAGCAAGTATCAAAACAGCCCACACAAGAGTTGCTGATGGCGAAACAATAATCATGTGACGCAGCAGCTTGCCGAGTATTGTGTAGTCTAGCTAGTATTATGAGAACACAAGCAGCCAGCTCTCGGGAGCAAAAGCCAAAGTAATACCTATAAAAGAGGGCAAGTGAACCAACACTGCGGCGTACTGCAAGGGGGTCAAGGTAGAGAGTTAGTCTGAGACAGTTTATAAGTCAGATCGCCTCCGACTCAACTCTGTCAAATAAGGATGCAGAGCTAGAACAACCCCAAATGTGAGAGCAGTACTCCATACAAGGACGAATCAGTCCCATGCATAAACGGAGCAACTGTTCAGAAGGGAAGAGATTTCGACATCTAAATAGGACACACAGTTTCTTAGAGGCAGACTGAGCTATTCTCATAATGTTGGGTTCCCAGGAGATAGTGGATATTACAGTAATGCCAAATTATGTTCAATGAGTCAAGAGTAGTGAGGAGCTTTCGATAGAGATGGGTAAAATCTGGGTCTTGAATGCATTAAACTTAGAAAATATTTTGCGTACCCCACTGAGATATCCTATCCAAGTCTGATCCATCTACAACCAATGAGATAGATCTGCCAGATAAGAAGCTGGATTTGAAGGAGCAAAGTGAGGGAGTGAAGCCAAAAGAGAGGAGCCTAAAGATGAGACCCCGGTGCCATACCCTGTCAAAAACCCTAGATATGTCAAGGGCAGCTATACATGACTATCCAAAATCTTTCAGGGAAGATGACCAAACATTAGTAAGATAGAAAAGGATAACACCAGTGGATCTCGAGGTATCTAAGGATATGGGAGTTGAGGAGGGATTCAGAGACTTTGGAAATGGTAGATGTCAAAGCAGTAGGACAATATTTAGGGAGATCAGAACAGTCTTCCTTCCGTGAGATGGGAAGTATCAATTCATGCTTCCAAGGAGAATAGAAAGGTTTGAGTTTTAAACAGAAACGGAACAGACGAGCAAGCACAGATGCAAGTTCAGAAGCACACTCTTTCAGTACACGTTGATGAATGCCATCAAGACCATAAGCCTTGCTTGAGTCCAGAGAGAAAAGCGCTCTTCGGACTGTCCGAAAAGAGATTACAGGAAGAGGCATAGGATTAGTAAGACGAACGTCAGTGGGTGAAAGGATGTTAGAGTCATCCAAGGTGGAGTTAGAAAAACGGGAACAAGAGTTACTTTGTCTACGGGAGAGACAGATATTGCACCGTCAGAGCGAAAAAGTGAAGGGAAGAAAGAGCGACAGAAATCGTTAGAGATATCCTTATCTAAAGACCAGAAAAACCTGTCAGTGGATGACAAAGAGAAGTTATCGCACTTCCTTTGAAAAAAAATGAATGCCTTACGGATAATGTGCTTGCAGCGTTTACGGTCAGTGACAAAAGTTGAATGGGAGCCAGAGGAAGGAGAGTTTTTCCAAGCCTGATGTGCCTGATCCCTTGCCTGAAGGGCCTCAGAACAGGAACGGTTGAACTAAGGATTGGATGCAGGGGTCGTCTTGGAGGAAGAGAGGTCAAAAGATACCATTACCGCAAGAATAACCTCTATTATGCGCTTGGCGGAGACAAGAGCATCACCACATAAGAAACAGTGATTTACCCAAAGAAATTTAAAAAAGAAGTTTCATAAGTTATTCCTGTCAGCTTTGTTGAGCTGCCATTATTTACGCTTAGAAGGGGCTGCTGGAGGGGGAGGTGCCGGTAGAATATATACAACTATTAGAGAGTGATCAGATGAACCAATTGTAGACGACATCTTTTATTTACAGCGAGAGTGATTAGAGGTGAAAAACCTATCCAGAATATTAAGAGAGTGGTCACAGTGATCAGGAATATGGGTAGGGTGAGAAATAATTTGTTCTAAAATCATTGAGAATGGAGAACGTGAGGGCTTCAATCCCGCCACCATCCGTATGGGAGGAATTCAGCTCTTCCCTATCATCGATGGACATTGAAATCCCTGCGGTAGAGGACCTCGGCTTGCGGGTGAGAGGATGTCACAGTCTCATGGCAGGAGTTTTGATAGTCAAAGAAGGATGCAATAGCTGTAGAATTAGGAAAGCAATAGGCGAAGCAGAGGAAAAGTGGGGAAATAGGGAGACAGACCTTGAGACACAAAACATCAACGTTTGGGGGACTAAAGATCGTTGAGGTGTGCAGCAGTGTGTTGATGTTGGAATAAGTACAAACACCATCTTTGAACCAGAATGGTGAATGGAGGTTATAGTTAGATATGAAAAAAGGACTAGTGACAACATCATTGGACAACTGTGTCTCAGAGAGAAGTAAGATATTAGGAGATGTACTAGGTAGGTGGTGTTCAGCTGAGGATAGGTTGTTAGAGAGACCACAAATTTTGGTTTGGTGAATAGAAAAAGAGGAAGGACTGACAGGGAGGGAAAGGTCGTGCCAGAGACAAGGGGCTATAGATTTGACGGACTCTGCCATGTTGATACTTATGAGTGTTTGAGTGGACAGGGAATGGCAAAAGTACTCATGTAAAAATGTAATGATAAGCAAGGTTCGAGTGGGTGTACGGTGCTTGTAAGAAGATGGTAGGGCTAGCCCGGTAGTCCCGTTTTGTTGAGGCAGAAAGTCAGATCAGCAATCCTGACATGGAGAGTGTAAGATGGTTCCGGGCACCACTTTAACGCTACTCAGTCAGGACGGTAGCACCACCATGGGTGGCTGTTGTCAATTACCAATTACCTAGGTAGGAAGATACTTTTACCTTCCAACCTGAGAGGAAAACTTATTGCCGCATAACCAAACTACAAGCAACGAACTCTCCACGCACAATAGGTTTAGTGTATTAGATGATGAAGTACAGGACGATCGTAGGATTAGAAGTTCTATGAGAAGGGTAGAAATACGAAGAACTTGTGTTTCCAGTTGCCAGGAAAGAACACGTCCTCGAAAAGTTTGACGACATAGTCTCAAACAATCACGAGGATGTGATTTTTGTCTTTCAGGTGGGGACGAAAAATGTAATTAAAGGGAGATTGGAAGAAATATTAGCGAAGTATAGTGAACTTATTAGCAAGTTTAAAGAAAGTCGTAGGAAGCTTATGATATCGGGATTGCTGCCAAGGTATGACGTCGTTTCCTGTACCCTCAGTGGAATGCTGGGAATAAACAGAAGAATCGAAGTTTTTTGTAGGGATGAGGATAGTGTGTTTAGTATAGACCTGTGGGACCATATTTGCAATTATAGATCTCTGTACGCTAGTGATGGTTTTCACTTAAATGGATTAGGGAAAGCCCTCCTTGGCAGGGTATTGGATAAGAATATTAGAACTTTCTTCGATAAAGATAAACTACTCAGGATAGCCAATCATGGTCGAGCTAACGAAGGAGCTAGGAGACTGGTGAAGGTGTGGGGATTGCTGTAAGAGGTCGGTCGGTGCGTGAGGAGTCTGAATAGGAAAGGGATCTGAGGAATAAGGCGTCCAGTATGACCACTATAAGGGTAGCAGTAAAGGATGGATGGGACCTTAGCGGTTGGAGTCTTTGGAGATCAACGGTAACCTCACAGGCAGAGGAGTTAGCAAAGAAAGGTCAAATATGGTCACTTGGAGACAACTCAGGCTGTATAAGCAGCGACTTAGCACAGCTACAGGTCAGCTCTCTGGTAACTTTTAAGACCAGGGCTGGGAGGGTGAGAGTAAGGCGGCGAACCCAAAACAGATGGAGAGCCATCTCTCTCCCGCTGCTGCACACGCAGATATTAACAGTGATAATACAGACACGCATAACAACAGCAAAAAAAAGCCAATTAATTCCAAAAATCAACTTAAAGGAAAATAAGTTTAATATACACAAATGCCCGGAGCATCATTATCAAACGCGCTGAACTTAAATCTTATGCAGTTACTGAAAAATCCAACATTACTGCAATCTCAGAAACTTGGGTAAACTGAGAATAGATACTTAATCGCCGATTTAGCAAAACCTGGATAAAAGCTATTTGCGAAAGATCACTTATACAGGGTAGGTGGTGGATTTTTCATCTACATTGGTAACAATCTACGTGCTATTAAGATAAGCAGACACACACTTACGGCTCTCTTTATATTGACATTAAAGACAAATTCAAGAATAAACTACGTCTCGGCGTTATTTACAGAACTAAGCGAAAAGAAACCGACGATAAGATGCTATACAAAGGTATCAAAACTACAGTAAACAGAGAAGAGGCTATCATAAGAGGAACTTTAACAGTCCAATCATAAACTAGAACACGTTAACAGGTGACCGAGAGAGGACGAGACCAACGGAACTTATTAAAGACGCTTCTCTAGAACAGTTGATTAAAAAAACAACTAGAGGTAAAAGCATTCTTGATCTTGTCCTCTCCAGCGAAACAATCTTAATCAACCCTTACGCGTAGGCGAGAGTTTGTCAGACAGCGATCACAGTTTGATTAGATAAAAGGTGAATTTAGATTATGAAATAAAGGACAAAAACCTCTTCATCTCAGATTACAGGTGAGCAACTTTTGAAAACATTAGACACGAATTTTGCAGTACCAATTGGACAAAACTTCTTGACGTTCACATAGTAGAGGAAATGTCGAAGAATTCTAAAATACACTACTCGAGATTGAAAATATACATGTTCGACGAATTAGGAAGAGAACTTGTAATATATCAGAACCATCATGAATGAATAGGAGAACTGAAGGACAAACTTTGCCACAAGAAGTAAGCATAAGAAATTAAAATAAATGGGAAACAATGAAAATCGCCAGGAATAAATTAGAATCCAAATAGAGTGTGAGATGGTCATACGACATAGTAAACGCGAGGAAGAAAATAGAATTACCTTGAAAGTTAAAGATAATTCTAAGAATTTCTTCAAATCTGTAAGACAAAGGAAGACAGTATTCAGGTATGTAAGAAGAAAGAAGATAGTATTCAAATATGTAAGACAAAGGAAGACAATATCCAAATATGTAAGACAAAGGAAGACAATATTCAAATATGTAAGACAAAAGAAGACAATATTCAAATATGTAAGACAAAGGAAGACAATATTCAAATATGTAAGACAAAGGAAGACAGTATTCAAATATGTAAGACAAAGGAAAACAGCATTCAAATATGTAAGACAAAGAAAGACAGCATTCAAATATGTAAGATAAAGGAAGACAGCATTAAGATATATAAGACAAAAGAAGACAGTATTTGAATTAGTAGGGCAAAGGAAAACAGTATTTGAATAAATAAGACAAAGGGAGACAGTATTTAAATATGTAAGACAAAGGACGACAGTATTCAAATATGTAAGACAAAGAAAGATCGTAAAGATTCGTAAAGGAATTGGACCATTACGAATCAAACATGATATACAACACCACCGATATGGAAATGGCTACCTTACTAAATTATTCTTTTAACTCCGTATTCACGACTGAAGAAACGTCTTGAATACCGTTACCAACGCAAATGTTTCAAGGATCTGATGAAGAAGAGTTGAAGGTTAGAGAAATAAAGAGCTCTGAAGTACTTGAATACCTGGACCAATAAGATTCCAATAAATCCAACAGCCCAGATAACTTAGCTCCACGATTTCTAAAGGAGGTTAGGAGACAGCTGATATGCCCCATAACAAAAATATTCAACAAATCTCTATAGGGTGGTCAGTTGCCAACTGTTTGGAAACGCAAGTGTTACTCCTATATGTATAAAAGAAGACAAAAAATGTGCCTTGAGCTACCGCCTAATTAGCATTACGTCAGTGTTAGGTAAAACGATGTAAAAAACAATTGTCACGTTACTAGAACACAAAGTATCAGACGACCAACACGGTTTCTACAATAGAAGACCCTGCCTGACAAATTTCCTAGAATTTGTTGTTGTTATCCGAAGTGGGACGAAAAGTCACCGTCTGATGTAGTATAGTTAGATTTCTAAAAGGCTTTCAATAAAGTACCCCACAAGAGACTTTTACATAAACTCAAAGCACCCGGAATCAGGCGAGGAACTCTGCACATGGATCAGAGACTGGCTTACTAGAAGAAAGCAGCTTGTGGTATCAAACGGCGAAGCCTTAAATTGGTAAAATATTTCGAGTGATGTGCCAGAGGAGTCGGTTCTAGGCTCCATTCTTTTCATGATATACATTAACGACCCAGAACTCGGTCTCTTTTCTAACATCTCCAAATTTGCTGACGTTATTAAACTTGGGTGTAGAGCTGTAGACAGGCGGGACTGGGAAATGATTCAAAGATAACTTACTAGCAAAGTGGTCAGACAGGTGACAAATGAAGGTTAGTGTAGACAAGTGTAAAGTTAGGCAGTTTGGAGAAAAGAATATACGTTACGACTACTAACTATTCGGAAACTCTCTAACTAAAGTAACTGAAGAAAAGAACCTTGAAGTTGTCATTACCAACAATCTGAAATACACTAAACAGTGTTAATCAGCATGTGAAAAAGGTAACCAAATGATAGGTTTCATAGTCAGGAACATAGATTACAAGACACCAGAAACAAAATTCATCCCATCTCTCAGAAATCTGGTAAACCAAAAGAGGCAAAAACGATTGGTTCTCTTTTCCCTTAAAAACGTAGACTTCGCGGAGACTTAATCCAACTGTTCAAAATTCTGAACAAATTCGATAACGCAAATCACGAAAATCTTTCCGAAATACAAGAAAATACGGTTAACAGTACAAATGGAATAGATTCAAACCTAAACGATGTATCACGGACGTGGGAAAAAGCTTCTTGTCCTATAGGTGTGTTGAACACTGGAATAAGTAACCGTCAGACGTAGTGAATGCTAAGACTATAAACTCCTTCAAAAGTCATTTTATATGTATTATAATTTCAGGTATACTTTGGGAATAATGAAGGAAATAAACTGTATAAGCCGCGTTGGTAACTGGGACAGTAGAAGGCTAACTGGCAGCAGCGGGGAGTGGGTGATAGCTTAAAACACTGCTTAGTGGAATTACTTTTTCTTGTCAAGTTAGACTCCTTTTTTCCAGACAACCCAGCTGTGGGACAATTAGGCTTCCTGTTGTCTGTCTTTCTCATATAAACCCAAGTAATGAGTTGCTCCATGGGTACGAAATGGGATAATCTTTGAGTTAACTGAGGTTACTGGGAGGGGCCAATACACTACCTCGTGAGCCCTCCTTCTCACGGGTGGCAGAGTCACACAAAGTATAGTCAGAGTATGCCTTAGATTTGCAGAGGTCATGGGAGGAATCATTACTCTACCACCTGAACCCTCACTCTCACTGGTAGCAGAGTCTCACAGGGTAAACTTATGTAAACAGCACATTCACAGATACTATTTGAAAAAAATGTAGCGACGATTCCCTGCACAAACACACTCACGCACTTATAGGGTATCAAGTCAAGTGGCAACAAACAGGACAGTGCAATGGACTCGACATTACAAAGGAATCTAAGAAGAAAATGGAGTTAGTTACTTATATGACAGATGACATGAGAGATGTCAGTGTGGAGTGTATGGTTGCCACCTCAAGGGCTGTCAACCCGCATCTACTGTGTGTCTTTGTTCCTCATATGTTTCCACATTCGTTAATCAAACACTGGGTCATTTTGCCAAGCTATCAGACAAACAAGAGACATAATGTCGTGTAAGCTGAGTGCTTCACTGGTATGATAGAGTTCCTCTTTACTGATCTGAACCTTGTGAAGGAATTTAGCAAGCCGATAGGTCTCTTCCTTAACCCCTTCAAGTACGAGATCCTCACCTCCACACCAGAAACTAACGAGAGCCTATTCGCTCTACTGCCAGGAGCCTTAACAATCGACCCGGGGTCCTATTAGGTTTCAAGGCCACTAATATCATTCTAACTATAAACGAGGAAGATGTAAGAATGACGGAAGACAGAATCCACACCATAAATACCCACGATGTGCTGTGCCTTTTTACTAGGAGTTTAAACTTGTCGAAATTAATTTACTTCCTCAGAGTTTCACCATCCTTGGGCATTGACGGACAGTCTATATTTGAGAAAACCATGAACCTTTGTCAAGACGATCCATGATGGAAACAAGTAACCCTCCCTGTCAGGTGTCGGGATCCGCACTGATTGCCGTATTGATATTCCATCTTTCGTTTTTTCCGCCACGGACTTGAGAAAACCGATGTCCAAAATGCTGTCTGAAGCGATGCAGAGCATCACAGCACACAGGATGTGGGACTACTTGGCAAATAAGCCATCAAGACCTATATCTTCATGGACATATAAGCAAAAAATCTGGCATAAACATGTCGCGAAACTTCGGGCCTTAGCCAAGCTAGACAAAACCTCCGCCATTTTCGAACAAGCCTCTACCACGCTCGACTTAACCAAGGCCCCCACTTGGAGTACTTCTTACATATTGTCCTAATCTCCTTCCTTGGTACTCTCCCGATCTACATGTTCTGTGTGTTGGTCTAGCCCTTCGCGCCTTGCCGCTCCTAACTACTTTGAATATCAGTGTATTTGCAGCAGAGGCGGCTGACAGTATGGCCGACATGAACTGAATTCCAAGAGCTCTGTTGGGCAGCACCTAAGGCACAGTAAGATCAACGACATCCCTGGCAGTCTTGCCTCAGTCGACTGCCCTGTGGAGAAAAAAAAAAAAAATCCTTGGGCCCGATAAGAGCAGCAAATGGCTGGACGGTTAACATCATTTGCATGGAAGAGAGGTAGGCGGCCGGTATGGGACTACATCCGCGCCTCTATCCTGGCAGACACCCCTCTGGAGAGCCCCTTAGAAAACTAGGGTTGTGCGGCAGACCTCAGGAACAACAGAGAATACAACGAGGCAAGGTGCGTCGGCGACTGAATCATCCTAGGACAGCTGGAGGAATCCTGCGCCAGGAACTCTTCACGCCGTAACGTTTTCGTTTTCCAAGTGCCAAGGTTGATGATAGTGCCGACGCTGTAGAGGAAGTTTGCGTTGATGCTAACGGCAATACATTTGTTATGTAAATGAGAGACCAGAGGAGGTGTTGTAGAAATATCGCCTGCTCATTCGATGTTTCTGAGATCAAATCAATAACTTTATGATTTCACTTCTTCCCACGATCGGCACGGAATATACCTTCTCAGTGACGCGTTCATCCTAAATGATAGATTAGTGAGACATTGTTTTCAAGAGGGAGTTGAGTTTATAGACCTGTGGCAGCATTTCTACATGCAGTCAGAAATCTCTATGAAGGGACTGAGAGCTGCACGTTTTGATAAGTTCCTTAGTGAGTTTACGCGTGCGTTTTGGGCAAAAAAAATGTAGCCAGCAAAACCAACCACCTCTGTAAGTACTTTCTGAAATTGATCTCAGTCTCTTGAAAAGATATTTCGTGTAAACACTCAGAGTGTACGCACAATTCAGAAATAAAGACAACAGCATTAGAAGGAATCTGTGATTGGTATATTTGAATCTTGGTTAGATATAAAGAATAGATATTTCCTCTCCGATTATGCAATTTCAGCGTACATTATCTTGGATAGTGAAGGAAAAATAAAGTACGCGGTGGTTTCTTGCTCTTAATTAAAAAACTCTTCTTAATCTCATGATGAAAAATATTGTAACCATTGATGATTTCGATTTTGTTTTTGTAGAAATTGAAGATGAGCTTCGTAAGAAAATGAATAACACTTTACTGTATGGCAACCTCCGCCCACGCACACAAGCACAAATACCAGAGGTAAACAAACGATCTTACGACCAGTTAACAGATATTTGTAAGAAACACGATTCCATCATAGTAGATTCTAGCATTCCTGTATTTGATTGGGGAATCCATTTCATGGCGCAAACTTTGCCTCAGTTTACTTCATAGCTCCTTAATCCAATTACTCAAAAAACGAAAATGTTTAGTTCTAACTACACCTAAGGATCGCGTTCACAGGCTTGAATTTGGAGAGAAGTTTGGATCAAGTGATTACCAAGAAAATAGGTAAGACCTTCACTGTTCCTTTCAGTAAGTCAGTTGCTGACGAAAAAGGTTCCAGATAAATGGAAGTTTGCCAGTGTGATACCAACACTCAAATAAAGGTAATGAGTCATTGCCCGAAAAGTATTGTCCAGTTAGTTCAACGTCTGTATATGTAAAACTGATGGAAACTATCATTATCGACAGAACTGTAACCCATTTAGAGAACCACCACTTAACAGATATTCTCATCACGGTTTTCAACGACATCGAAGAAGTCCAACAAATCTGCTTGATTTCTTTCATGATATAATCAACATGTAAGATTATCTTTAAGCAGCTGAAATCATCTATCTATTTTCAAAAAGCATTTGATAAGATCTGTAACAAAAGTTACAAGAAAAAGCTATGACACATGACACAGACGTGACTGTTTTTCGGTGGATGGGAACTTGGCTGACTGTCGGTAAACAAAGATCTGTGATTGACGGTCATGACTCAGAATGTTTAGATATAGCAAGTAGTTTGCCACAGGGTCCGGTGTTGGAACCAGTTCTCTTTCTCATTTATATCAGTGATATTGATAATGGGCTGCATTATTAGAAATTGAAATTCGCAGGTTATGCTAAGTTGGGAAATGAACTTCAAATGAAGTTTAACGCCTGCAACTTCAAACTAATAAAGACAAACTTATGGACTGGGCTCATGGGTGGCAAATGAAATTTGATATCGAAAAGTGCAAAATTTTACATATAGTTGTTAAAAATGAAAAGGTTAGCTCCATGATTTCTGTTGAACTGCAAAAAAGTAAATGAAAAAAATTGATGGATATGGTAATCTCTGTTAACCTGAAGACTGAGGAGGCAGTTTATAAAAACAGGAAAAAGACCTAACAAGATTACTGGATTCATAGGTAGAACATCTGAATCAAAGTTTGGGGATATCATCCCTGATGTTTACAATTCACCGGTGCGTCCTCATCCAGGATATTGTGTTTAGTTTTGGTCACTCTACCTAAAATATGATATTGACAGACCGCAGTAAGTACAGTATCAAACTTCCAAAATGATTCCCGAGCTGAGGGGCGAACTGTACGAGAGCTTACTAAACGACTTGCATGTAGTTAGCTTAGAAAAGCAAAGATTTTTGGAGGTATTCATTATTATTAGTTTTGATAATCTTGATCTACCGAGCTAATTCACACTTATCTCTTCTAACCTCACTCTTAGTTCTCGATACAAACTCGCGGGCAAATGTTTTACTTGCTAAAAGTGGGAATGATTATAGTGGTTGAAAGCAGTGATATAGAAAAGTTTAAGAACAGACTTGATAGATATTTCGATTCAACTTCACGACTTACATTCCTTTAGGTGCCTGAATAAAACTGAGAGTTTGTGGGTCGTTCAATTGTAAGTATCTTTGATTGTAGTATCTTTTACTTTTATCACACAAATATGTGAGCTTCTGATATCTCTCGATATCACAAGCAGCCTCCAGTGGTCTTCTAACGTTTGAAATACCTTGTATTACTCCCATTCTATAAAACGATGGTTTGGATCCAGAATTCCTCTTCGCTTGTATTGATTAAGATACGCTGTGACCCTGAGAAGAAAAAGCCAGTGACTTCCATAGCGACTTCATATACCATTTGACGGAGGCAATAAAGACGACTGGTAAGATAATATATAAGTGCGACACCCGAGAATGACACGCCGACGCTGGAGCGGAAGTTGGTTCAACAGTTCAGGTCCCTCCCTCGCAGGAACTCGTATAACTCTATGAATCATGATTTGTTACTCAAGTTTTAAAAGAACGTATACCTTATGCATCATACTTATATAATATTCTACTCTTTGAAAAAAAAAAAATTATATACTTTTCCATATATTAGAACAAACAAAATTGTATATGCAAGGGGTAGCACAGGAACAATATATTTCACAGAGTCGCTGAAAAAGAGTTCCTTTTCGCTGACTTATAGATATGTACTTCACTTAAGATATGCGTCTTTTAGCATAAACTATTATGTATATATATATATATATATATATATATATATATATATATATATATATATATATATATATATATATATATATATATATATATATATATATATATATATATATATATATATATATATATATATACATTAGCCCCCTTCACTGAAGTTCCCATTTGCTCCCTTGTCTTACACACTTTATTTACCTCCTTTCCAAACATCTTTTCAGTCTCCCTAAAATTTAATGATACTCTCTCACCCCAACTCTCATTTGCCCTCTTTTTCACCTCTTGCACCTTTCTCTTGACCACCTGCCCCTTTCTTTCACACATCTTCAACTCATTTGCATTTTTTTCCCTGCAAAAATCGTCCAAATGTCTCTCTCTTCTCTTTCACTAATATTCTTACATCTTCATCCCACCACTCACTACCCTTTCTAATCAACCCACCTCCCACACTTCTCATGCCACAAGCATCTTTTGCGCAAGCCATCACCTCTTCCCAAAATATATCCCATTCCTCCCCCACTCCCCTTACCTCCTTTGTTCTCACCTTTTTCCATTCTGTATTCAGTCTCTCCTGGTACTTTTTCACACAAATCCCCTTCCCAAGCTCACTTACTCTCACCACTCTTTTCACCACAACATTCTCTCTTCTTTTCTGAAAACACCTACAAATCTTCACCTTCGCCTCCACAAGATAATGATCAGACATCCCTCCAGTTGCACCTCTCAGCACATTACCATCCAAAAGTCTCTCTTTCGCGCGCCAATCAATTAACACGTAATCCAATAATGATCTCTGTCCATCTCTCCTACTTACATACGTATACTTACGTATGTCTCGCTTTTTGAACCAGGTATTACCAATCACCAGTCCTTTTTCAGCATATAAATCTACAAGCTCTTCACCATTTCCATTTACAACACAGAACACCTCATGTATACCAATTATTCGCTCAACTACCACATTACTCACCTTTGCATTCAAATCACCCATCACTATAACCCGGTCTTGTGCATCAAAACCACTAACACACTCATTCAGCTGCTCCCAAAAAACTTACCTCTCATAATCTTTCTTCTCATGGACAGGTGCATATGCACCAATAATCACCCATCTCCCTCCATCAACTTTCAGTTTTACCCACATCAATCTAGAATTTACTTTCTTACACTCTATCACATACTCCCACAACTCCTGTTTCAGGAGTAGTGCTACTCCTCCCCTTGCTCTTGTCCTCTCACTAACCCCTGACTTTACTCCCAAGACATTCCCAAACCACCCTTCACCTTTACCCTTTAGCTTCGTTTCACTCAGAGCCAAAAGATCAAGGTTCCTTTCTTCAAACATACTACCTATCTCTCGTTTTTTCTCATCTTGGTTACATCCACACATATTTAGACACCCAATCTGAGCCTTCGAGGAGGATGAGAACGCCCCGCGTGACTCCTTCTTTTTTTTTTTTTTTTTTATACTTTGTCGCTGTCTCCCGCGTTTGCGAGGTAGCGCAAGGAAACAGACGAAAGAAATGGCCCCCCCCCCCCCCATACACATGTATATACACACGTCCACACACGCAAATATACATACCTACACAGCTTTCCATGGTTTACCCCAGACGCTTCACATGCCCTGCTTCAATCCACTGACAGCACGTCAACCCCGGTATACCACATCGCTCCAATTCACTCTATTCCTTGCCCTCCTTTCACCCTCCTGCATGTTCAGGCCCCGATCACACAAAATCTTTTTCACTCCATCTTTCCACCTCCAATTTGGTCTCCCTCTTCTCCTTGCTCCCTCCACCTCCGACACATATATCCTCTTGGTCAATCTTTCCTCACTCATCCTCTCCATGTGACCAAACCACTTCAAAACACCCTCTTCTGCTCTCTCAACCACGCTCTTTTTATTTCCACACATCTCTCTTACCCTTACGTTACTCACTCGATCAAACCACCTCACACCACACATTGTCCTCAAACATCTCATTTCCAGCACATCCATCCTCCTGCGCACAACTCTATCCATAGCCCACGCCTCGCAACCATACAACATTGTTGGAACCACTATTCCTTCAAACATACCCATTTTTGCTTTCCGAGATAATGTTCTCGACTTCCACACATTCTTCAAGGCCCCCAGGATTTTCGCCCCCTCCCCCACCCTATGATCCACTTCCGCTTCCATGGTTCCATCCGCTGCCAGATCCACTCCCAGATATCTAAAACACTTCACTTCCTCCAGTTTTTCTCCATTCAAACTCACCTCCCAATTGACTTGACCCTCAACCCTACTGTACCTAATAACCTTGCTCTTATTCACATTTACTCTTAACTTTCTTCTTCCACACACTTTTCCAAACTCAGTCACCAGCTTCTGCAGTTTCTCACATGAATCAGCCACCAGCGCTGTATCATCAGCGAACAACAACTGACTCACTTCCCAAGCTCTCTCATCCCCAACAGACTTCATACTTGCCCCTCTTTCCAAAACTCTTGCATTTACCTCCCTAACAAACCCATCCATAAACAAATTAAACAACCATGGAGACATCACACACCCCTGCCGCAAACCTACATTCACTGAGAACCAATCACTTTCCTCTCTTCCTACACGTACACATGCCTTACATCCTCGATAAAAACTTTTCACTGCTTCTAACAACTTTCGTCCCACACCATATATTCTTAATACCTTCCACAGAGCATCTCTATCAACTCTATCATATGCCTTCTCCAGATCCATAAATGCTACATACAAATCCATTTGCTTTTCTAAGTATTTCTCACATACATTCTTCAAAGCAAACACCTGATCCACACATCCTCTACCACTTCTGAAACCACACTGCTCTTCCCTAATCTGATGCTCTGTACATGCCTTCACCCTCTCAATCAATACCCTCCCATATAATTTACCAGGAATACTCAACAAACTTATACCTCTGTAATTTGAGCACTCACTCTTATCCCCTTTACCTTTGTACAATGGCACTATGCACGCATTCCGCCAATCCTCAGGCACCTCACCATAAGTCATACATACATTAAATAACCTTACCAACCAGTCAACAATACAGTCACCCCCTTTCTTAATAAATTCCACTGCAATACCATCCAAACCTGCTGCCTTGCCGGCTTTCATCTTCCGCAAAGCTTTCACTACCTCTTCTCTGTTTACCAAATCATTTTCCCTAACCCTCTCACTTTGCACACCACCTCGACCAAAACACCCTATATCTGCCACTCTATCATCAAACACATTCAACAAACCTTCAAAATACTCACTCCATCTCCTTCTCACATCACCACTACTTGTTATCACCTCCCCATTTGCGCCCTTCACTGAAGTTCCCATTTGCTCCCTTGTCTTACGCACTTTATTTACCTCCTTCCAGAACATCTTTTTATTCTCCCTAATATTTAATGATACTCTCTCACCCCAACTCTCATTTGCCCTTTTTTTCACCTCTTGCACCTTTCTCTTGACCTCCTGTCTCTTTCTTTTATACTTCTCCCACTCAATTGCATTTTTTCCCTGCATAAATCGTCCAAATGCCTCTCTCTTCTCTTTCACTAATACTCTTACTTCTTCATCCCACCACTCACTACCCTTTCTAATCAACCCACCTCCCACTCTTCTCATGCCACAAGCATCTTTTGCGCAATCCATCACTGATTCCCTAAATACATCCCATTCCTCCCCCACTCCCCTTACTTCCATTGTTCTCACCTTTTTCCATTCTGTACTCAGTCTCTCCTGGTACTTCCTCACACAGGTCTCCTTCTCAAGCTCACTTACTCTCACCACCCTCTTCACCCCAACATTCACTCTTCTTTTCTGAAAACCCATACAAATCTTCACCTTAGCCTCCACAAGATAATGATCAGACATCCCTCCAGTTGCACCTCTCAGCACATTAACATCCAAAAGTCTCTCTTTCGCACGCCTGTCAATTAACACGTAATCCAATAACGCTCTCTGGCCATCTCTCCTACTTACATAAGTATACTTATGTGTATCTCGCTTTTTAAACCAGGTATTCCCAATCATCAGTCCTTTTTCAGCACATAAATCTACAAGCTCTTCACCATTTCCATTTACAACACTGAACACCCCATGTATACCAATTATTCCCTCAACTGCCACATTACTCACCTTTGCATTCAAATCACCCATCACTATGACCCGGTCTCGTGCATCAAAACCACTAACACACTCATTCAGCTGCTCCCAAAACACTTGCCTCTCTTGATCTTTCTTCTCATGCCCAGGTGCATATGCACCAATAATCACCCACCTCTCTCCATCAACTTTCAGTTTTACCCATATTAATCGAGAATTTACTTTCTTACACTCTATCACATACTCCCACAACTCCTGTTTCAGGAGTATTGCTACTCCTTCCCTTGCTCTTGTCCTCTCACTAACCCCTGACTTTACTCCCCAGACGTTCCCAAACCACTCTTCCCCTTTACCCTTGAGCTTCGTTTCACTCAGAGCCAAAACATCCAGGTTCCTTTCCTCAAACATACTACCTATCTCTCCTTTTTTCACATCTTGGTTACATCCACACACATTTAGGCACCCCACTCTGAGCCTTCGAGGAGGATGAGCACTCCCCGCGTGACTCCTTCTTCTGTTTCCCATTTTAGAAAGTTAGTACAAGGAGGGGAGGATTTCTGGCCCCCCGCTCCCGTCCCCTCTAGTCGCTTTCTACGACACGCGAGGAATACGTGGGAAGTATTCTTTCACCCCTATCCCCAGGGATAATATACATATATATATACATATACACATACACACACATACACATACATACGCACATATACACACACACACACATACATATATATACATATGAGAAATGTAAGAAACAATTTAGAAAACTGAAACTTCTAGCTTGAAATGAATGAAAAAAAAAGAATGTCACATAATGGTTCAACCTCTGGCTATGGAAAAAAGGAAATGTATATTTTATTTACACAAACGACAATAGCAGTTCTCATCAATTTAACCACTGTATCAATAAGCTTCAATGTCTAAGCTACATTTTTCTCCAATTTCACTATTTTCCTTCATATTTTCACTTGTGTCTGAAGGTTCTACCTCAAGAGTGATTGTTTTTCCAGTAAGGGTCTTCACATCTTGGTTACATCCACACCCATTTAGGCACCCCACTCTGAGCCTTCGAGGAGGATGCTTTACTTGTGGTGCTGACTTCCCTCTTTAAATTTGATCCTTCTTCTATTTCCCCTTTTAGAAAGTTAAAATACAAGGAGGGGAGGGTTTCTGGCCCCCCCCCGCACCCGTCCTCTTTAGTCGCATTCTACGACACGGGAGGAATGCGTGGGAAGTATTCTTTCTCCCCTGTCCACAGGGATAAGTAGTGGTGATGTGAGGAGATGGAGTGAGTATTTTGAAGATTTGTTGAATGTGTTTGATGACAGAGTGGCAGATTTAGGGTGTTTTGGTCGAGGTGGTGTGCAAAGTGAGTGGGTTACGGAAAGTGATTTGGTAAACAGAGAAGAGGTAGTAAAAGCTTTGCGGAAGATGAAAGCCTTCAAGGCAGCAGGTTTTGAAGGTACTGCAGTGGAATTTATTAAAAAAGGGGTGACTGTATTATTGACTGGTTGGTAAGGTTTTGTAATGTATGTATGATTCATGGTGAGCTGCCTGAGGATTGTCGGAATGCTTGCATAGTGACATTGTACAAAGGCAAAGGGGATAAGAGTGAATGCTCAAATTACTGAGGTATTAGTTTGTTGAGTATTCCTGGTAAATTATATGAGAGGGTATTGATTGAGAGGGTGAAGGCATGTACAGAGCATCAGATTGGGGAAGAGCAGTGTGGTTTCAGAAGTGGTAGAGGATGTGTGGATCAAGTGTTTGCTTTGAAGAATGTATGCGAGGAATACTCAGAAAAGCAAATGGATTTGTATGTAGCATTTATGGATCTGGAGAAGGCATATGATAGAGTTGATAGAGATGCTCTGTGGAAGGTATTAAGAATATATGGTGTGGGAGGAAAGTTGTTAGAAGCAGTGAAAAGTTTTTATCGAGGATGTCAGGCATGTGTAAGAGTAGGAAGAGAGGAAAGTGATTGGTTCTCAGTGAATGTAGGTTTGCGGTAGGGATATGTGATGTCTCCATAGTTATTTGATTGTTTATGGATGAGGTTGTTAGGAAGGTGAATACAAGAGTTTTGGAAAAAGGGGCAAGTATGCAGTCTGTTGTCGATGAGAGAGCTTGGGAAGTGAGTCAATTGTTGTTCGAGGATGATACAGCGCTGGTGACTGATTTATGTGAGAAACTGCAGAAGTTGGTAACTGAGTTTGGTAAAGTGTGTGAAAGAAGAAAGTTAAGAGTAAATGAGAATAAGAGCAAGGTTATTAGGTACAGTAGGGTTAAGGGTCAAGTAAATCGGGAGGTAAGTTTGAATGGAGAAAAACTGGAGGAAGTAAAGTGCTTTAGATATCGGGGACTGGATCTGGCAGTGGATGGCACCATGGAAGCGGAAGTGAACCATAGGGTGGGGAGGGGGCGAGAATTCAGAGAGCCTTGAAGAATGTTTGGAAGTCGAGAACAATAATTCGGAAAGCAAAAATGGGTGTTTGAAAGAATAGTGGTTCCAACAATGTTGTATGGTTGCGAGGCGTGGGCTATGGATAGAGTTGTGCGGAGGAGGGTGGATGTGCTGGAAATGAGATGTTTGAGGACAATAGGTGGTGTGAGGTGGTGTGATCGAGTAAGTAATGTAAGGGTAAGAGAGATGTGTGGAAGTAAAAAGAGGGTTGTTAAGAGAGCTGAAGATGGAGGGAAAGAGGAGAAGTGGGAGACCAAATTGGAGGTGGAAAGATGGAGTAAAAACCATTTTGAGTGATCGGGGACTGAACATGCAGGAGGGTGAAAGGCATGCAAGGAATAGAGTGAATTGGAACGATGTGGTATACCGGGCTCGACGTGCTGTCAATGGATGGAACCAGGGCATGTGAAGCGTCTGGGGTAAACCATGGAAAGTTCTGTGGGGCCTGTATGTGGAAAGGGAGCTGTGGTTTCGGTGCATTATTACATGACAGCTAGAGACTGAGTGTGAATAAATGTGGCCTTTGTTGTCTTTTCCTACCGCTACCTCGCACACATGATGGGGGAGGGGGTTGTTATTCCATGTGTGGCGAGGTGGCGATGAGAATAAATAAAGGCAGTAAGTATGAATTATGTACATGTGTATATCTGTATATGTCTGTGTGTGTATATACATGTGTATAGGTATGCATATTTGCGTGTGTGGACGTGTATGTACATACATGTGTACGCGGGTGGGTTGGGCCATTCTTTCGTCTGTTTCCTTGCGCTACCTCGATTCCGCGGGAGACATGCAAATATGCATACATATACATATCAATGTACACATATGTATACACGTACAGACATATAAATATATACACATGTACATAATTCATACTGTCTGCCTTTATTTATTCCCATCGTCACTTCGCCACATATTGAATAAGATCCCCCTCCCCCCTCATGTGTGCGAGGTAGCGCTAGGAAAAGACAACAAAGGCCCCAATCGTTCAAACTCATTCTCTAGCTGTCATGTAATAATGCTCGAAACCACAGCTCCCTTTCCACATCCAGGCCCCACACAACTTTTCATGGTTTACCACAGACGCTTCACATGCCCTGATTCAATCCATTGACAGCACGTCTACCCCGGTATATCACATTGATCCAATTCATTCTATTCCTTGCACGCCTTTCTCCCTCCTGCATGTTCAGGCCCCGATCACTCAAAATCTTTTTTAATCCATCTTTCCACCTCCGATTTGGTCTCCCACTCCTCCTCGTTCCCTCCACCTCCGACACATATATTCTCTTGGTCAATCTTTCCTCAATCATTCCCTCCATGTGCCCAAACCATTTCAAAACACCCTCTTTTGCTCTCTCAACCACGCTCTTTTTATTTCCACACATCTCTCTTACCTTTACATTACTTACTCGATCAAAACACTTCACACCACATATTTTCCTCAAACATCTCATTTCCAACACATCCACCCTCCTGCGCACAACTCTATCGATAGCCCACGCCTCGCAACCATACAACATTGTTGGAACCACTATTCTTTCAAACATACCCATTTTTGCTTTCCGAAATATTGTTCTCGACTTCCAAACATTCTTCAAGGCTCTCTGAATTCTCGCCCCCTCCCCACCCTATGGTTCACTTCCGCTTCCATGGTTCCATCCGCTGCCAGATACACTCCCAGATATCTAAATAACTTTACTTCCTCCAGTTTCTCTCCATTCAAACTTACCTCCCAATTGACTTCACCCTCACACCTATTGTACCTAATAACCTTGCTCTTATTCACATTTCCTCTTAACTTTCTTCTTTCACACACTTTACCAAACTCAGTCATCAACCTCTGTAGTTTCTCCCATGAATCAGCCACCAGCGCTGTATCATCAGCGAACAACAAATGACTCACTTCCCAAGCTCTCTAATCCCCAACAGACTGCATACTTGCCCCACTTTTCAAAATTCCTGCATTCACCTCGCTAACAACACCATCCACAAACAAATTAAACAACCATGGAGACTTCACACAACCCTGCCGCAAACCTACATTCACTGAGAACCAATCACTTTTCTCTCTTCCTACACGTACACATGCCTTATATCCTCGATAAAAACATTTCACTGCTTCTAACAACTTGCCTCCCACACCATATATTCTTAGTACCTTCCACAGAGCATCTCTATCAACTCTATCATATGCCTTCTCCAGATCCATAAATGCTGCATACAAATCCATTTGCTTTTCTAAGTATTTCTCGCATACATTCTTCAAAACAAACACCTGATCGACACATACCTCTACCACTTCTGAAACCACACTGCTCTTCCCCAATTTGATGGTCTATACATCTCTTCACCCTCTCAATCAATACCCTCCCATATAATTTACCAGGAATACTTAACAAAATTATACTTCTGTAATTTGAGCACTCACTCTTATCCCCTTTGCCTTTGTTCAATGGCACTGTGCAAGCATTCCGGAATCTTCAGGCACCTTACCATGAATCATACATACATTAAATAACCTTACCAACCAGTCAACGATGGAGTCACCCCCTTTTTTTTAATAAATTCCACTGCAATACCATCCAAGCCTACTGCCTTGCCGTTTTTCATCTTCCGCAAATCTTTTACTACCTCATCTCTGTTTACCAAATCATTTTCCCTAACCCTCTCACTTTGCACACCACCTCGACCAAAACACCCAATATCTACCACTCTATCATCAAACACATTCAACAAACCTTCAAAATACTCACTCCATCTTCTCACATCACCACTACTTGTTATCACCTTCCCATTAGCTCCCTTCACTGATATCCCCATTTGTTCCCTTGTCTTACACACTTTATTTATATCCTTCCAAAACATCATTTTATTCTCACTAAAATTATTATTGTTATTATTATTATTATTATTATTATTATTATTATTATTATTATTATTATTATTATTATTATTATCATTATTATTACTATCATTATTTTTATTATTATCATTATTATTATTATTATTATTATCATCATTATCATTATTATGATAATGATGATAATGATAATAATAATAATAATTTTTTTTTTTTTTTTTTTTTTTTTTTTTTTTTTTTTTTACTTTGTCGCTGTCTCCCGCGTCTGCGAGGTAGCGCAAGGAAACAGACGAAAGAAATGGCCCCCCCCCCCCCCATACACATGTACATACACACGTCCACACACGCAAATATACATACCTACACAGCTTTCTGGGGTAAACCATGGAAAGCTGTGTAGGTATGTATATTTGCGTGTGTGGACGTGTGTATGTACATGTGTATGGGGGGGGGGGTTGGGCCATTTCTTTCGTCTGTTTCCTTGCGCTACCTCGCAGACGCGGGAGACAGCGACAAAGTATAAAAAAAAAAAAAAAAAAAAAAAAAAATTATTATTATTATTATCATTATCATCATTATCATTATTATCACATTATTAGTCTTATTATTATTATTACAAATATTTATCCCTGGGGATATGAGAGAAAGAATACTTCCTACGTATTCCCTGCGTGTCGTTGAAGGGGACTAAAAGGAGAGAGAGCGGGTGGCTGGAAATCCTCCCCTCTCTTGCTTTTTTTTTTTATTTTTCCAAAAGAAGGGAACAGAGAAGGAGGTCAGGTGAGGATATTCCCTCTAAGGCCCAGTTCTCTGTTCTTAACGCTCCCTCGCTAACGCGGGAAATGGCAAATAAAATTCTTTTTTTTTTTCTTTTTTCTTTGTCGCTGTCTCCGTGTTTCCGAGGCAGTGTAAGGAAACAGACGAAAGAAATGGCCCAACCCGACCCCATACACATGCATATACATACACGTCCACACTCGCAAATATACATACCTACACAGCTTTCCATGGTTTACCCCAGACGCTTCACATGCCCTGATTCAATCAACTGACAGCACGTCAACCCCGGTATACCACATCGATCCAATTCACTCTATATCTTGCCCTCCTTTCACCCTCCTGCATGTTCAGGCCCCGATCACACAAAATCTTTTTCACTCCATCTTTCCCTCCAATTTGGTTTCCCACTTCCCCTCGTTCCCTCCACCTCCGACATATATATCCTCTTGGTCAATCTTTCCTCACTCATTCTCTCCATGTGCCCAAACCATTTCAAAACACCCTCTTCTGCTCTCTCAACATCGCCCTTCTTATTTCCACACATCTCTCTTACCCTTACGTTACTTACTCGATCAAACCACCTCACAACCACACATTGTCCTCAAACATCTCATTTCCAGCACATCCACCCTCCTGCGCACACCTCTATCCATAGCCCACGCCTCGCAACCATACAACATTGTTGGAACCACTATTCCTTCAAACATACCCATTTTTGCTTTCGGAGATAATGTTCTCGACTTCCACACATTCTTCAAGGCTCCCAGGATTTTCGCCCCCTCCCCCACGCTATGATCCACTTCCGCTTCCATGGTTCCATCCGCTGCCAGATCCACTCCCATATATCTAAAACACTTTACGTCTTCCCCAATCTGATGCTCTGTACATGCCTTCACCCTCTCAATCAATACCCTCCCATATAATTTACCAGGAATACTCAACAAACTTATACCTCTGTAATTTGAGCACTCACTCTTATCCCCTTTGCCTTTGTACAATGGCACTATGCACGCATTCCGCCAATCCTCAGGCACCTCACCATGAGTCATACATACATTAGATAACCTTACCAACCAGTCAACAATACAGTCACCCCCTTTTTTAATATATTCCACTGCAATACCATCCAAACCTACTGCCTTGCCGGCTTTCATCTTCCGCAAAGCTTTTACTACCTCTTCTCTGTTTAGCAAATCATTTTCCCTAACCCTCTCACTTTGCACACCATCTCGACCAAAACACCCTATATCTGCCACTCTATCATCAAACACATTCAACAAACCTTCAAAATACTCACTCCATCTCCTTCTCATATCACCACTACTTGTTATCACCTCCCCATTTGCGCCCTTCACTGAAGTTCCCATTTGCTCCCTTGTCTTACGCACTATATTTACCTCCTTCCAGAACATCTTTTTTTTTTTTTTTTTTTTTTTTTTTTTTTATACTTTGTCGCTGTCTCCCGCGTTTGCGAGGTAGCGCAAGGAAACAGACGAAAGAAATGGCCCAACCCCCCCCCCCCATACACATGTACATACACACGTCCACACACGCAAATATACATACCTACACAGCTTTCCATGGTTTACCCCAGACGCTTCACATGCCTTGCTTCAATCCACTGACAGCACGTCAACCCCTGTATACCACATGACTCCAATTCACTCTATTTCTTGCCCTCCTTTCACCCTCCTGCATGTTCAGGCCCCGATCACACAAAATCTTTTTCACTCCATCTTTCCACCTCCAATTTGGTCTCCCTCTTCTCCTCGTTCCCTCCACCTCCGACACATATATCCTCTTGGTCAATCTCTCCTCACTCATTCTCTCCATGTGCCCAAACCATTTCAAAACACCCTCTTCTGCTCTCTCAACCACGCTCTTTTTATTTCCACACATCTCTCTCACCCTTACGTTACTTACTCGATCAAACCACCTCACACCACACATTGTCCTCAAACATCTCATTTCCAGCACATCCATCCTCCTGCGCACATCTCTATCCATAGCCCACGCCTCGCAACCATACAACATTGTTGGAACCACTATTCCCTCAAACATACCCATTTTTGCTTTCCGAGATAATGTTCTCGACTTCCACACATTTTTCAAGGCTCCCAAAATTTTCGCCCCCTCCCCCACCCTATGATCCACTTCCGCTTCCATGGTTCCATCCGCTGACAGATCCACTCCCAAATATCTAAAACACTTCACTTCCTCCAGTTTTTCTCCATTCAAACTCACCTCCCAATTGACTTGACCCTCAACCCTACTGTACCTAATAACCTTGCTCTTATTCACATTTACTCTCAACTTTCTTCTTCCACACACTTTACCAAACTCAGTCACCAGCTTCTGCAGTTTCTCACATGAATCAGCCACCAGCGCTGTATCATCAGCGAACAACAACTGACTCACTTCCCAAGCTCTCTCATCCCCAACAGACTTCATACTTGCCCCTCTTTCCAGGACTCTTGCATTTACCTCCCTTACAACCCCATCCATAAACAAATTAAACAACCATGGAGACATCACACACCCCTGCCGCAAACCTACATTCACTGAGAACCAATCACTTTCCTCTCTTCCTACACGTACACATGCCTTACATCCTCGATAAAAACTTTTCACTGCTTCTAACAACTTGCCTCCCACACCATATATTCTTAATACCTTCCACAGAGCATCTCTATCAACTCTATCATATGCCTTCTCCAGATCCATAAATGCTACATACAAATCCATTTGCTTTTCTAAGTATTTCTCACATACATTCTTCAAAGCAAACACCTGATCCACACATCCTCTACCACTTCTGAAACCGCACTGCTCTTCCCCAATCTGATGCTCTGTACATGCCTTCACCCTCTCAATCAATACCCTCCCATATAATTTACCAGGAATACTCAACAAACTTATACCTCTGTAATTTGAGCACTCACTCTTATCCCCTTTGCCTTTGTACAATGGCACTATGCACGCATTCCGCCAATCCTCAGGCACCTCACCATGAGTCATACATACATTAAATAACCTTACCAACCAGTCAACAATACAGTCACCCCCTTTTTTAATAAATTCCACTGCAATACCATCCAAACCTGCTGCCTTGCCGGCTTTCATCTTCCGCAAAGCTTTTACTACCTCTTCTCTGTTTACCAAATCATTTTCCCTAACCCTCTCACTTTGCACACCACCTCGACCAAAACACCCTATATCTGCCACTCTGTCATCAGACACATTCAACAAACCTTCAAAATACTCATTCCATCTCCTTCTCACATCACCGCTACTTGTTATCACCTCCCCATTTACGCCCTTCACTGAAGTTCCCATTTGCTCCCTTGTCTTACGCACCCTATTTACCTCCTTCCAGAACATCTTTTTATTCTCCCTAAAATTTACTGATAGTCTCTCACCCCAACTCTCATTTGCCCTTTTTTTCACCTCTTGCACCTTTCTCTTGACCTCCTGTCTCTTTCTTTTATACTTCTCCCACTCAATTGCATTTTTTCCCTGCAAAAATCGTCCAAATGCCTCTCTCTTCTCTTTCACTAATACTCTTACTTCTTCATCCCACCACTCACTACCCTTTCTAAACAGCCCACCTCCCACTCTTCTCATGCCACAAGCATCTTTTGCGCAAACCATCACTGATTCCCTAAATACATCCCATTCCTCCCCCACTCCCCTTACTTCCATTGTTCTCACCTTTTTCCATTCTGTACACAGTCTCTCCTGGTACTTCCCCACACAGGTCTCCTTCCCAAGCTCACTTACTCTCACCACCTTCTTCACCCCAACATTCACTCCTCTTTTCTGAAAACCCATACTAATCTTCACCTTAGCCTCCACAAGATAATGATCAGACATCCCTCCAGTTGCACCTCTCAGCACATTAACATCCAAAAGTCTCTCTTTCGCACGCCTGTCAATTAACACGTAATCCAATAACGCTCTCTGGCCATCTCTCCTACTTACATAAGTATACTTATGTATATCTCGCTTTTTAAACCAGGTATTCCCAATCATCAGTCCTTTTTCAGCACATAAATCTACAAGCTCTTCACCATTTCCATTTACAACACTGAACACCCCATGCATACCAATTATTCCCTCAACTGCCACATTACTCACCTTTGCATTCAAATCACCCATCACTATAACCCGGTCTCGTGCATCAAAACCGCTAACACACTCATTTAGCTGCTCCCAAAACACTTGCCTCTCATGATCTTTCTTCTCATGCCCAGGTGCATATGCACCAATAATCACCCACCTCTCTCCATCAACTTTCAATTTTACCCATATTAATCGAGAATTTACTTTCTTACATTCTATCACATACTCCCACAACTCCTGTTTCAGGAGTATTGCTACTCCTTCCCTTGCTCTTGTCCTCTCACTAACCCCTGACTTCACTCCCCAGACATTTCCAAACCACTCTTCCCCTTTACCCTTGAGCTTCGTTTCACTCAGAGCCAAAACATCCAGGTTCCTTTCCTCAAACATACTACCTATCTCTCCTTTTTTCACATCTTGGTTACATCCACACACATTTAGGCACCCCACTCTGAGCCTTCGAGGAGGATGATCACTCCCCGCGTGACTCCTTCTTCTGTTTCCCATTTTAGAAAGTTAATACAAGGAGGGGAGGATTTCCGGCCCCCCGCTCCCGTCCCCTCTAGTCGCTTTCTACGACACGCGAGGAATACGTGGGAAGTATTCTTTCACCCCTATCCCCAGGGATAATATACATATATATATACATATACACACACACACACACACCCACACACATGCACATACACACACACACACACACATACATATATATACATATGAAAAATGTAAGAAACAATTTAGAAAACAAACTTTTAGCTTGAAATGAATGAAAAAAAATGAATGTCACATAATGGTTCAACCTCTGGCTATGGAAAAGGAAATGTACAATTTATTCACACAAACGTCAATAGCAGTTCTCATCAATTTCACCACTATGTCAATAAGCTTCAATGTCTAAGCTACATTTTTCTCCAACTTCACTATTTTCTTGTCAAAAACACCATGCATGAAAACTATCGTCCGGTCAACAGCGCCACCACAGCAGATCGCACACCACAACAGGAATTGTGGGACTGCGATTATTATGCTGACACGCCGTGGGTCGGGTGGAGCACCACCTCCACCGAGGAAAGCAACCAGCAAGATATTCTCCCTAAAATTTAATGATACTTTCTCACCCCAACTCTCATTTGCAGTTTTTTTTCACCTCTTGCACCTTTCTCTTGACCTCCTGTCTCTTTCTTTTATACATCTCCCACTCAATTGCTTTTTTTCCCTGCAAAAATCGTCCAAATGCCTCTCTCTTCTCTTTCACTAATACTCTTACTTCTTCGTCCCACCACTCACTACCCTTTCTAATCAACCCACCTCCCACGCTTCTCATATTTATTTATATATAATATATATAAATATGATATATAAATATATAAATATATATATATATATGTATATATTTTTTTTTTCTTTTTTTTTTTTTTTGTTTATACTTTGTCGCTGTGTGCCGCGTTTGCGAGGTAACGCAAGGAAACAGACGAAAGAAATGGCCCAACCCCCCCCCATACACATGTATATACATACGTCCACACACGCAAATATACATACCTATACAGCTTTCCATGGTTTACCCCAGACGCTTCACATGCCTTGATTCAATCCACTGACAGCACGTCAACCCCGGTATACCACATCGCTCCAATTCACTCTATTCCTTGCCCTCCTTTCACCCTCCTGCATGTTCAGGCATCGATCACACAAAATCTTTTTCACTCCATCTTTCCACCTCCAATTTGGTCTCCCTCTTCTCCTCGTTCCCTCCACCTCCGACACATATATCCTCTTGGTCAATCTTTCCTCACTCATTCTCTCCATGTGCCCAAACCACTTCAAAACACCCTCTTCTGCTCTCTCAACCACGCTCTTTTTATTTCCACACATCTCTCTTACCCTTACGTTACTCACTCGATCAAACCACCTCACACCACACATTGTCCTCAAACATCTCATTTCCAGCACATCCATCCTCCTGCGCACAACTCTATCCATAGCCCACGCCTCGCAACCATACAACATTGTTGGAACCACTATTCCTTCAAACATACCCATTTTTGCTTTCCGAGATAATGTTCTCGACTTCCACACATTCTTCAAGGCCCCCAGAATTTTCGCCCCCTCCCCCACCCTATGATCCACTTCCGCTTCCATGGTTCCATCCGCTGCCAGATCCACTCCCAGATATCTAAAACACTTCACTTCCTCCAGTTTTTTTCCATTCAAACTCACCTCCCAATTGACTTGACCCTCAACCCTATTGTACCTAATAACCTTGCTCTTATTCACATTTACTCTTAACTTTCTCCTTCCACACACTTTACCAAACTCAGTCACCATCTTCTGCAGTTTCTCACATGAATCAGCCACCAGCGCTGTATCATCAGCGAACAACAACTGACTCACTTCCCAAGCTCTCTCATCCCCAACAGACTTCATACTTGCTCCTCTTTCCAAAACTCTTGCATTTACCTGCCTAACAACCCCATCCATAAACAAATTAAACAACCATGGAGACATCACACACCCCTGCCGCAAACCTAAATTCAGTGAGAACCAATCACTTTCCTCTCTTCCTACAAGTACACATGCCTTACATCCTCGATAAAAACTTTTCACTGCTTCTAACAACTTTCCTCCCACACCATATATTCTTAATACCTTCCACAGAGCATCTCTATCAACTCGGTCATATGCCTTCTCCAGATCCATAGATGATACATACAAATCCATTTGCTTTTCTAAGTATTTCTCACATACATTCTTCAAAGCAAACACCTGATCCACACATCCTCTACCACTTCTGAAACCACACTGCTCTTCCCCAATCTGATGCTCTGTACATGCCTTCACCCTCTCCATCAATACCCTCCCATATAATTTACCAGGAATACTCAACAAACTTATACCTCTGTAATTTGAGCACTCACTCTTATCCCCTTTGCCTTTGTAGAATGGCACTATGCACGCATTCCGTCAATCCTCAGGCACCTCACCATGAGTCATACGTACATTAAATAACCTTACCAACCAGTCAACAATACAGTCACCCCCTTTTTTAATAAATTCCACTGCAATACCATCCAAACCTGCTGCCTTGCCGGCTTTCATCTTCCGCAAAGCTTTCACTATATATATATATATATATATATATATATATATATATATATATATATATATATATATATATATATATATATATATATATATATATATATATATATATATATATATATATATATATATATATATATATATATATATATATATATATATATATATATATATATATATATATATATATATATATATATATATATACATATATATATATATATATATATATATATATATATATATATATATATATATATATATATATATATATATATATATATATATATATATATATATATATTTCTTTCTTTCAAACTATTCGCCATTTCCCGCGTTAGCGAGGTAGCGTTAAGAATAGAGAACTGGGCCTTTGAGGGAATATCCTCACCTGGCACTCATCTCTTTTCCTCTTTTTGGAAAATTAAGAAAAAATAATGAGAGGGGAGGATTTGCAGCCCCCCGCTCCGTCCCCTTTTAGTCGCATTCTACGACACGCAGGGAATACATGGGAAGTATTCTTTCTCACCTATCCTCAGATATATATATATATATATATATATATATATATATATATATATATATATATATATATATATATATATATATATATATATATATATATATATATATATATATATATATATATATATATATATATATATATATATATATATATATATATATTTTTTTTTTTTTTTTTTGCTTTGTCGCTGTCTCCCGCGTTTGCGAGGTAGCGCAAGGAAACAGACGAAGAAATGGCCCAACCCACCCCTATACACATGTATATAAACAGGTCCACACACGCAAAATATACATACCTACACAGCTTTCCATGGTTTACCCCAGACGCTTCACATGCCCTAATTCAACCCACTGACAACACGTCAACCCCGGTATACCACATCGATCCAATTCACTCTATTCCTTGCCCTCCTTTCACCCTCCTGCATGTTCAGGCCCCGATCACACAAAATTTTTTTCACTCCATCTTTCCAACTCCAGATTGGTCTCCCACTTCTCGTTCCCTCCACCTCCGACACATATATCCTCTCGGTCAACCTTTCCTCACTCATTCTCTCCATGTGCCCAAACAATTTCAAAACACCCTCTTCTGCTCTCTCAAACACGCTATTTTTATTTCCACACATCTCTCTTACCCTTATGTTACTTACTCGATCAAACCACCTCACACCACACATTGTCCTCAAACATCTCATTTCCAGCACATCCACCCTCCTGCGCACAACTCTATCCATAGAACACGCCTCGCAACCATACAACATTTTTGGAACCACTATTCCTTGGGAAACAGAATATATATATATATATATATATATATATATATATATATATATATATATATATATATATATATATATATATATTTTTTTTTTATTATACTTTGTCGCTGTCTCCCGCGTTTGCGAGGTAGCGCAAGGAAACAGACGAAAGAAATGGCCCAACCCCCCCCCCAATACACATGTATATACATACGTCCACACACGCAAATATACATACCTACACAGCTTTCCATGGTTTACCCCAGACGCTTCACATGCCCTGCTTCAATCCACTGACAGCACGTCAACCCCGGTATACCACATCGCTCCAATTCACTCTATTCCTTGCCCTCCTTTCACCCTCCTGCATGTTCAGGCCCCGATCACACAAAATCTTTTTCACTCCATCTTTCCACCTCCAATTTGGTCTCCCTCTTCTCCTTGTTCCCTCCACCTCCGACACATATATCCTCTTGGTCAATCTTTCCTCACTCATCCTCTCCATGTGCCCAAGCCACTTCAAAACACCCTCTTCTGCTCTCTCAACCACGCTCTTTTTATTTCCACACATCTCTCTTACCCTTACGTTACTCACTCGATCAAACCACCTCACACCACACATTGTCCTCAAACATCTCATTTCCAGCACATCCATCCTCCTGCGCACAACTCTATCCATAGCCCATGCCTCGCAACCATACAACATTGTTGGAACCACTATTCCTTCAAATATACCCATTTTTGCTTTCCGAGATAATGTTCTCGACTTCCACACATTCTTCAAGGCCCCCAGGATTTTCGCCCCCTCCCCCATCCTATGATCCACTTCCGCTTCCATGGTTCCATCCGCTGCCAGATCCACTCCCAGATATCTAAAACACTTCACTTCCTCCAGTTTTTCTCCATTCAAACTCACCTCCCAATTGACTTCACCCTCAACCCTACTGTAAGTAATAACCTTGCTCTTATTCACATTTACTCTTAACTTTCTTCTTCCACACACTTTTCCAAACTCAGTCACCAGCTTCTGCAGTTTCTCACATGAATCAGCCACCAGCGCTGTATCATCAGCGAACAACAACTGACTCACTTCCCAAGCTCTCTCATCCCCAACAGACTTCATACTTCCCCATCTTTCCAAAACTCTTGCATTTACCTCCCTAACAACCCCATCCATAAACAAATTAAACAACCATGGAGACATCACACACCCCTGCCACATACCTACATTCACTGAGAACCAATCACTTTCCTCTCTTCCTACACGTACACATGCCTTACATCCTCGATAAAAACTTTTCACTGCTTCTAACAACTTTCCCCCCACACCATATATTCTTAATACCTTCCACAGAGCATCTCTATCAACTCTATCATATGCCTTCTCCAGATCCATAAATGCTACATACAAATCCATTTGCTTTTCTAAGTATTTCTCACATACATTCTTCAAAGCAAACACCTGATCCACACATCCTCTACCACTTCTGAAACCACACTGCTCTTCCCCAATCTGATGCTCTGTACATGTCTCCACCCTCTCAATCAGTACCCTCCCATATAATTTACCAGGAATACTCAACAAACTTATACCTCTGTAATTTGAGCACTCACTCTTATCCCCTTTGCCTTTGTAAAATGGCACTATGCACGCATTCCGCCAATCCTCAGTCACCTCACCATGAGTCATACATACATTAAATAACCTTACCAACCAGTCAACAATACAGTCTCCCCCTTTTTTAATAAATTCCACTGCAACACCATCCAAACCCGCTGCCTTGCCGGCTTTCATCTTCCGCAAAGCTTTCATTACTTCTTCTCTGTTTACCAAATCATTTTCCCTAACCCTCTCACTTTGCACACCACCTCGACCAAAACACCCTATATCTGCCACTCTATCATCAAACACATTCAACAAACCTTCAAAATACTCACTCCATCTCCTTCTCACATCACCACTACTTGTTATCACCTCCCCACTTGCGCCCTTCACCGAAGTTCCCATTTGCTTCCTTGTCTTACGCACTTTATTAACCTCCTTCCAGAACATCTTTTTATTCTCCCTAAAATTTAATGATACTCTCTCACCCCAACTCTCATTTACCCTTTTATATATATATATATATATATATATATATATATATATATATATATATATATATATATATATATATATATATATATATATATATATATATATATATATATATATATATATATTTATTTATATATATATATATATATATATATATATATATATATATATATATATATATATATATATATATATATATATATATATATATATATATATATATATATATATATATATATATATACATATATAAATATGCCGTCATCCAGCGTTGGTAACATAAAGACTGGTGGTCCTTCCCACTAGAGGGAACCGTAACAATATATATATATATATATATATATATATATATATATATATATATATTTATATATATATATATATATATATATATATATATATATATATATATATATATATATATATATATATATATATATATATATACATATATATATTCTTTCAAACTATTCGCCATTTCCCATGATGTTTTGGACAATCATATGTTTACCAAATTGCGTCCTAGCTTCGTCTCTTCGATGTATATCAACTGACTACTACATTTCTCTCTAGTGTCTCCCCTGATGATGTGATTATTACAGGAAAGTGCACTTGGGAACTTTTCGTGTTTCATTTTCCCCGTGGACTCCTAGGAATATCTTGATCACGCGCAAGGTTATTAGGTACAATAGGGTTGAGGGTCAATTCAATTGGGAGGTGAGTTTGAATGGAGAAAAACTGGAGGAAGTGAAATGTTTTAGATATCTGGGAGTGGATCTGGCAGCGGATGGAACCATGGAAGCGGAAGTGGATCATAGGGTGGGGGAGGGGGCGAAAATTCTGGGAGCCTTGAAGAATGTGTGGAAGTCGAGAACATTATCTCGGAAAGCAAAAATGGGTATGTTTGAAGGAATAGTGGTTCCAACAATGTTGTATGGTTGCGAGGCGTGGACTGTGGATAGAGTTGTGCGCAGGAGGATGGATGTGCTGGAAATGAGATGTTTGAGGACAATGTGTGGTGTGAGGTGGTTTGATCGAGTAAGTAACGTAAGGGTAAGAGAGATGTGTGGAAATAAAAAGAGCGTGGTTGAGAGAGCAGAAGAGGGTGTCTTGAAATGGTTTGGTCACATGGAGAGAATGAGTGAGGAAAGATTGACCAAGCGGATATATGTGTCGGAGGTGGAGGGAGCGAGGAGAAGAGGTAGAACAAATTGGAGGTGGAAAGATGGAGTGAAAAAGATTTTGTGTGATCGGGGCCTGAACATGCAGGAGGGTGAAAGGAGGGCAAAGAATAGAGTGAATTGGAGCGATGTGGTATACCGGGGTTGACGTGCTGTCAGTGGATTCAATCAAGGCATGTGTATGGGGGTGGGTTGGGCCATTTCTTTTGTCTGTTTCCTTGCGCTACCTCGCAAACGCGAGAGACAGCGACGAAGCAAAAAAAAAAAAAAAAGAAAGAATATATATATATATATATATATATATATATATTTTTCTTTCTTTCATACTATTCGCCATTTCCCGCATTAGCGAGGTAGCGATAAGAACAGAGGACTGGGCCTTTGAGGGAATATCCTTACTTGGCCCCCTTCTCTGTTCCTTCTTTTGGAAAATTAAAAAAAATGAGAGGGAGGATTTCCAGCCCCCCGCTCCCATATATATATATATATATATATATATATATATATATATATATATATATATATATATATATATATATATATATATATATATATATATATAAGTTTTTTCTCAATATATATATATATATATATATATGTATATATTATCCCTGGGGATAGGGGAGAAAGAATACTTCCCACGTATTCCCTGCGTGTCGTAGAAGGCGACTAAAAGGGGAGGGAGCGGGTGGCTGGAAATCCTCCCCTTTCTTGTGTTTTTGATTTTCGAAAAGAAGCAACAGAGAAGGGGGTGAGGTGAGGATATTCCCTCTAAGGCCCAGTTTTCTGTTCTTAACGCTACCTCGCTAACGTGGGAAATGGCAAATAGTATGAAAAAAAAAAAAAAATATATATATATATATTGTTATGGCAGTTGAGGGAATAATTGGTATACCTGGAGTGTTCAGTGTTGTAAATGGAAATGGTGAAGAGCTTGTAGATTTATGTGCTGAAAAAGGACTGGTGATTGGGAATACCTGGTTTAAAAAGCGAGATATACTTAAGTATACGTATGTAAGTAGGAGAGATGGCCAGAGAGCGTTATTGGATTACGTGTTAATTGATAGACGCACGAAAGAGAGACTTTTGGATGTGAATGTGCTGAGAGGTGCAACTGGAGGAATGTCTGATCATTATCTTGTGGAAGCAAAGGTGAAGATTTGTGGGGGTTTTCCTAAAAGATGAGAGAATATTGGGGTGAAGAGAGTGGTGAGAGTAAGTGAGCTTGGGAAGGAGACTTGTGTGAGGAAGTACCAGGAGAGACTGAGTACAGAATGGAAAAAGGTGAGAACATAGGAGGTAAGGGGAGTGGGGGAGGAATAGAATTTATTTAGGGAAGCAGTGATGGATTGCACAAAAGATGCTTGTGGCATGAGAAGCGTGGGAGGTGGGTTGATTAAAAAAATTAGTGAGTGGTGGGATGAAGAAGTAAGATTATTAGTGAAAGAGAAGAGAGAGAGGTATTTGAACGATTTTTGCAGGGAAAAAATGCAAATGAGTGGGAGAGGTATAAAAGAAAGAGGCAGGAGGTCAAGAGAAAGGTACAAGAGGTGAGAAAGAGGGCAAATGAAAGTTGGGGTGAGAGAGTATCATTAAATTTTAGGGAGAATAAAAAAATGTTTTGGAAGGAGGTAAATAAAGTGCGTAAGATAAGGGAAGAAATGGGAACTTCAGTAAAGGGGGCTAATGGGGAGATGATAACAAGTAGTGGTGATGTGAGAAGGAGATGGAGTGAGTATTTTGAAGGTTTGTTGAATGTGTTTGATGATAGAGTGGCATATGTGGGGTGTCTTGGTCGAGGTGGTGTGCAAAGTGAGAGGGTTAGGGAAAATGATTTCGTAAATAGAGAAGAGGTGGTAAAAGCTTTACGGAAGATGAAAGCCGGCAAAGCAGCGGGTTGGGATGGCATTGCAGTGGAATTTATTAAAAAAGGAGGTGACTGTATTGTTGACTGGTTGGTGAGGTTATTTAATGTATGTATGATTCATGGTGGGGTGCCCGAGGATTGGCGGAATGCTTGCATAGTGCCATTGTACAAAGGCAAAGGGGATAAGAGTGAGTGCTCAAATTTCAGAGGTATAAGTTTTTTGAGTATTCCTGGTAAATTATATGGGAGGGTATTGATTGAGAGGGTGAAGGCATGTACAGAGAATCAGATTGGTGAAGAGCAGTGTGGTTTCAGAAGTGGTAGAGGATTTGTGGATCAGGTGTTTGCTTTGAAGAAATACTTAGAAAAACAAATGGATTTGTATGTAGCATTTATGGATCTGTAGAAGGCATATGATAGAGTTGATAGAAATGCTCTGTGGAAGGTATTAAGAATATATGGTGTGGGAGGGAAGTTGTTAGAAGCAGTGAAAAGTTTTTATCGAGGATGTAAGGCATTTGTGCGTGTAGGAAGAGAGGAAAGTGATTGATTCTCGGTGAATGTAGGTTTGCGGCAGGGGTGTGTGATGTTTCCATGGTTGTTTAATTTGTTTATGGGTAGGGTTGTTAGGGAGGTGAATGCAAGAGTTTTGGAAAGAGGGGCAAGTATGCAGTCTGTTGTGGATGAGAGAGCTTGGAAGTGAGTCAGTTGTTGTTCGCTGATGATACAGCGCTGGTGGCTGATTCATGTAAGAAACTGTAGAAGCTGGTGACTGAGTTTGGTAAAGTGTGTGAAAGAAGAAAGTTAAGAGTAAATGTGAATAAGAACAAGGTTATTAGGTACAGTAGGGTTGAGGGTCAAGTCAATTGGGAGGTAAGTTTGAATGGAGAAAAGCTGGAGGAAGTGAAGTGTTTTAGATATCTGGGAGTGGATCTGGCATCGGATGGAACCATGGAATCGGAAATGAATCATTGGGTGGGGGAGGGGGCGAAAATTCTGGGAGCCTTGAAGAATGTTTGGAAGTCGAGAACATTATCTCGGAAAGCAAAAATGGGTATGTTTGACGGAATAGTGGTTCCAACAATGTTGTATGGTTGCGAGGCGTGTGCTATGGATAGAGCTGTGCGCAGGAGGGTGGATGTGCTGGAAATGAGATGTTTGAGGACAATATGTGGTGTGAGTTGGTTTGTCCGAGTAAGTGATGTAAGGGTGAGAGAGATGTGTGGAAATAAAAAGAGTGTGTTTGAGAGAGCAGAAGAGGGTGTTTTGAATTGGTTTGCTCACATGGAGAGAGTGAGTGAGGAAAGATTAACCAAGAGGATATATGTGTCAGAGGTAGAGGGAACGAGGAGAAGAGGGAGACCAAATTGGAGGTGGAAAGATGTAGTGAAAAAGATTTTGAGTGATCGGGGCCTGAACATGCAGGAGGGTGAAAGGCGTGCAAGGAATTGAGTGAATTGGAACGATGTGGTATACCAGTGTCGACTTGCTGTCAATGGATTGAACCAGGGCATGTGAAGCGTCTGGGGTAAACCATGCATATTGTGTGGGGCCTAGATGTGGAAAGGTAGCTGTGGTTTTGATGCATTATTACATGACAGCTAGAGACTGAGTGTGAACGAATGGGGCATTTGGTGTTTTTACTTGCGCTACCTCGCACACATGAGGGGGGAGGGGGTTGTTATTCCATATGTGGCGAGGTGGCGATGGGAACCAATAAATGCAGACAGTATGAATTATGTACATGTGTATATATGTTTATGTCTATGTGTGTATGTATATGTGTACATTGAGATGTATAGGTATGTATATTGTGCGTGTTTGGACATGTATGTATATACATGTGTATGTGGGCGGGGTTGTGTCATTCAAGAATTAGTGTAGAGTACTGTAACCATTCTCCTTTACAAATTACAAGCTTACCCATGAGATGGCGTTGGCGTCAGTTTTTGACAACTTGGGCCATTCTTTCGTCTGTTTCCTTGCGCTACCTTGCTAACGCGGGAGACAGCGACAAAGCAAAATGAAAATAAAAAATAATATTGTTACGGATCCTTCTAGTGTGAAGGATCGTCCGTCATTATATTACCAACGCTGGATGACAGGATCTTAGTGTTATGGGATGGAAGCAAACACCAGGTTTATTCTACATATTATACACGAAATGAGAATATAAGGTAACAAAGCATATTTATCGGGCACAAATCATTTACCTTAATTTTTAACCTTCAATATTCCAGATAAGATATCAAAACAGGAGATCTCTTTCCTTTATGACAATTTGGCTCTAGAAACATTATTCAAGATACACTTATTCGTTGGACACCTTTATGACAAGCTACAATGCGCTATGACACTAAATGACAGAGGCAGTGCAACAACGTATAGTTTAGTATCGCCACTTATCTGCTGGGCCCGCGGGGTATCTTGGAATCGTGCCCCAGCTGGTATCAGAGGTTTTTATTGAAGGGAGAAGCGAGCAATGAGCGCCCTGTCCCGCCCTGCTGCCCTTGTCTCAGGTGGGATTGGTGAAGGGTGACATAGAGTGCCACTCTTGATTGGCTAGAGGCCTAAGATCCGGTTGTACTTGGAGGAGGATGGCTCACAGCGCCACTCCTGGTTGGCTGGAGGCCTTAGGTCCGGCCCTCATATTGCCTAAGACCCAACCTTCTCTTTTCCTGACGGTAACGATGATATATAGGAAACCATATTTCTTAGATAACCTCCTCTCTTGACCTCAGCCGTCTGGCGCCTCGGACGTTGGAGAAACGGCAGGACCAAGTGTTGAGGGTAAATGGATTGATGACCCGGCATGTCCTCTGTTCTTGACCTCAGCCGTCTGGCGCCTCGGGCGTGGGAAAGACGACAGGCTTAAGTGTCTAGGGTAACTGGAGTGATGATCCGGCTAGGGTAGTGAAACCCAAGCCAAGATAACGATGGCCCTGGCCTCTCACTCTGCCTTCATATAAGAAAACATCACTTACATCATGAACATACCTAGGGGACACACATACGAACATGGGGCACACACACATGTTTGTATAACCCCTTCCTTGAAGGATTAGATTCTTGAAAGCGGAATTTTCTTACCCCAAGAGCTGGATAAACAGTCTGCTAGCACATTATGTGCGCCAGCAATATGGTGAATTTCTGAATTATACTCTTGAAGGAACAAGGCCCTCCTAGTTAAGCTTTGATTCTTATCCCGGAACATGTTAACATGTTTGAGTGGGTGGTCGTCAGTATACACCCTGATAAGATTGTCTGAACGGTGCAAGTATATATGAAAGTGCTGCAATGCAAATTTCAAAGTCGAAAGTTTCTTCTCAATGGTGGGCTAATTCTTTGGGCTTAATTGAATTTCTTACTAAAATAGCTTACAGGGTGGTCAACCTTCTCTGCGTCCTCCTGCAAGAGGACAGCACCTGCTCCTACATTACTGGCATCTACTGCTAACTTGAACGGCTGGCCAAAATCAGGAGCCTACAAAATAGGACTATTACAAAGTATGGCCTTTAACTGATGAAAAGCTGTCTCACACTGCTCATTCCAAACATATCTAACATCTTTCTTCAATAAATCTGTTAGAGGGGCCGCGAGTATCGCACAGTTAACTATGAACATCCTGTAGTATCCAGCCATACTCTTAAAACTTCTCAGATCTTTTCTAGATCGGGAGCACCCATCTGAGATCAGCCTGGACTTTTGCATTCGGTGGAGATAGCTCACCTTGACCGATCACATAGCCCAAATACTGCATCTTGGCCTAAACAAATTCGCATTTGTCCCAATTGAGAACAAAGTTAGCCTCATTCAAGACCATCAGAACGTTGTCTAGTCTCTGTAGATTTTCGTCCCAACTCTGACTGTATAACACAATATCATCCAGGTAGACGACACAACCAGGTAAGTCTCTGAGGAGGATGTTCATAAGTCGCTGAAATGTGGCAGGGGCATTCGTCATGCCAAAAGGCATCACTTTACACTTATAAGTCCGTCCTAACACTACAAAGGTACTGATGCCCTGTGCTTTTTCCGTTAATCTAATTTGCCAGTACCCCTTCCTGAGATCTAGTCTTTTCAGACAGCGAGCATTGCCGACACGATCTATGCAGTCTTCCACACGCGGCAGGGGGTAACTATCAGTTTTCTTCACCTCATTAACCCGACGGTAGTCAATACAGAACCGATAGGTCCCTTCGGGCTTGGGTACGAGAGCAACAGGGGAACTCCACTCTGATTGACACGGCTCATGCAGGTCGTCGTGCTCCAGCATATATATGCTTCAGCTCTTTCTGAAGTATGGCTGCTCGTTGTGGACTCAACCGATAAGGAGCTTGTTTGACAGGCCGGGCATCTCCCACGTCTATATCATGGCTTGTGAGCGAGGCCTGTCCAGGAGTGTTTCAGAAAACATCCAGGTGTTTTGACAGCAGGGAAGACAATTGCACACGTTTCTTCGTTAGATGTGAAAATTTCGCCTCCCACTTCTCGTCCGTGCCTCAGTCCGGTTCCCAGGTCTCGAAGGCACCCGTAACTGGGTCGTCCTCATCACATACAGCTACCGCTGGACGTTGGATGATGCAGACTGGCACAGTCGGTTCCAAAGGGGAAGGATCACGATTGGAATATGGTTAAGCATTTTGACGTGGAATAATCTCCGGCTTCTGCGTCTGTCGGGGGTCGAGACAAGGTAATCTGAGTCCTCTACACTCCCGATAATGGTGTAGGGACCCTGGAAACGGGCCGCCAGCGGTTGTCCTGGCTAGGGTAGTAGAAGCAATACCTCATCCCAACCTCAAACCTTCTCAATCGAGAACGTTTGTCATACCATCTCTTCATTCGTACTTGGGTCTCTGTCAGATTCTTCCAAGCGGCTTCCCAGCACCTCTGGAGTTTCTCCTTTAACTCGCTAACGGAGTCTAACAGGCCGACACTCTCACTCTTGTTCAGCCTCACGTTCTTAGTAACTTAAGAGGCCCACGGACCTCGAGCGCAAACATCAGCTCAAAGGAGGAGAAACCTAGAGACTTATTAGGCACTTCTCTTGAGGCGAATAGAAGGAACGGGAGTCCCTTATCCAATCTCTAGTGTTGTCGGCACAATACTTCTTTGGCATGGAATTTAGGTTGGAATGGTAACGTTCCAATGCACCCTAACTCTTAGGGTAGTAAGCAGTGGAAGTAATCTTGCCGATACCCAGCTCCCTCAAGGTTTGTTGAAAAGTCCTGGACATGAAATTGGATCTCCGATCAAACTGCATGTCTTTGGGCAGTCCAAACTTTGTGAAGAAGCAGAGCAGCTCCCGGATAATAGCCTTAGCATTCATGTTTCTTAATGATATTGCCTCGAGATATCTCGTGGCCATATCCATAATACCCAAAATGTAACAGTGGCCAGATGAGGTTCTTGGCAATGGGCTCACAATGTCAACTATGACCCAGGTCAAACGGAGCTTCAGATGGGGCAATAGGAACTAAGGGAGCGCCTTAAGCTTCTGATTAGGCTTTCCCATCACTTGACATGAATGACACGTCTTTACACACTGAGCGACATCCCGGCGGACACCAGGCCAATATACATTCCGCTACACTCGGTCGAGGGTCTTTCTCACCCCTAAATGACCGGCGAAGCTGGAGTCATGCGCAAGCTTCAAAATCTCCCTTCTGCAGGGACGTGACGCCACAACCTGGTGGACTACCTGCCACTCTTCGTCTTCCCCATTACATGACACCGGACACCATTTCCTCATTAGCAACCCATCCCGTAGGTAATAACCGTCAGTCGATTCTTCAGCCGACTTAAACAAATTCTCAAACTCTGGTTCGGCACTGTAATTTCTTCAGATTCTGCCGAGACAAACCATCAGCCTCATCCGCCGACTCTTGCTCAGAGTCTAAACCAGCAAAGAAGGCATCACCCAGCTCCACCTCATTCGTCTCACTTTCAGAGAGTGGTTGCAGTCTCTCCGCCAAAACCTCTATCTTCTTTGGCCTACAGTCTGCCCTTTTAGCGGACATGGACAGGGTAACTGAGCTCACGATGTATAACCCTGGCATTTCTTTCTCAAGTTGCTCTGTCTCTGCAGACTCCATCGGCCTCACCGACACCACTGACGCTGGACCCATATTTCCCCCGCTAGGTCATTGCCTTACACAAAGTCCACTCCTGAGACAGGCAACTGATCTATAATCCCCACCTGGGAAGGGCCCGTGAAGAAATCTGTTTCTACACTCACATCGGCTAGTGGAACTGCCTTGAGACCCAACGGCCCATCTAACAAGACTCGGTGCTTAGATTCTCCTATCGGCACCAAGCTATCCAACATCAGGGATTGCAGCGCGCCATAATCCCGCAATACAGTCACGTTTCTTCGGGTTTCACAGCTAATGACATAGCCCCTAGACAGGAACGCGTTGTAGTTCCCCCGAAATGGATCCTTAACTACAGACTGATTACCACTCTCTCTTTCCTAAGTGGAGAGAAAGCTTCACTTACATTAATTACTCGATAGCCCTAAAGTTGAGAAGAGACTCACCGTCCTACTCTTGGTAGAGTCTGTGGATCCTTCACCCTAGCCCAGCACTTCCTCACCTGGTGACCAACCTTGCCACTACCGGCAAGGGAGCAGATTCAGGTTGGGTTACATGATTTTTGGATTTTCCTCTGCCATCAAAACCCTTTGAACATCTCTCTGCGTAAAGTTTGAGATTTGGGACGTGCTCATCTGCTAGTTCCCCATCCTTCTCAACAGATCTCGCCTCTTTATAAAGAAAGTAACTCAGTACATCACAGGGCAAACAGTCTTACATTCCTCGAGTACCATTGATTTTGAAAGCGCCGCAATATCACAAACTTGATCGGAGCGTAGCCGCTGCGCCTGTAAGCCGACCTTTTCACGAAAGTACTCTGCGTAGGCTTGATTAGGACGCTTATTCTTAGCTCTAAACTTGAGTCGGAATGCTTCCGGATATAAACTGATAAGCTCCCAGCACTGCCAGCTTCACTACCTCATAATCAGTACACTGATCACTAGACAACGCGGTGTATGCGGACCCGGCCTTACCAACAAGGAGAAGACGTATGACAGTCGTCCAATACGACTTCGGCCAAGAGAACTGATGGGCAGCCTGTTAAAACTTATGGAAAAAGCTAGCCACGTCATTTTCACAGAACGTCTTGAACAACATCTACTTTCCTCAAATAAGACAACACTGGTTCTGGTCGTGGCGCACCCTGTTGTAATTTCTCTTGCTCTGCCGCTAGTCTAGCTTGTTTAGCCCATTCCTTCTACACCTGGACATTGATCTTAGCTTGTTCAGTTTGTTAATTCTACATCTGTAGATGGAGACGCAAGCATTCAGGATAGTCAATGACATGACTATAAAGCTGGGAGGAACTGAAGTTTCGACTGACCCCGATGGTGAGACGGTATCGTCAACACTGATTTCAACATCAGGCGCGGCACCTAAGATCCGCACGCCGACTAACTGATTTATTAATAAAATATCCAACTGTACTTTATGAGCACTCCGGTCATAAACCTTCCAAGCCTATCCGTAACAAGCTTCAACTCATAAATTGTTAAAGATCTAATATATATTATATATATATATATATATATATATATATATATATATATATATATATATATATATATATATATATATATATATGTATTTATATATACACACACATATATATATATATATATATATATATATATATATATATATATATATATATATATATATATATATATATATATCCCTGGGGATAGGGGAGAAAGAATA